>NW_026067913.1:6575683-6634261 GCF_014885135.2 Alexandromys fortis | reverse complement strand
GGGGCTGGAGAGATGGCTCAGAGGTTAAGAGCACTGCCTGCTCTTCCAAAGGTTCTGAGTTCAATTCCCAGCAACCACATGGTGGCTCACAACCATCTGTAATGGGGTCTGGTGCCCTCTTCTGGTCTGCTGGCATACACACAGACAGAATATTATATACATAATAAATAAATAAATATAAAAAAAACCATAGATGAAGAGATTATTCTTTTCCCTTAAGTATCTATTTTAGGAGGCAAGAGACATGGCTCAAGGATTAATGCCCTTGCTGCTGCAGAGGACCAAGGTTCATTTCCCAGCACCCACATAGCAGTTCATAACCCCCATCCATGATATTTTTTGTCCTCTTAGGGCACTAAGCACACATGGTACACTTACAAGCAAACATGAAATTAAAATAGATCTTTTGGCTTTTTAAGGCAGGATTTCTCTGTGTAACAGTCCTGGCTGCCCTGGAACTCTCTTTGTAGACCAGACTGACCTCCAACTCATAGAGATCCTCCTGCCTCTGCCTCCCAAGTGCTGGGATTAAAGGCTTGTGCCACCACCACCTGGCCTAAAATAAATCTTTTAAAAATAGTATTTCCATTGAAACCTTTTAAAAAAGCCTATTCTTTAGAGTAACTAGACTTTTTTATTATTACATAAGTATTTGTACACATATGCCATGGAGTGTGTGTAGAGGACAGAGGACACCTGTGGTAGTTGGCTCTCTTCTTCCCCACTGAGTCCCAGGGATCAGACTCACAGTCATCAGGCTTGGTGGCAAGCCCTCTTTCTCTGTAGCTTTGGAGCCTGTCCTGGAACTAGCTCTTGTAGACCAGGCTGGCCTCAAACTCACAGAGATCCATCTGCTCTGCCTCCTGAGTGCTGGGATTAAAGGCGTGTGCCACTGCCGCCCGGCTAGACGCTGTTTTGTCTGCTGGTGAAAGACTTGGTGTAAAAGAGCAATATGGTATATAAGTTTAGCTCCGTGTTTTAATCTCCTTTCTTATATGCCAAGTTACTCGATGTTCATTATCACAGGAAAAAGCCATGGTGGACCCTTTGTTCTTCTATAATTGTATTTGAAATAAACATACAGGTATTTATAGTGAAGAAATAGGCTTTCACGTTCATTCTGTGCTTCTGAAGTGGTAAATCTTGGGTTTTGTTTATCCATGAAGCTGACAGCAGATCCCAGGTACAGAGGGCACGCTATGAGGCAGCTAACTGGAAATACAAGTACGGCTATGAGATTCCTGTGGACATGCTGTGTAAAAGAATCGCTGATATTTCTCAGGTCTACACACAGAATGCGGAGATGAGGCCGCTCGGTTGTTGTAAGTATGCTCGGAAGTCTTCTGAAGAGTTGAGATGTAATTGTCTTTAAAGTGTGTGGACAGAGACTGAGACCACACGGGTTCTGAACGTGTAGTTTGAAACTAAAGCTTTGAGTTCTCTTTAGAATATGTGACGTGGAACAGCCAAGTCCCCATTTTACTAGGCTTTTGTAATGGGGGTTCTTCTGTGATTCCAGGTTATGAATTCTGTGAAAATTTAGAAGGCATCTTAACAGTGCTGATGCTGCTTTTGTTTATGGGATAAAGAATTGGGATAACACATAGCCTTACAGCTTATGTTTGTATTTCTAATTTAAATTTTTTGTTTGGTTGGTTTTTTGAAGTAGGGTTTCTCTGTGTGACAGCCCTGACTGTCCTGGAACTCACTCTGTGGACCAGGCTGGCCTCGATCTCACACAGATCTGCCTGTCTGCCTCCCAAGTGCTGGGATTAAGGGCGTGTTCATTGAGGAAGAGTAAGATTTATTGATCTTTAAATTTAATGTTTTTTAAACTCACCTGACAATCTCAATGCATATTTGGTTTTTGTTTGTTTGTTTTTGTTTTCCAAGGCAAGGTTTCTCTATGTGGCTCAGGCTGGCCTCAAACCCAAATCCACTTGCCTCTGCCTCCAGAGTGCTGGGATTAAAGGCATGTGCCACTACTGCCTGGCATCATATTTGTTTCTTGGCATCATTCATTAATGAAAATTTAATGTTCCAGTCCCCTGACCTTCGTGTGTGTGTGTGTGTGTGTGGTACTAGGCTTCAAACCAGGGCTGCGTTTGCTGGACAAGTGCTCTACCACAGAACTATAGACCTAGCTCTGAGAATTAAGTGTAATGTTTCTTTTTAGTAAATGATTCTGTTGACCTCTTTAACATTATTTCTTCTTTAATTTCTTATTTTCTTCATGTGTGGTGTTTTGCTTGCATGTATTTCTGTGCACCCTGTGATGGGCTGTGGAGGCTAGAAGAGGGTGTCAGATCCCTGGAACTAGAGTTAAAATGGCTGTAGGCTGCCACGGGGTTTCTGGGAATCGAACCCTGATTCTCTGGAAGAGCACCCAGTGTTCCTTTAACTGCTGAGCCGTCTCTCCAGTTACTAATTTCATCCCTGTCCCTCCTTTAACTCTTGAGTTTGAGTAGCTCAAGCTTGCATCAAATTTGTGATCCCCGACTCAGCCTCTTAAGTGCTAGCATACAGGTATGGTGGCTCCTAGTGCTCTCCCTGCCCAGTGTCTTTTGTTCATGCTCCTCTGTTGATCCCTTAAATGTTGTTGCTTCTCAGGCTTTATTCTCGGGCCTTCTCCTTTGCTCTCTGGTTAATGTCACCCTTGAGTGGCTTCACTCACTTCCTTCACTTTGCTCTATGCCGGTCGCTCACCTGGTTTCTTACCCCACCCTCCATCTCTCAGGCCCTGTGACACCGGGTCCCTACTGCTACATGCACCCTCAGCTTCCCCTTCGTAGTCTTACTCACCTTCCTGGTCGTCTGATTTTGCCTCAGAGTATCTTATTCCCTCCTCTCCTGTCATTCTCTCACTGTCGTATTGCCATTATTTTTCAGCTAATTTATTTCTTCTGTCCCTTCCTTTTTTAATCTGCCCTCTGTATCCATGACTTATTCTAAAAATGAATTTTGATTGTTACAGCAAAGAAAGGGATCTGAGGAGACTGGTGATGACATGGGCTTTGGTCTTTTTACTAAGCTTCTTAACAAGGCCAATAAAACATTGAGCCTGTTTAAAACAGCAACAGACTGATAGATAGATCCTTTTCCAAAACAGCAGCTTACCTGTTACCTGATCTGACAGTGGTTGTAAAGTTAGATTTTAATGGTTTGAGAAAATACATGAGTCTAAAATTAGTGTCCAAATAATGATTAACAATAACTGTGTGGTGACACCAAGAAAGGAAATGTCTTTGTAGGACAGTGTAACCTGTTTCTTTGGAACCTTTCTTTTCAGGTATGATTTTAATTGGTATCGATGAAGAACAAGGTCCTCAAGTGTACAAGTGTGACCCTGCAGGCTACTACTGTGGCTTTAAAGCTACCGCAGCAGGCGTCAAACAGACAGAGTCAACCAGCTTCCTCGAAAAAAAAGTGAAGAAGAAATTTGATTGGACATTTGAACAAACAGTGGAAGTAAGTTAGCCAAAAGGAGTTGATTTTTTTTTTTACTGCTATAAAAGAGTAAGCATTGTTGTGTTATTGATAGTCTATAAAAGCTATTTCTTAGTTAGGTGGTGCTGGTGCACGCCTTTAATTCCAGCACTTTGGAGACAGAGGCAGGAGAATCTCTGTGAGTTCAAGCCAGCTTTGACTACAAAGAGAGTTCTAGGACAGCCAGAGCCATTACATAGAGAAACCCTGTCTTGAAAAACCAAAAAGGAAAGGGGGGGGCTATTAATAATGTCACAAGATCCAAATTTGTTAGCTTAGTGGTAAAAATTCATATCATCTGGCTGACATTGGGGGAAAAGGGGATGCTTTTATTCATTTCCTATCTTAGTTAGTAATGGAATTTAAACAGTATCCAACAAACACACAATAAAATAAGAATCAAGACTCAAAGACTGGTGTGGTTAATATGATTAACTGACTCAAACTGAGTTTAAATTTTCTGGATTAAAAACTAAAAAAAAAAATAAAAAAAAATAAAAACTAAAAAGACTTAAGATTTGCTTTGTTAATATTTATTTTTGTGTGTATATATGCATGTGTGTGTGTTTGAGTGTGCCATGACACTCATGGAAGCCAGGACCAACTTACAGGGTCAGTTCTTTTCCGCCATAAGGGTTCGAGATTGAACTCAAGTTGTTAAATTTGGCAGCTGGAACCCTTACTCACGGAGCTATCTTACTGGTCCAGTAATAATTATTTTTATGGTCCTAAATAAAAGCAGCTACAAACCAAGTTCTTGGAGAGCAGATTGTTCCCTAGTAACATGCGCTCAGAGATCTGGGAAGAGGGCTCAGCCTGTAAACTGGGGATCGCATCTCACTTGAGTGCCTCGACCCGCGGCACAGCACAGCCCTGATTCTGCTGTGACTGTAGGCTTGAGGTGCCCACGTGGTCAGTTCAGACCCTGTCTCCCAATGCTGTCCTCTGACCTCTACACACTCTACACGTTTTAAAAACTTTTATAACTTGGATGTGTTGGTGTACACCAGTAGTCCCAATTTGGGGGAGGCAGAAGCAAGAGGATCGTGAAAAGTTTGAGGCCAGCCTGGTCTACATGAGTTCCAGACTAACTAGTCAGGGCTTCAAACAAAGACCTGTTCTCAAAACAGACAAATTTTTAATTGTTTAACAATTTATCTTATATTGAAAGAAAGCATAAAATAAGTTAGCTCTGATCTAGAAAATAGAATGGTACGCCTTCTTTAAATGTTTCTTAAAGTATAATTTATAGTAATGTTAATCACATCTGATAGAAAACTGCTTAAAACACTCTTAAATTACTACCTCCAAACCAAAAGCATTTAAAAGGTCAGTCATCAGTCTGAACGGTTGAGTTGTTCTTTAGTCTCTTTCACGCTACGTACTAAACATAAAGCCTTGATTATAGTGGTCATCAAACAAACAAATTTTTATTATTTGTTTATTTGTTTGTTTTTTTTATTTTTATTTATTTTTATTTTTTTTTTAAAGATTTCTTTATTATGCATACAACATTCTGCCTCCGTGTATGCCTGCATGCCAGAGGAGGGCGCCAGATCTTAGTACAGATGGTTGTGAGCCACCACGTGGTTGCTGGGAATTGAACTCATGACCTCTGGAAGAAGAGCCAGTGCTCTTAACCTCTGAGCCATCTCTCCAGCCCCTATTTGTTTGTTTTTTGAAGCATGGTTTTTCTGTGTAGTTCTGGCCGTCCTGGAACTCACTCTGTAGACCAGGCTGGCCTCAAACTCAGATCCACCTGCCTCTGCCTCCTGAGTGCTGGAATTCCAAGCGTGCACTACCATGCTGGACTGTAAATAAATTGTTATATATTCCATCTCTTTTGTTTGATAAACTCTTTAAATTTGGGGCTGTTTAATAGAAGCAGGTTTATGTCAGCAGTTGGTTAATAATGTGCCTGTAGGACTGTCACTGAATCACAGGAGCGAGTGTCTTGTGGTCGGGGACCGTGATAGCTGGAATGTCTTATATTTTATTGTTGGCATTCTTTTCAGACTGCAATCACATGCCTGTCTACTGTTCTGTCGATTGACTTCAAGCCTTCAGAAATAGAAGTTGGAGTAGTTACAGTCGAAAATCCTAAATTCAGGTGAGTTACGTTTTCAGTCGGGTGTTAAATTCTAGACTAAAAAACTAGAGATGTTAGAGTTCCTTTGTGTGTGGTGGTGTGACGAAATGCCATCTTTTTTTGCTTCCAGAATCTAAGGACTCTTTTTTAAATTCCTTAGAAGTGGTGATACATACTTGTGATCCTGGCACTGGGGAGGCTGAAATGGGGGGGGGGTGTCACAAATTCAAGGGCCAGCCTGGCTCCTATACCAAAAAACCTTATCTCAAACAAATGGTTGAAGAGAAGTGCTTAGCTAGCTTGCTCAGAAGTCGTGGGTTGGATCCCTGTGGAAACAGAACTGTGGAAACAGAACAACTTTGAGTCTCTTACAACGGAAGCAGCTCTTCTCCCTCTTCTAACACCAGAGGTGACACACACACAAAATAACCTTTATACCAAATAAAATGAGGAAATGCGGCTTGGCCAGGTGCTGGCCTGGCGGGCACGCTGCCCTGGATTTGATCCCTGACACCACAACACATAGTAGACAAACAGGTCCACGGTGGAAACTTTCAGGTGGAAATTTGATTATTTGCTGGGTAAGGGAGCTTTGAAGAGCAATGTGAAATACTGATCCACAGTTGAGTCGCTGGTGCTGGTCTCGAGTGTTCTTGCTTACCAAGTGTCTTAACTCTCACACATCAACTTGAGTGACCCAAGTGTGTCAGTCAGCTCATCCTCCCAGCAACCTGTAGGGGTTTGTATGCCATGGCCTAGGATGCTGTTGTTAGTGAAAAACATAATTAAATCTACATATGCAAAGAGCTGTTCAGCGTTTTACCTGTTCAGTGTGTCTCCTCTTAGACTACGTCTGTGTTATTGTTAGAGAATTAGTAAACAGTTTCAAACCTTGAAGAGTTTTTTAGTGGTGTGTGTGTGTGTGTTTTTATTTTGTGACATTGTCTTGGGATGTAGGCCAAACTGAATTTAAACTTTGGATCATTCTCTCTCAGCCTCCCGAGTACTTGGATTGCAGGTTGTAGCACAAATTCTAATTGTTCTTAATAAAAGCCCAGACTCGGATACTAAGGGATGAAACCTGAGAGATCAGAGAAGCAGAGCAGCCAGCCACTAGAGACCTTTTACCTCTACCAGTGCTAGGGGCGATCCTGTCCTCAGACCGCCTCCTTAGACTGCATCTCTGACTAACTGCTTCAGACTGTACTGAGCTCCTTCCTTATATTTCTTCTCCTTCCTTATATTTCTCTCTCTGCCCGGCCATCACTCCTGTCTCCACCTCCCTCGTGCTGGGACAGATCTGGGAAGAGGAAAAAGCCTCGTGTAATTTCTGAACTCTGTGATAGTGAGTGTACTTGAGACAGATCACTCCTTTCTCCACCTCCCTAGTGCTGGGATTAAAGGCTGGGGTCACCTTTGTGTGAGCTCTGTTTTTCTTTTAGACAGATTCAATCTTATATAGCCCAAGGTGGCCTTGAACTAGCAGAGTTCCCTCTGTCTCCTGAGTCCTGGGATTAAAGGACTCCCTGGCCTCTAGTGGCTTAGTTCTGAGCTCTGATCTTCAGTCAGGCTGTATTTGTTAAAACAAACAAGATACCACTATAGCAAGTTGCTCTCCCGAACAGACCTCCATAATATGTATCCCTCCCCCTTCTGATTTGATTTGCTTTCTTGGTTGGCTGCAAGTAAGTGATATAAACATGAAAACCCTATAGAACTAAGAAAATAACAGGTGCATCTAGTCTAATAATTTTTTCTACACGAAAATGTTCCCCTTTTTGTTGTTGTTTTGTTTCTTTTTGAGCCAGGTTGACCTCAGTCCTCAGGACCTGGATTATAGACCACCACACCCATCTGCTTCCTTTTTCTAAGCACTGAAATTCCAACAGGCACTTTGCTTTCTGATTTGTTATGAAACCTTTTTTTTTTTTTAACTGCATCTGAATGTTATTTGCATCTGTTATTTTAAAATTGAGCAAGAAACCAAATATCTGTGTAAGCAAACCAGTGTACAGGCAGATCCCCAGATGTTGGGCTACTGAGATAGGATTATAGGTTCAAGGTCAGCCTGAGAACATTGTGAAACCTGTCTCAAAATAAAAGTCTTTTAAAAGGCCGAGAGCATAGCTAGGGAGAGTGTTTGTCAGCAGCAGAAAACCTGGATTCAGGGCCAGTACTGGAAAGAGGAAAAAGCCTTGTGTAATTTCTGAATTCTGTGATAGTGAGTGTACTTGAGTCATAACAAAAACATTAGAAATAGCATAAGATTCTACAACTTTATAAGCTACTTCTTTTCCAAATTGTAAAAAAAAAATGGCCGTTTTGACAGATTTACCTTTTTAGAAGTTTAGTAATGAAGTAAGGGCATGGTCACGCATACCTCTAATTCCAGATCTTGGGAAGTAGAGACAGGAGTATCAGAAGTTTAAGGTCATCATTGGTTACATAGTAAGATCCGGGCCAGCCTGGGCTACCTAAATTAGGAGACCTTGTCTCAAAACAAAGCATCAAATAGAATCCCAGCAGTGACAAGTTATGTCAACAGTGTTGCCAAGCAACTGATTCCTTTAAGACAGCTATTTAGAAAATATATCTTCCACATGAAGCACCTTCTGGTGAATAGATTTTAGATACTATTATAACTTTATGTCTTGGATTTTTTTGCAGTGAAGAGACCCCATGATCATGGCAACTCTTGTAAGAAAAACTAATCGAATGAGCTTGCTTATAGTCCAGAGCTTCAGTCCATTATCATGATGGCAGGGAGCATGTTGTGCAGGCAGATGTGTTACTGGAGAGACAGCTGAGCGTCCTACATCTTGCAGGCAATAGGAAGTCAACTGAGGCACTGGGCAGTATCCTGAGCATGGGAAATCTCAACTTAACCCCCATAGTGACACACTTCTTCCCACCCTCTGACAGGGCCACACCCACTCCAACAAAACCACACTTCCTAATAGTGCCATTTCCATGAGATTATGGGTTCTGATCACATTCAAGCTACCACACTTTTTTTTCGTGGATGGTTACTGAGTCCAAGCAGCTTTTGGGGACACACACACATGGATATGGGTATGTGCATGCATTCACATGTGTATGCAGAGGCCAAATGTTCGAAGGTATCCTCCACCTTTTATGCTGAAGGAGAATCTCACATGATCACTGATTCAGTTGTCTAGCTAGCCAGTGTCCTGCTGAGCTCTGGGATTCCAGAGGCTGCCACGCCTGCCTGTGCTGGTCAGAGCTCAGGCAGGTACAGAGAGCACTTTGGTCCCTGTGCTATCCCTTCAGCCCCTCTTCCCCACCAGTTTTTAAGAATTTACTTAAGTTTCTTGTCTCTCAGTTACTATGAATTTGAGTTATAGTAGTATAGCTATATCAAAGTATGGGTTTTGTTGCTACTGTTTTTGTTTTTTATTTTTTGTTTTCAAGACAGGATTTCTCTGTGTAACAGTCCTGGAACTAGCGCTGTAGGCTGGGCTGGCCTTGAACTCACAGAGATCCCTCTGCCTCTGCTTCCCCAGTGCTGAAATTAAAGGCGTGCACCACCACTGTCCAGCCTGAGTTATACTATGTTTTTAAGGCATTGACACCCAAAACAAATTGAATGTAGTTCATATAATTTGGCTTCATATTAATTCACTTAAAATGTTTTCAACTCAGCTGCAATTAAATTCTGGATCTGATATCAAAGAACACTTCGCTACCTAGATGAAACTGATGTGTTGTCTGGGAGTTTCTGTAATATAATCTGAGGAAAGAGTCATGAGCATATAGACTTAAAAGATTGCTCATAAATTGGTAGTTGCTGAAGTCAGTTGATCTGTACATGGAAGTTTGCTGTACTGACTTTTGTATGTTTTCCATATTAAAAACCTTATTGAAATAGGCAGTTGTGATTTTTTTTTTTATCCTTTGCCTTCCAGGATTCTCTCAGAAGCAGAGATCGACGCTCACCTTGTTGCTCTAGCAGAGAGAGACTGAACGTTGTCATCACTTTACCAAATCCATGATGCCACTTGCCTGTGTGTTTGGTGACAGCAAACCAACATCACAGAGGCCCCTGGGTTGAAGATGGAACCTCTCCCACTCCTCCTGCCACTGAGCTGGTTAGGACTGTATAAATAAAACTGCTTTTGGAATACTCGTGTTCTGTCTTTCTTAACCCTAATGTCAGGTGTTACGCCTTAGTACACACAGGTAAGTAAGTAAGTGTTCACCACCCTCGGGTCATAGCTCTGGTCATTTTGTGTTTTCCACAGAAGTGCACCTTTTGTTGCCCCAGTCCACTACCTTGGCATAATAAATAGCAGACTTGGGAGCCGACTTTGAAATTGTCTGGGTTGTCATATGAGACAGGCTTTATTTACACTCCGTGTTCCAGTGGGACATGGCTGGGCTCAGGTTTCCTGGAAGACTTCATACTAAGAGATGCCCTGGCTGAGCTGCATGGTGTTAGTCTTCCCTCTCGTTGGGATAGGACCCAGCAAGCTGTGTGTGGTCTGCTGTCTTTTCAGTACTTGAGTCCATGTTCAGTAAGTGTATATCTTTGTTTTGTGTGGAGATTGTTTTTTGTGTTTTGAAACAAGTTACTGTTTTGCTCCTTCTGGCCTGGAGTTCACTGTATAGATCAGGCAAGCCTCAAACCTGCCTCTCTCTGCCTCCTGAGTGCTGGAGCTAAAAGTGTGTGCTACCACACCCTGCTGTAAGCCGCCTTCAGGAAACCGGACTAGAAAAGGAGAATATGTTTTCTGTTTCCTTAAGATTAAGTACTCAAAGTGGGAAATACAGAACTGGTTTACAGTTTAGAGGTAACACCATTAGTGGGCAAATACATATTCAAAATATTTTTAAGCTTGCTTTTTTGTGTGTTGTTTTTCAAGACAGGGCTTCTTGTAGCCCAGCTGCTGTTTTTACTTGCGCGTTTGTGTGTGTACCTATGTGACTTTATACATGTCTGTGCAGATACCCTCCAGGCTCTCCGATCCCCTGGAACTGGAATTTCAGGTGGTTGGAAGCCACTTGATAAGGGTGCCAAGAACCTAACCTAGTCCTTTGCAGGAGCTGACCCATCTCTCCAGCCCCTTTTGGTATATGTTTGTTTTGCTTTTGAGGCAAGCTTTCTCTGTGTAGTCCTGGCTGTCCTAAACTCACTCTGTAGACCAGCGTGGCCTCAAACTCAGGCGTGCACCACTACATCCAGCTAAGTTATTATTTTTTTTATGTACAGGGTAAAAATTTTAAATTCTTGCTGGGTGGTGGTTTAGTTTAATCCCAGCACTCGAGAGGCAGAGGCAGGCAGATCTCTTTGAGTTCGAGGCCAGCCCAGTCTACAAGAGCTAGTTTCAGGACAGGCTCTAAAGCTACAGAGAAACCCTGTCTCAAAAAAAATTTTTTTTTAAGTTTCTTACAGTAGTTCTTTGGTGACCTAAATCATCGGTCATTTGGAAAATATTCAATACATTTTATGCCCTTGTGGGTACTGGGCAAGACTAGCTGTTGATCTGAGTGGTCAGAGTGTCTACTAGGTGAATAAAATACCAGTTCCTGAAGTCAGAGTTCCTGTCCATAGCCATTGCCCGTATAAGAAGGCCATCTGAGCATCTTGCTACTAGAAGCAGGAAACTTCACCAACCACATCCTCTTCAAGGCTGAGTCAGAGGCTGTAGGCTCTCCTGCAGGGAAGCAGAGTTCCTTCGGTTGAGTGGCCACTGCTCCGGGACTACCCATCTGCATCTGCTGGGTTCTGGGCGGCTGCCACATTTGAAAGTGAGCCCTGGAAGGTCTGCTCCCCGAATAGACAGCATCCATAGAGCCTGGACTGACTGACTTCATCACTCTGGAATCAGATGAGAGACTAGCCAAGGAATTTTTTCTAAGAAGATTGTTTGGACATAGAGAACTAAAATCAATCTGATGGAAAAATTTAGCTGTATGAGGATTAACTGCTGGATAGTGGAAAAAGTATTAGAACAGGTTATGTTAAGGTTAAAAAAAAATACCAATGGAAGGATACAAATTCTGAAAACAATAAATTTTAATGCATAATTTTATCAAAATGAGCAGCCAGAGGACTTCTCTTAGAGACACATACACAACTCCACAGCTTTGACACAAAAAAGTTCAAGGTAAGTCAGTATAAAGAGAGTTGGGGGGTTATTAAAGCCCAGAGAACAAGGCAGCCATATGGGTATGGCCTCTCAAAGGAGAGAGTTGCTTTGGAATCATTTTTCGAACATCTAGGACTTGAGTGACTCTCAAGTCACGAGTATCAACGTTGTCAAGAATCCACACTGTCCTTCATTGTTTACAAAAGCTAACTGGGTTATGAGGAGGCTGTCAAAATTCAAGGTCACCTGTTATCCTGGGCCGAGATGGCCTTGAGTGGCTTTAGGATTCTGAGAGGAGCGGACTGTTCAGACTTGAGGTTACAGCTGCCAGTGGTGGTGCACACCTTTGATCCCAGCACTCTGGAGGCAGAGACAGACAGATCTCCAAGTTCAAGGCCAGCCTGGTCTACAGATCAAGTTTCAGGACAGGCTAGGCTACACAGAGAAACCCTGTCTCGGGGAAAAAAAAAAAAAAAAAAAAAAAAAAACAATGCAGAAAACAAAAAAGTTCAACATCCTCAGCCCTGAGGGAAACAGAAATCAAACCTACACAAAGGCTACGTTAGGTCTCAAACCTGGGGCGCTGAGTCACCTGTTAAACACATCAAAGCGGACCAGGCTCTCCCAGCGTCCCTCAGTTCCTACCTATTACAGGAAATGGCTGGCATACCCTGCCCTACCCAGGGGCTGGGCTGCCTTCCCCATATAATCCAGCCATTTTGGTTACTGGTCTGTTTTGGTCTACCCTTTTTACCTTCCTGGCCTCTTGGACTGGCTTCTCTCCTCTCTACGCCCCCCACCCCCGCCACCACACACACACACACACACACACACACACACACACACACACACGACAGGGTCATGTGCACTCTGGCCTCTCCCAATGTCCCTACCTCTGGCCGTGCTCTCCCTCCACAGTGCACTCTCCCCTTCACCGCTCCTAGGAGTAGTCATTTTCCTTTATTTCCTCTGTTCACTCAGCCCCCACACAGAGCTTAGTAGGAAAGCACGTGTGTGACGTGGGAAGGCCCTGGGTTTGATCCCCAGGATTGCACAACAACAACAAAACTACGTCAATATCCCATGCACTCTCCCCCGAATGACTGTCATTCGAGAAAACTATCGGTGCGAATGCAAAGTGTGGAAATCAGCATGGAAATCCTCAGAAAGCTAAAAATAGAACTAAATATAGAAGAAAGCTAAAAATAGAACAGGTCGTAGACTCCACTAAGCCACCCCGGCCTGGGCACCTGAAGCAGCATACTGTTGTGGGATGTCTGATCACACTGTGGACCCCGAGTTTTCATTTGTATTAATTAATAGGATCAGACTTGGGTCAGGAGGCCAAGAATATAAGGGCAAGAATACAGTGATATAGGAACATGCTAGAATAGAAACCATGATTCTGTGAGCTGAGCGTGGGAGTCTAAAGATTGTGGCCTGCATGGGCTCAAATATTTGAATGCTAGGTCCCTAGTTGGTGGGACTCTTTCAGGAAGGAGTAGGAGGTGTGGGCTTCAAAAGCCCCTATCGGTCTCAGACTCTCTCCCTCCCTCCCTCCCTCCCTCCCTCCCTCCCTCCCTCCCTCCCTCCCTCCCTCCCTCCCTCCCTCCCCTTTACCTTTAGATCAGGATGTACACTCTCAGCTCCTGCTCCAGTGCCACACCTCTATGCCTGCTGCTGCCACGCTCCCTGCCGTAATAATGATCATGGATGGATCCTCTGAAACCATAAGCGTGCTCCTAATTAGACGTTTTCTTTCATAAGTTGCCTTGGTTGTGGTGTCTCTTCGCAACAATAGAAAAGTAACAAGCATGACAAAATTTTTTTAAAAAGCTAACTACTACTGCTGATAAAAGTATAGACACTTTATTATTGGTATTGTTTTTTCATTGTTGTTATTGTGTGGACTTGGCTGAGGGAAGACAAGCTGTATCACACTTGTGGGGGTCCGAGAACAACTTTTAGAGCTGGCTCTCCCTTCCACCTTCGTGTGGGCTCTGAGATTTCCAGGCTCATGCAACAAGCGCCTTTACCAGCTGAGCATGCTGACCCGTAAACTTTATGACATCACAGATTTTATAAACAATAAATTAGATAACATTTAATACTGTAAGATATTAAGCAGCCATTAAAACCTGTTTTGAAAACCAGTGGTGTAGGACGTGTCATTTTTTGAGAAGGACAATGTCTTGCTACATAGCCCAGCTTGACCTTCAACTTGCAGCTTCTTCAGTGCTGAGATTACAGACATGCACCAGCTTTACATAATGTAATGTTATGCAAGAAACAAGACACACAAAATATCCACTGTCAGGGGTCAAGTGTTCGCTTTCACATATACAAGGCATTGTGTTCAACCAAACCCCAGCGTCAGAATTCATGGAACAAATTCTTTTCCAACCCCTTTCTAATTTCCTCTGTACGGTAATGGAAGCTTCTGAGTCCCAGGGTAGGTCCCATTCACAGTGTTCTGTGCAGTTCTCTCTGGTGTCAGAGGAGCCCGCTCAGTCTGCAAACTCAGCAGCCTGGAAGTGCAGGGAAAGCGTGCCAACCGGAGCTGATGTATTAATTCCCAGCCTCCTGTGGGCATTTCTGGGATGGACTAGAGCCATCACTAGAATTCTGAAAGTTTGGCACACGTATGGATTTCCTGGGAGAGACCCTCAGCTTTCATAAGATATTCTAAGAAATCTGCTTCCCAAGAAAGGAAGCAGATGAATGGCAACAGAATGCTCACTGGTTATTTCTGGGGAAGTTGAAACTGCATGTCATTTAAAATACGTTTCTGCATTTCTTGTTTTATTTTATTATACTTGGCATTGTTTGTTTGAGACAGGGTCTTGTTATGTAGCCCTGACTGGCCTGGAGTTAGCTATATAGAAAACGGGAGCAAGTGCTCTTAAATAGTAAGCCATCTCTTCAGCCCCTGTGTTTGTGTGGAAAATGTGTCCGTAGGTGCAGCACTTGCAGAGGCCAGCAGGGGGCAGCCTCAGGTGCCTGGAACTGGAGCTGTAGGACTCCAGGAACCCGCCCAGTGTAGGTGCTGAGGCTCGAACCTGGGCCCTCTGGAAGGACAGCAGGCACTGTCATATGGGGCCGTCTCTTCCGCCCCCCCCCTTGTGAGACAGCTGGCCTCAGACACCCCATGTAGTGTGAACCCAGGAAATGAGCCTGACAGGGTGCCACACACCAGTAACTTGAGTACTCAAGAGGCCGAGAGAAGGATTGGTTCAAATTCAAGGCCAGCCTGGTCCTGAGTTCAATTCCCATCAACCAAATGGTGACTCACAACTGTCTATAATGAGATCTGGTTCCCTCTTCTGGAGTGCAGACAGACATACAGGCAGAATGCTGTATGCATAATGCATTAAAAAGAGGAACCCTGTCTTGAAAAAAACAAAACAAAACAAAGATTCTTTCCCCACACAGTTTATCCTGATTCTAGTTTCCCCTCCCTCTCCTTCTCCCAGTGCCTCCCCACCTCCCATCCCATCCACATCCACTCCCTTTCTGTCTCTCATTAGAAAAGAGACAGGCTTCTACGAGATAACCACAAAACATGACAAAATAAAATATAGTAAGATAGAACAAAAACCATCTCATGGAAGCTGGGCAAGGCAAGCCAACAGAAGGGAAAGAGCCCCAAGAGCTGGCACAAGAGTCCCTCACAGTCAGGAGTCACTAAACTGAAAGCTACAGTGCGTACACATGGTGCAGACCATGTATGCCCTGTGCCTGCTGCTTCAGTCTCTGTGAGCTCATAGGTCCCTTTTTAGTTGATTCAGAGGGTCCTGGTCTCCTGGTGTCCTCCATCCCCTCTGGCTCTTACACTCTTTCTGCCTCCTCTTTCATGGGGTTCGGATTTGATGGAGACATCCTACTTGGAGCTGCCCAAACACAAACTCTTAAAAAGAAAAGTGGAAGTGAAGAATTTGCAACTGAAGTGTGCTCAGTTTAAACTCAGGGGTCCTTCGCGTTACACGTGAGAGGTCGAGGGGATCTTTTTAATTATTATTATTTTTTTTAAGATTTATTTTTCTTTTGTGTGTATGAGTGTTTTGTCTGTGCACTACATGTGTGCAGTACCTGAGGAGGCCAGAAGAGGTTATCGGATCTTTGGGAACTGGAGTTACAGATGCAAGTGCAGGGACCCAAACGTGCATTCTCTGCAAGAATGATAATGGCTCTTAACTGCGGAGCCATCTCTCCAGTCAGTCCCCTGGGGGAGGGTTTGAAAGTGTGTAAGCCAGGTTCACACAGGTTCACACAGCTGGCCCATCAGGCTCCCTAAACACTGCTGCTCTGGGCACATGAGTTTTGCGAGCACCCTCAAATGGAGTCTGTTTACTGATGATTAGAAAGTCGCACCCATAGGAGACATGGTCGCATGTGACCCAGTGTCCTGGGGACTCATCCCACCTCACTGCCCTTTGGCCAGTGTGTACCCTGAAGTGGGCTGAGGTCAGGTTTCTGGAGAGTGACTTTGTGCATTAGGTTCATGTTGGCGGCGTCTCTGCTGACCACATCCTTGATTCCCTCCTATGCCCATGGAAGGGATAAGACATGCTCAAATGTTTGTTAGTAATGACCCCTGCAGAGAGCACAGCAACCTGGGGTTCTCCGTTCAAGGGTTTGAGACACATCCACTGGCTGTCTACTGTCCGCTTTCCATGAGGGGCCTTTTCCAGGCCCCAAAGGATTGCAAAGAGAGCCCAAAGAACTCTGATTTAAAGGACGGGAAGCTTCTGGTGGGAAGCGGTGCTGCTTGAGTTTGGCGAAGCTACTGATGTTCTTCTGAGCAGTTGCCATAAGAAAACCATGTGGATTAGGAGCGCCCTCTGCTCCAGACACCATCAGCTGACATTAAGGTATGAGGAGACTTGCAAAACCTAGCTAACCGGGTTGTACGGCTCCCACACAGACAGCGCTGAAGTGACTAAGGCCTTGTTGAAGAACAGGAAAGGTGTGTTTACGCAAAGGAGAGGTGCTCTGCAGGGAGGCCCAACTGACAGCCTCAGAGGGCTCAGCCTTGCTGGGGTTTCCAGGTACAGAGTCCTGGAGTGGTCCCTGGTTAGATTTAGCTCTCTAGTTCACAGCCACCACCTCCAGTACAGCCGGGCCACACAACCAGGCAGCCCTGGGGCCTGGCGGCACTTGTTTCTGGGGGCTTATGTGACTCTACACCAGGAGGGAAAAGGAAGACTTTCTCTTAACGCTGCCATTAAAAAATTTTTTTAAAAGATTTATTTTATATGTATGAGCCTATTGCCTGCATGTGTATTTGTGCACACCCCACCCCAGCCTGTGCTGGTGTTTTCTAAGTGGCAGGCGCTAAGCTACGAACAAAACAGAGTGGGACAAGTTCACCTCCTCTAAAAAGTAGTCCGCTTGTCCAAAGAGAATGGTTGTAGAGTCCCTCACTGCAGGGTGACCTGGAGAGGCTACTTGCTTCTTTCCCCCTCTTTGTTCAGGAACAACCCTAGAAAAGTACTACAGCAAGGTCAGGAGTTCAAGGCCATCTTCTGCCACGTGAGGCTGTCTTAAAAACCTAGAGGGAGCCGAGGAAGAAGGCTAGACAGAGGTCATGGGTCATGGTTCATCTCTCCTCAGTTTAAGAAACATTTTTGACTGGGAGGTGATGGCGCACGCCTTTAATCTCAGCACTTGGGAGGCAGAGACAGGCAGGTCTCTGTGAGTTTGAGGCCAGCCTGGTCTATGAAGGAAGTTCCAGGACAGTCAGAGAAACCCCTGTCTCGAAAAATTAAAAAAAGAAAGACTTTTGTTTTTTGTTTCTCAGCAGCATACAGTGGCTTACAACCATCTGAAACTCCAGTTCTAGGAGACCTGGTGCCCTCTCCTGACCTCCAAGAGCACCAGGTACACATGTGGTACACATCCATCCTCCCAGACAAAACACTCATACACAGAAAACAAAATAATCTACTACAACAACATTAAAGAAAGAAAAGAAACAATGTCATACTGATTTACCAGCAAATAGAACTCTAGTACTGATCAAGGCAAGACTGGCTGAGGACTAAACTGGGGACTAAGGCCTTTGCAAGCTCTTGTTGAGGAAACCATCACTGAGCTGTCTGGGGCAGCTTTGCCCTGTCTGCTTCCAGCTGGGTGGAAGTTTGGATCTTTGCAGATGCAAATTAGACACGGTAGACTTGGCAAGCAGGCCTCCTGGCCCCCTTCCAGATAGGCTCCGCTAGGGACAGTCCCAGGGACCCACAGCCCGTGGTCTGTGAGAACCTTAACGACACTCATTCGAAGACCTTTCCTGCCACCAACCACGTGATGGTCTCCTCGGGGACCTTGCATTTTTCCTCTCCCCCTTCTCCTTTCTCCTTCTCTTACTGTGCGGTGTATTTCCATGCTCAGCATGAAGTGGGGGATCCTGCAGTTTCTTCAGGTCCGGCAGAGCTGCAGGAGCTCGGTTGACTTTTCATTTGTGAAAAACTCCAATTCCAGGCTTCCTTGCACAACAGGGCCCCAGAGCATGTGTGTGGGTGGGTGGGTGGGGGGAAGGGGGAATAGACCCATGAAGCTGGTGTAATGGTCCAAACCGATTATCCCAGAAGTTGGAACCACCTTGAGTTGGGGATCAGTCTGGCCTACATACTGAGACTTTCTCAAAAGTCACAGGAACCCCAGTTCAGACACGTGCACCCTCCCCCTCCCCATTCCATAGAGACTAGGGACAGGGAAAGCGGAGTCAGCAGCTCCCCAGGACGGCAGGCTTGTACAAAAGCCACAGCCGTGCATCGCTCTGTGTGAAAGCTGGCCTCAGAAAGGCCCAGGTGGTAAAAGCACGGACTGCTAAGGTAAGGCCTGGCACCTGCAGCTCACGCTTCCAGCTGCTGGTACCAGTGGCAAATCAGTGGGCTTCTCACGCCACCGCGGAGGAATTCGCGGACTAATTCGCGGATGACTCCGTGTTAGCGTCTGTAAAGCATGCCGGTGATTATAGCACACCTTTGTTGCTGTTGCTTTATTTCTTTAGACGGAGTCTCGCTGTGTAGCCCTGGCTGGCCTGAAACATACTATGCAGTCCAGACTGGCCTCAAACTCACAAGAGAGCCACTTGCCTTTGCTTCTGGGGCGCTGGGTTAAAGGTGTGTGCCACCACGCCTGCCCTGAGACAGAGCATGCGAAGCGCCGAGCTGGGGATGTAGCTCCGTTGCTGGAGTGCTTGCCTGGCATTGCATGACGCCCTTGGTTCTGTCCCCAGCACCACACAAACCAGTCGTGTTGGTGTGTGCTTGTAAACCCAGCACCTGGGAGGTGGAGATAGGAGGAGGAGGAGCTCAAGATCATCATCATAACTGGAGGCTAGCCTGGGCTATTCGAAACGAAACACTAGTAACTAGTATCAGCATCTGATGAGGCCCTTCCAGAACTGCTTTGACGTTTCCACAGCATCCTAACTTTCTAAAAGGTGATTTCCTTTCTAAAAGGTGAGAATATTTTTACATCATATCGACAAGGTCAGCAAGGCGGCAGCCAGCCTGAAGCCAAGTTCTTCTCTCCAGTTCCCCTCCCTCCCTGGCTCCGGAGCCTCTTTCAGCCAGGGAATGAACTCCCCACCTTTTCCGAATGAGGATGCTCTCCTAGCCCTTGGGAAGCAGAAGCTCCTTTTTACCCTCCCACGAACCAAGAGAGACCTGTGTAGTCTGAGAGGGGCCTTGGACTCAGGACCTAGCTCGTGTTCTGTTCTGGGGTCTCCAGGGTCCTCAAAGCCCAAGTGGTCCTGGTTCAGCTGGACCCCAGCACAGAGCCGTGAGGCCCCTGAGCTGCACTTACAGCTTGTGGCGTTCCCAATGACTCCTCACCCCAGCTTCTTCGCGGGGTGGTGGGGGTAGGGTGGGGAAAGGAGAGGAAGATGGGTGTGTGAATCAAGGCCAGCAGAGGAAGGAAGGTCTGCTGTGGAGGCCTCAGATGAGATGAGACTGGGCAATAAATTCATTGTATGGCACCACTCTTGGTAGCCGGTGACATTAGCCAGCTCCTACAGAAAGCCTAGCTCTTCCAACTCTGTATTCCTATTGGAAGATACGTCTGCTGGAGCCTCGCTTGTGCAAGAGATTTCGCAACCTCACGGTGACTTTTGCCACCAATCTAGAACTACAGGCTAGCAAGCCGGCTTGCTTATCAGGTTCTTGGAGCCAGGAGGGGTTGAGGGCCTTGGGATGGGGAAATCTTATCTTGCACAGCTTCCTTCCTGCCCCCTGCACTGGCCCCAAGGAGCTAGGAAGGCCTTCAGGGATCTGGTATCTGGCTGCTGGGCTCCCAGCCAAGTATCCAGAGGACACTCCAACCGACACTGGATTCTTCTTATCTCCCTGGGGTCAGGGACCGTGAGCCTCCTGCTCTGAGTAGAAAACACCTGAATTTGTCAGGGCCTTGGGTGTCCAGCTGGCTTGTCCACTTTGTCCTGGAAGAAACTGAGGAATGCTGGTCAGGACCATTTCTCTCACAGAGATCATGTCCTCCTACTGGCAAGGCCCTCATCAGCCCAGGACTGGGTTATAAAAACCAGTGTGAACCTGCCCAGCCCACAGCAGGGAGCAGGAGCTCCCTGAATGCGGTCTCAAGGCCCTAGGCCGACCAAGTGCTTAGTCAGCCTCACTTGGAAATGGACACATTTGAGTTTTAACAGTTGCTACGTTTAAAATCTTTCCCCCCTGAGACAGAGTTTAAAATCTTTCCCCCCTGAGACAGAGTTTCTCTGAGTGGCTCTGGCTGTCCTGGAACTCATCCTGTATAGCAGGCTGGCTGGCCTTGAACTCAGAGATCTAGTGTCCCGGCCTCTGCCTCCCAAGTGCTGGGATTAAAGGTATGAGGCCACCATTGCCAGGCTATGTTTGTTTGTTTTGAGACTGGGTCTCTTTCTATATGTCTGGCTGCCCTAGGATTCTGTGTAGATCAGGCTATCCTCTGTCTTCTGTGCTGGGATTAAAAGTGTGTGCCACCATGGTTTTAGATTTTTTTTTTAAGGGAATGTTTTGGAATGAAAATAGTTTACCACATAGATCCGAAACAAAATCTTTGAATGGTATATCCTGGTTCAGTGGACAGAACAGAGTGTCGCTAATATGGCTCCTAAGATCCGTAAGCCCATGCAGCAGGATGGGGAATACATTTTGTGCTGCACACTTGTCAGGCCTGAGTGGAATTCATATTCTCTGTCTATTGTCCTGACACCTTCAGGTCTAGAAAGTAAGCCTGTCCTTCCTCCTTTCCAGGGCCCCTCCACCTCCCCACAGAGTATAGCCTTCAGTCAGGACGGAGAGACAAGAGCAGAGTAGAATGTGCAAGACTGGGCCCCCAGTGCCCTCCCTGTGACGCCGCGTCTCTGCTGACCTCATGCAGTCGGGGCCAGAAAGGAGCACAGTCCTGGGTCCCACCCCAGGCGCAGCCCCGATGCAGGAGTGTGGTGGCGATTTCCCATCTTGTTCTGCAGAATGGTTGGCAGATCTTTAGGTCATCTTGCTGTGGACAAAGGCTTGTGTTGGCCAAGCTCTCCTCCAGGTCAGAGAGGGTGGTCCAGGAAGTACCCAGACCTGCTCAGAACCCAGGCCTCCCACTCTACCACCTGGAAGGGTGGAGGATGCTTCAGGAGCTCAGGTCTCCCTCAACCAGAGCCTCAGACCCAACAGTGTCCTCTTCAACCCAGCCCAGGCCTCTTTCCGCCTGGGCTCCTCTCCTGCTTCCTTGACTTGTTCCCTGGGCTGCTCCCAGCTCCCCCAAAAATCCCCTCCAGGAAATTTGTTTGTTGCCACAAAATAATGCAAATGTTGCTTGGCTGCCAGGCAACAGTCTCTGTCTCCACGAGCACTGAAGAGGGGGGGCGGGGCAGGTTCTGAGCCCTTCATTGTATCCCTGCGGGCACCCTGATGGATGAAGAGGCTGCACTGTGCCAGCAGGGACAGGCAAGAGGGTGGAAGTCAAGCTCCACCCCAGGAAAGGCCATGCAAAACCCTCAGATGTTCCAAGGCCTTTCCTTCTGATCAATAAACAAATGGTGTATAGGCATTGACTTTTCGTATGTATTATAAGGTTTATGTGGGGCTGGATGGTGGCTCGGTCAGCCTGGGCCACATGAAAGCCTGCCGAGACACAGAACTGGGGGAAGAAACGAGAGAGGAGATAAAGAAAGAAAGGGACGGGGAAAGGAAGGAAGGGGGAAGAGCGCTCCTGACGAGGTGCAGGTCAACCACCTGATGGTGTGCCCGCAGGTGGGTCAGAAGGATGGGAGGGGAGCTGGTTAAACCTTGACTGAGATGGGCCTGGCTGCTGCCACACTCCTCCTAGGAGCCCGTCTGGGTTGTTAATGTTGGGTGCAGAATCTCACTGTATCGCCCAACTGGCCTTGAACTCAGGGTGCTCCTCCTCAGGCTCCCGAGTGCTGGGCTTACAGGAGCTGCAGCGTCTTGTCCTCTTACCGCTGCCCACAGTCTTCCCAGCCCTGCTCAATCCCCCCACGCCCTGGGCGAAGGTCTGAGGAGAATGCGGTCTGCTCTCTGCTCCTTTCTGTTCCTGCTGGGGGTGCCTCCCGTGATTAGGCTGTGACCACTCTGAGAGGAATGGAATTTGCTGGGCTCCTCCTAACTGAGGTGAGGTGGTAACAGCAGCATATTGACCAGCTACCACATACCTGGCCCTTGGGTGAGTGTGGACTGTAAACACTGCCTGCTTTGCAGTAGCCTTCCTGGGAGGCAGATGTTTTCTTTCTGACAGATTCTGGGCCTCAGAGAGATTAGTGACTGGCCCAAGATCTCACAGACGGTGTATCAATTCAAAAATCCAGCCAATCTGAAATTCAGCGAGTGATCTTGAGTTTTGCATCGTTGACTAGGATGTGTTACCTAGTCTAGTGTGCAGCCCTTGCCTGCAGAATCCAGCGATTAATCCACATTCTCGCCGAGCTCCAACTCAAAACTTCATAGCTTCATTGCACCCATCCAAGGGGGCCAGAGGCTCCTTGGAGGTCACAGAGGTGTGAGCATCTCCACATGGGCTCTCGAGCGGGCCTGGGACTGCTGAACAGGAGAGCCCAGTGACAGAGAGGACACACAAAACCGTCATCGTGTGTTCTCGTAAGGATGTGAACCTCACAGGAGGCAAAACAGAGCAACTTACGACTTAAAAGCAGAATCTTCTTCCTGCTGGGTGGTTAAATTTATTCCATGTGGTCAGCTAAGTGTGTCTCAGCATCGGGTGGTGGATCCGGGGCAGGGCCCTGCCTAGTTCACAGGGCCACTGTTGAAGGATGAGAGGCTTCGGGTAGGAGTTAAGATAGAGCTGGGCAGGGGGCAAAATCTCTGCTCCCTGAAAAGAACGCTGGATTTATGAGCACAGCGTGGCAACTCCTAGGACAGGTCTCCTGTCCAGCCCCACAGACAGGGTCTCCTCACCCTGTCCCCACGCTGTGTTTATGATCTAGGACACCGCAGGCTGCAGAAGCCTAAGAACTTGTGTTGGTGTGGCTATGTCTGTAAATGGGTGCATGGTGCTTGGTACTAAACCAAAAGCAAGTACTCCCCTGCCTCATAACTAAGAAGCTTTCTTGTTTGCCCTGTGGCTTTATACTATTAGTATATAAATAGTATATATACTATTTATAAATATTTATATTGAGACAAGGTCTTGCTACGCAGTCCTGTCTAGCCTCAAACTTGAGACCACCTTCTGCCTCCGTCTTCTGAGTGTTGGGATTACAGGGCGTGTACCCACCACTCCTAGCTGGCCTTACACTAGCGAGCATCCTGTTTCACTCTAGTGCTGGGGGTTTTTGTTTTGTTTTCTTTCCTTTTTTTTGTTTTGTTTGTTTGCTTGCTGTTTTGTTTTGGTACGTGGGGGGGAGGGGGTCTCACGTAGCCCAGGCTGGCCTTAAAAACACTGTGTTGACAATGATGACTTTGAATCCCTGATCCTCCAAGCACAGTGCTAGGCTTATAGGCACACAACACCACAACTATCTATGACTTGGAATCTTTCCTAGTTTGCTTGTTTTGGGACAGGACTCATTGAGGCCCAGGCTGGCTGGTGCTTACTCTGTAGTCAAGCGACCTTGCACTCCTGCCCAGGTGTTAGTGTTGCAGGACACACCCCGCTACACTAAGATTCTTTTTCTTCTTCTTTTTTTTAAAATTGATTTTTATTGAGCTTTACATTTTTCTCTGCTCCCCTCCCCTTCAACCCTCTCTGCATAGGTCCCCATGCTCCCAATTTACTCAGGAGATCTTGACCTTTTTCTATTGCCCATGTAGATTAGATCTATGTATGTCTCTCTTAGGGTCCTCGTTGTCTAGGTTCTCTTGGATTGTGATTTGTGGACTGGTTTTCTTTGCTTTATGTTTAAAAACCACTTATAAGTGAGTACATGTGATAATTGTCTTTCTGGGTCTGGGTTACCTCACTCAAAATAATATTTTCTAGCTCCATCCATTTACCTGCAAAATTCAAGATGTCATTTTTTTTTCTGCTGTGTAGTACTCCATTGTGTAAATGTACCACATTTTCCTTATCCATTCTTCGGTTGAGGGGCATTTAGGTTGTTTCCAGGTTCTGGCTGTGACAAACAAAGCTGCTATGAATATAGTTGAGCACATGTCCTTGTGGCATGATTGAGCATCCTTTGGATATATACCCCAAAATGGTATTCTGGGTCTTGAGGAAGGTTGTTTCCTAATTTTCTGAGAAATCGCCACACTGACATCCAAAGGGGCTGTACCAGCTTGCACTCCCACCAGCAATGCAGGAGTTTTCCCTTTTCCCCACATCCTCTCCAGCATAAGTTGTCATCAGTGTTTTTGATCTTGGCCATTCTTACAGGTGTAAGATGGAATCTCAGAGTTGTTTTGATTTGCATTTCTTTGATGACTAAGGATGTTGAGCATTTCCTTAAGTGTCTTTCAGCCATTTTAAATTCCTCTGTTGAGAGTTCTCTGTTTAGGTCTGTACTCCATTTTTTATTGGATTGGATATTTGTTCTTTTGATGACCAATTTCTTGAGTTCTTTGTATATTTTGGAGATCAGATCCTTGACTTCAAGCTCTACTACAGAGATACAGTACTGAAAACAGCCTGGCATTGACATAAAAACAGACAGGAGAGGGGCTGGAGAGATGGCTCAGTGGTTAAGAGCACTGACTGCTCTTCCAGAGGTCCTGAGTTCAATTCCCAGCAACCACATGGTAGCTCACAGTCATCTATAATGAGACCTGGCGCCCCCTTCTGGCTTGTAGGGCACACATGGAAGGAATGCTGTACACATAATAAATAAAAAAAATATTAAAAAAAAAACAGACAGGAGAACCAATGGAACCGAATTGAACAGCCGGATATTAATCCATACACCTGATGTTTGACAAAGAAGCAAAATATATCAAATGGAAAAAAGAAAGCATATTTAACAAGTGGTGCTGGCATAACTGGATATCAACATGTAGAAGAATGAAAATAGATCCTATCTGTCACCATGCAGAAAACTCAAGTCCAAATGGGTCAAAGACTTCAACATAAAGCCTCATAGAAGAGAAAGTGGGAAGTACACTTGAACTCATTGGCACAGGACACCACTTCCTAAATATAACCCCAGCAGCACAGACACTGAGAGAAACAATAAATGGGACCTCCTGAAACTGTAAAGCTTCTGTAAAGCAAAGGATGTGGTCAACAAGACAAAACGACAGCCTACAGAATGGGAAAAGATCTACACTTGTTGTTGTTGTTTTGGTTTTTTGAGAAAGGGTTTATATATAACAGTTTATGTATAACAGTCCTATCTGTCCTGGAACTAGCTCTTGTAGACCAGGCTGGCCTTGAACTCACAGGGATTCACCTGCCTCTGCCTCCTGAGTGCTGGAATTAAAGGTGTGCGCCACCATGGCTACACTAAGATTCTTAACAAGTCCCACAAGCTTGAATAATGAGCTCACCGACTCTTCTCTACCTCCAAACAAGCACACGTGCCTCTGTTCAACCAGACTTTGGCCCTGGAGAGGGGCTGCTGGAGGTCCACCATGGCCTCTACGCCCCACGTTGACCGTCCTGACTGACCAGAGTGTCCTCCCCCTCCTGCCTCTCAAGCTCAGCAGCTGTGGGATTGGACAGCCCAAAGCAGCTCAGTCTCAGCAGCCATGAGCTTTCTCTGTCACCTGGTAGTTTCAAGTCTTCTGGAATGTTCATCTTTGTCTGCCACCACAGTGACCTGAGTGCTGAGACGCAGGGGGCTTGGACTTTGCATAGGCAAATGCGCTTCAGTTTTGGGTTATCAGACCTGAGGCTGCTGCCAATCTTCATTCTGTTTCTTCTGTGGGACAATACAGTTGTGACTGGGGGGGGGGGGGGGGGGGAGACAACTCTGGGCCTGTAGCGTAGCTCCAGGCTGCCGGAGCTCAGTTGGAGCAGGTGGCAGCTGGGTGGCTGGGAGATCTGACTCCATAGCGTCTGCAGCAGGGTAGGCTTGGGGAACTGATACAAACAGAGGGAAAGTCCTGGGGCTTCCTGAGCTGCTTGACCGCCACGAGCTGCCCATTTCCAACCTCCCTAATGGCTCTGGAACCTAGGACCTAGGACTCAGCACTCTGGGCTCACCAGCTGCTGCATCAAAATCGCTTGCTTCCCTGTGTGTCTGTCTGTCTGCTGTTGGGGTAAACTCTCACTCCAACCCATCCTTACCTTGAACTCCTGCCTCAGCCTTCCGAGTCCTGGGATTTCTGGTATGCACCACCAAAACCCCTGCTTGGCCTAAGAGCCTTCCTAAGTTACATCCTGGGTTCCAAGGCAGACATTCTGACCTCAGAGGAGGGGACGAGGCCCCTCACCCCCTCGTAATTCTCAGTGAGCATTTGAGGACTTTTGTTCTGCATAGGCCGGGCACACTCCACCCTGCTGAGAAAAGCAGTCCCGCACCAGACACCTTTCCTCTCCTTCAGCCTCACTCCAAGTTGCTGATGGCTAGAACTGCGGCCACTGCTGCTGATTCTCAGTGTCTCGAAGTTCCCTGCAAAGGAACTAGCCAGTTGGGTGTGAGAGCAGCAGTCCTGTTCCCAAAGCACACTCTTTAGAGTTCTCATCCCCTGTTGTCCTGTCCGGGCCTTGCCCTGCAGGACTCTGGCCAGTTGACAGTTTGGGAAAACCCCCGAGGGAGTGGCAGAAGCAGCTGCAGCTGCAGAGGTGGTAGGGAGGGAAGGAGTCACCAAGGGCTGGCATCTTCCTTCCCTTGAGTGCTGTCTGGCTTCCTGCCCAGGTTGAGGCCTGCCGCACTCCCCGGCCCGGCTGTAGGCTTCTCCCCTTTGAGTGACCGCTTCACCCTATTCAAGTGTGCCCGCTTCCTCCTGATCCCCGTGTCTGCTTCTGTTCCCGCCACTGTAGTCTGTGCCAGGTGGACCTCCCCCACATCAGCCCACAAATTTGAATTTATGAGCTCCTCCATTTTTTTTCAAGAATCCACCAGGACAAAGAGTTGATTCCTCCCTCCCTGCCTCTGTGGTGCCTGGGACCTGACAAGTCTTTCACGTCTGTCTCAGAAAGCCACACCCAGCCCCATGTTTGTGGGTGGTCACCACTCTTCCACACACAAATAAATGGAAAAGAATAAGTTATCTAATTGAAAAGCCCTCTGGACACCTCCCACTCCACACCGTCTCTGAAGACCCAGGAAAGAATCAAACACGGGGTGTCGCCACTCTCATGAGCTTGCATTCTAATGGACACGCAGACCAAGAGACAAGAAAACAAACAAGACAATGGCAAATTGTAAAATCTCTGGGAGGGGGATGCATGCTGGAACAAGGATCGCCTGTAAGTCCTGAGGGTGTGGCTTATCTTCGACACACCGACTTCGGAAGCTCAGCAGAAAACTCACTCCAGTCCAAGTCCGGGAGGAAAAAGCCTTGAAGGACTCCAAATCAAAGAGCTAGAACAGGAGCCAGCTCTCCTTTACACCTGCTCAAAGCTGCGGCTGTCAGCAGTGGAGAGGCCAGCAGGGGCTTTGATTGCTGACAGGAAGTGGGCAGTGACCACCTACAAATATGAGGGCTAGATATGTCCTCCCAAGACAGACATGAGGGACGTGCCAGCTCCGAGGTACCACAGAGGGAGGGAGGGAGGAGTCAACCCCATATCCTGAAGGATTCATTAAAAAAAAAAAAAGTGGAGGAGCTGATGAATTCAAATTTATAGGCTGGTGTCTGGGAGGTCACCTGGCACAGACTACAGTGGAGGGATCAGAAGCAGGCATGGGGATCAAGAGAAAGTTTTTGCACTCAGATAGAGTCTCTCTCTCTCTCTCTTCTCTTTCTCTCTCTCTCTCTCTCTCTCTCTCTCTCTTCTCTTTCTCTCTCTCTCTCTCTCTCTCTCTCTCTCTCTCTTTCTCTTTCTCTCTCTCTCTGTGTGTGTGTATGTGTGTGTGTGAGAGCACTGTGTAAGGTCAAAGAACAACTTGTAGGAGTTGGTCCTCTCTTTACATATGCAGTCTTAAGGCTTGAGCTCAGGTTCTTGTGCCTGATGACACATACTTTTAACACTGAGCCATCTCACGGGCCCTGGTTTTTGTTTTCTATTACAAAAGTTTGTTTAGAAGAAAGTTTCATATGAAAGCATACATAACCCAATTCTACACCCCGGGTCAAGGCTCTCTGGGGAGGGATGTGACCGCGTCTGCTGAACCGCTGTTGTTTAGGCCCTTTCCAAGGCTTCCGACATGATGATGCTGTCCCTCCTGTGACCAGCATTCCAATGCTGCTCTGCTGCCACCTGCACACTCATCAATGTTGTGTGTGTGCTTGCACACTCATCAATGTTGTATTAAGAGCACACTCATCAATGTTGTGTTGTGTGGTCTTGCACACTCATCAGTGTTGTGTTGTGTGGTCTTGCACACTCATCAGTGTTGTGTTGTGTGCTCTTGCACACTCATCAATGTCGTATTAAGAGCACACTCATAAATGTTGTGTTGTGTGGTCTTGCACACTCATCAGTGTTGTGTTGTGTGCTCCTGCACACTCACCTCGGTCGTCTTAAGAGCACACTCATAAATGTTGTGTTGTGTGGTCTTGCACACTCATCAGTGTTGTGTTGTGTGCTCTTGCACACTCATCAATGTTGTATTAAGAGCACACTCATCAATGTTGTGTTATGTGCTCTTGCACACTCATCAATGTTGTGTTGTGCGCTCTTGCACACGCCACTGTGCTTGTGCGGCGGTCAGAGGACTGCTCTGTGGGAGTAGGCTCTCTCCTTCCACCATGTGGGTTCTGGGGATTGAGCTCAGGTCTTCAGTTTTGGAGACAAGCACCCTTGATTTGCTGAGCCATTTTGATGGCCTGCGGTTAGTTTTGTGAATCTAAAATCCTCGTGAATTATGTAAGAGCGACTATGAGTTAGGCTAATTGTTCCTGTCCCCCAAATATTTGTTTGTTTTGTATGATCCGGAGGATGATCTACAATCACAAGGCTTTCTGTTTCGAACGAGTGGGTGGCGAGCAAAGTAAAAGAATAAATTATAGCTGGGCAGTGATGGTGGTGGTGCCCGCCTTTCATCCCAGCACTCAGGAGGCAGGGGTTGGAGGAGCTCTGAGTCTGAGGCCAGTCTGGTGCCACAGGGCGAGTTCCAGGACAGCCAAGTCCTGTCAAAAAAAAAAAAAAAAAAAAAAAAAAAAAAAGGAAAAAAGGATAAATTTTACATGACAAATGAATGGAAGCAACAGGAAGAAGAAACACCATTAAATCAGGGCCTCCCGACATCCAGGAGAGACACTGAGCAGTCCTGGTTGAGAGACAACAGAGCTGGCATCACCACACTGGAGCTCACGAACATCTAGCCACAGATGTCCGGGGGTGCCATCAGCTGGAGTTCTGGATCCAGAGAGTTCTGGCGGGGACAGGATGACCCCTCAAGGGCAACAACAAATAGAGCAGGCAGATGACATTATCAGGTTGGGGCTGACAGACAGGCAGCAGAAGTCACCTGTGGAGGGTGAGCCAGCTGGGCTTCCCATTTGAGTTTTTCCTTCCCAGAAAGATAAGCTTCCCACGGCAGCCCTGGGCTTCTTGTCCCCACTGCAAGCATTTTTATATCACAGGATAAACATTGTCACCCCTACTGGAAATGGTTTACCTTCTAACTTCTCTCAAGGACACAATGTTTTTCCCTTGGGTTGTCCCCTTCTGTCCCCTCCCTGGCACAGCTATCTGGACAGCAAGTCCCAGAACAAAGGGTTTGGAGGACACTTTGAAACAAATATGCTTGGGCCTGAAAGGAGGGGAGGCAACCCCAGTTCCAGAGCCAGCTTCTCAGTGAATTAAATTGCGGATGACAGTTTGCCAATACAATGTAACCCTAGCCTTACCTAGGTACATTACCCGCCAGTCTACTTTTCAGATCAAATGCAGATGCCGCACTGATTGCAGCCTCAGTGCCCATGGCTCTCACTTCAGTCCAGTTCTGTGTGGTTCAGTCTGTGCAGGATGGAAGCCAGCAAGTTCTGTGAGCTCGCCTTGCCACAGTGATGGAGGCTGATGTGCAGGCAGGGAAGGACACGGGTGCAACAGCCTAAGAGGCTGGGAATTCAGCTTGGGAGCCTGACATGATGATCCAAGCCAAATGTGCAGGTTCATCACCAAAGAGCTGCCCTCCTGAAACCAGCTTGACCCACAGCAGGCTCTGGCCTACACAGTCCGGCTGTGATTTGGGGAAAGCTACTGGTAAGTCAGACGGACTAAGCCCAGCACCATCTGGGTTGAACACCTCCTACCCCCAGCCTCCACCTCAGCCAACACCTAGGGGCTGGACAGAGCATCCTTGACCCAGGAAAGTCTTTGGGCTGAGGAAGAAGGAAAAGCAGGCAGCCTTCTCCACCAGAGTGTTCTGTTCTTTCTAAGCTATATGGGGTGAACCCCTGGCCACCTGCTCCTCTTAGTGGACCATGGATCCTGGAAGGAGCAGGACATGCCTTTTCTCCTAGGATTTCAGGCCGAGTCCCTAGTTGGAGCCAGGCAAGGACTGGGCCTGGCTCTTTTTCAAGGCTGACTCCAACTCCTCCTACTTGCTTTTGGCCCTTCTGTCCCCACCCCTCCCCACAGAGTCTACCACACAAAAAGAGGCAAGCAGGGAGGCGGGGAGGCGGGCGGGCTGGGAAACTCCCGTCCCCACACTGCCAGCTGAGTATAATTAGCCCCATTGCCTTCACAGAGGCAACACTGTGTGCTTGCCAGGGCCCATGCCTTCTACTGTCTGTCAGCCGCCTCTCAAAGCAGTCAAACCTCCAACCCCGCTTCAGCAGGGCAAAAAAGGGCTGAGACAGAAGGACAGGGCAACAGAGCAAGTCAGAGAGGCCTGAAACCTGTGGCTGGGTCCTAGCAGAGGCCTTCAGGTGGCTGTCTCTCCACGGTCCCTCTCAGCCCCCAGACCTTCTGCCCCTTGCTCCTTCACCACTTGTAGAAGTGAAGTCAAGTGAGGAGATCCAAGGCATCTGCAGGCAGCAGCTGCCTTTTTCTGGCTGAGGGTTTTGTAACAGAAGACTCTTGGGTTATTGGGGGCTGGTCCCAGGGCCTCAGCTGTTCCAGACGACTTGCTTCAAGTGGTTTTGCTTTTGAGGAACCTAGTGCCCAGGCCCTCAAGGACTGCTCTACTGACGCGTGTCCCAAGGCCTCTACTGGTCACAGCTCCATTCCTCTCACACCCTCTGGCTTCCACCCACTCCTTTCCATCCCGGGCTTTGGGTCCAAGGAGATGTGGGAAGAAGTTGGCTGGAGCATCTCTGCTCCTAGAATGACTCCAAGCTGTGCTGAAACTTAAAGGGAGAAAGACAGCTGGAAAAGCGAATCCTAGGTCGACAGTGTGTGTGTGTGTGTGTGTGTGTGTGTGTAGCCGAACATGGTGATGCATGCCTGTAATTCCAGTGTTCGGGAATCTGAGGCCAGAAAATCACTAGAGCCCAAGGGTTTGATGCCAGGGAGCACGTCTTGCAGGGGACCCAGGCTGAATTCACAGCACCCACATGGTGGCCCACAATGTATTATATCTCTATATAAATAGAAAAAAATGTAAAAAGCTACATATAATACACACATCTTTAATCCCAGTACTTTGGAGGCAGAAGTAGAAAGACCTCTGTGAATTCAAGGCCAGGCTGGCCTACATAGCGAGTTTCAGGCCAGTCAAGACTACATAGAGAGATGCTGCCTCAAAAATAAGCAAATAAATAAGATTTTCTATAAATTTTCTGAGCTTCTCCTCAAAATTATATTATTAAGTTAATAAAATTGACTTTGTGTGTTTGTTTTCATGTGCATATGTTCATGCATGCGTGTGTATGTGGAAGCCAGAGGACAATTCTGGCTGTGGTTCCTCAGGACCCATCCACCCCGTTTTATTGTTCAGATTTTTAAAATTTGTATTTTATGTATATGAATGTTCTGCCTCTACATGTGTATGTGAGCCACTGTGGAGGTGCTGGGAACCAGGCCTGGGGCCTCTGCAAGAACAGCAAGTGCACGTAACCAGTGAGCTGGCTCCAGGGCCCGCCCTCTGTGGTTGAGACAAGGTCGGTCTTTCATGAGGATCTGAGCCCATTGGTTAGGCTGTGATGACTAGCCAGGGAGGCCACACTCAACTGTCTATGTGGGTGCTGGGGAATTGAACTCAAATCCTCAAGCTCGCCTGACAAGCATTTCACTGACAGTATCTCTCATAGACCCATGTGTGTGTGTGTATATGTGTGTGTGTGTGTGTGTGTGTGTGTGTATAGTGCTGTCATGTGCACGAGCACTTGCTATGGGCTGGCGAATCTCTTCCTCAAGACAATCTTGTAGGGTAAGTGCCCTGTGGGGATCTCAGCCCCTGGCTGCTTGCCTAAGTGCTGTTGATTTCCTGCTGACTTTTAATGTTGGTCATTGGGCATCTCAAAGATCAGAGGAAGGGAAGAGAGGGAAGCCATTCATGTCTTTGATGCCCACCCCCAACCCTCCCTGCCGTAAGGTCACCCAGGCTAGGCTCTGACCTTGCTTCTATTTAGTAATGTTAGTGATGCTACCATCAGCCCCATGCTCTTGCCCAACGCCCTGCATTGCTTCCACCCTTCCAGCCTGGTAAACAGTCCCTTTGCAAAACAGGCCGGCCTGTCCTGCACCGCTTCTCAGCTTCGTGCAGAACAAAGCTTAGATTGTCCTGGGCCTCATCAGCTTACTGCTTCTCACATTCTCTCTCTCTCTCTCTCTCTCTCTCTCTCTCTCTCTCTCTCTCTAAGATTTTGGGGCCAGGTGGTGGTGGCGCATACTTTTAATCCCAACACTCAGGCAGAGGCAAGCAGAACGTTTCCTCCGTATCATTGTGTGCAGTCACAATGGTTTATAACTCCACGGTCTGACACCCGCACACAGACATACATGCAGGCAAAACACCAACGCACAGAAAATGCATATAAATAAGTTAAAAAAGAAGTCTATAACGTGTCAGATATTTTTTTTTTTAAGATTTATTTATTATGTACACAGTGTTCAGCCTCCATGCCTGCAGGCCAGAAGAGGGCACCAGATTTCCTTACAGATGGTTGTGAGCCACCATGTGGTTGCTGGGAATTGAACTCAGAACCTCTGGAAGAGCAGTCAATGCTCTTAACCTCTGAGCCATCTCTCCAGCCCCCAGATATTTTTTTTTATAGCACGGAGAAAAGTAGCTAATATAAATACAGAATTTAGCATTTTGGGTCAGTTTGTTTGTTGGCAGAGTCTCATGTCTCTCATTGCAATGTAGTCAAGGGTGATCTTGATTCTTAACTGTCCTGTCTCTGTATCCCAAGTGCTGGGAGTTCTCCACCCTGGATCTATTTTGATTCTAGTGATTATTTTGAAGTATATAGTTCAGTGACATTTAGTACATTCACATTCCTGTACAAATATCCATCCATCCATTTTAAGAACTTTCTCATCATTACCAACTGAGACAGAGAAACCCTATTTGATAATAATAAAGAAGAATACAAGCTCTTATTTTAAGTATATATATTGGATATTATATTAGTTACTTTTATTATTGCTATGGTGAAAGCAACATAAGGCGAGAAGGGCTCTTTGCTTATAGTCTGAATGGATGCAGTCCCGCAGGGAAAGCTCGTGGCAGGAGAAGGCGGCAGCTGGCTAGATTGTGTCCCCAGCCAAGGAGCAGAGAGATGAAACCAGCCGCCAGTTCCCTTTCTTCTTTTCATTCAATCTAGAACCCTAGCCCATGGGATGGTCACGTAGTCAGGAGCCATTCCTTCCTCAGTCAAACCTTTCTGGAAACACACTTAGGGATGTGTTTCCACGGTGGTTCAATGTTTTAGTTTGTGTTCTATGATTGCAAAGAGACACCGTGACTACAGCCACTCTTATAAAGAAAGCATTTAATTGGGGCTGGCTTACAGTTCAGAGCTTACTCCATTATCATCATGGAGGGCCGTGTGATGGTACACAGATGCTGGAGGGTCGCATCATGGTACACAGATGCTGGAGGGCCACGTGACGGTACACAGATGCTGGAGAAGCAGCTGAGAGTTCTGCATCCAGATCTGCAGGCAGCAGAGAGAGCCTCTGGGCCTGACTCAAAGTCCACCCTCAGTTGACACACTTCCTCTAACAAGGCCACATCTCCTAATCCCTCCAAATAAGGTCACTCCCTGGTGACTAATCATTCAAATCTATGAGCCTATGAGGACCATTCTCATTCGGCCAACACACCGACCAAGTTGACAGTGAAGATTAACTTTCACAGACAGGAGCAAGTCCTTAGAGGGGAGCAAATGCCAGAGACTACCTAGAGGATAACCAGTTGTCCCCTGTGCTCACTTCCGCCTTTCTGGGCTCCTTGGTGAGTACTAAGGACAAGAATTGCTTAGCCACTGAGATTGACAGGTACTTGAGAACCACCCAGCCAACTAAGAGTCCAGGCCTTTGGGTAAGTGAGGCCAGAGGCCAAAAAGGCCAGCAAAATGGGCCAGCCATTGCCCACAGAGGGCCTTCCAAGATAAGAGCTGTCTGCAAGTACACAAACCACAGAAGCCCCGGTGGTGTCAGAGGAGGACTGGAGAAGCAGACAAGCAGGCAGCGGGTGGAAGGAGAGCAGGGAGCCATCGGCAGGGGCTTTGAGGAGCAGGCTGGTCCAGCCTCTCTCTCACTTAGCTCAATTCCTCTCCACAGAAGACCAGGGAATCCCAGGGAAGAGACATAAGAGAAAACCGAGTGGAACATACACGGGGAAGGATTCCTGCTTTCCGGATGTCTGAACTCCAACTCCCTAAAGAATTGCAAAGACACAAGATTTGATTGGGAAGTTGCCTACAGAGAATCAGTAAGACTTCCGTCTCTGGTGGAACTCAGGGCTGTCCTGAGATGTACATCGATCCTGGTGAAGTCCTGAAAGAGGGGACCCTAGCCCAGATTCTACCCCAGGTCTAGGAAAGGTGGCGGAGTTCTGTGTAAGAGACGGCTATGGAACACGTCCAGGCACATGACCCTCTGCATTGCCCCCTGATGCCGGAAGTCCTGTGTTCCTGGGACGACACAGGCAAGGGAGAGACCAGCTGCCTGGGAGTCTGGAGGGCAAGAAGAGACACCTGGAGGTGATGAGGCCGAGAATGTCAGTGGATGCCTGGTGCACAGCTGGCCCAGGAGCACATGAGCTCCAGCCTCCTCCTGTGTGCTGTGTCAGTGTGCCCAGACTCAGGAAAATCCCAGGAGCTGGCTGGAGGTGGGAGGGGAATAGCCACTTTGTACTGAGATGAAGTAACGGTCCCTGCCCCCCAAGGAACAAGAGCTAAAAGAAAAACATGGTTGAGATGCAAAAAGCAATTCCCTGAAATTCTATTTTGTGACATCTATTATAAGACACGAGAAAGCCGGGCATAGTGGCGCATGCCTTTAATCCCAGCACTTGGGAAGCAGAGGCAGGAGGATCTCTGTGAGTTCAAGATGGGCCTGGTCTACATAGTAAGTTCCAAGACAGACAGATATATGTAGACAGACCCTCTATCAAAAAGACACAAAATCCACAATCCGTAAGAATAAAATTTATACAGTAAAAGCTTACAAATAAAAGACAATAGGCCAAGGGAAAGGATTGTGTTACACGTGACAAGAATAGTGAGTTCTTTCTTACATGAACTCATAAAGGAATGGCAAGGCTGTCCATCAATAAGACAGCTCAAAGAGCTGAGGGTGGCAGTGGGCAGTTTGTGTAGGGAATTCTTGCTTTCCACGTGGACCACCTTAGATACCACGGCCTGAGTCACAGTGATGGGTCCACAGCAGTTCAAAGGCTGGCATGTTCTAGAACAGCTCTGGGAGGAATAGGAAAGACAAATAAGGAAGTTCTGTTTGAGTTGTCACCCTGCCAAGTCCCACGGGGACAGCGCTGATGACTCTGCATAGACTTGGACCTGCCTCCAAGCGGATATCGTTATTTCTCAACAAAATCTGCACCGGCTCAAAGGTGAGGCCAACAAAACTTCAAAGGTCAGTTCAGACTGCCACCGAGAAGAATGAGTAAGTCAAGAAATTCAGGGCTGGGGAACACACGAGTGTGGTGCGAACAAAAGACGTCCACACTCAAGCAGGGTCCATGCTATGTGCCGCAGGAGCAGAGCCCTTAAGGGCTGAGAGAAGTCAACATGGCTGAGGCTGTGGGCAGGCAAGCATTCTCAAGCCCTGCTGGAGAGAGAGAAACTGAGCCAGGCGGTTTGGGAAAAGTGGGGCGATGGTCATAGGTGAACTGTGTACTGCCTTCTCTCTGGAAATTCACGTCTGGGTGTCCACTCTCTGGCAGCCTCATGCAAGGATATCGAGTATTGTCTATCTAGTAAAGCGTTAGAAAGAGCATGAGGACCATAAGATGGAAACTTACGGTATGTCCCCATGGTGCAGTGTTTAAAAGGCTGAGGGAGATTTACACATATTGACTTGGAATGATTGATCTCTAGAGCATGAACAGGTTAAAGTGGCAAGTCAAAAAAAATGACTCACATGGCATTGTATGTGTTTGTTTGCTTATTTGAAGTCCTTCTTATCTCCTGAAATTACATCTTTTATAAATAAGACAGTTGTAAGCTGGGCCTATAGCTTACAGGTAGAGTTCCTTCCTAATACATGCAAGCTCCTAGGTTTAATTTCTAGTACTTCCAAAAATATCAAAGCAAAGCAAACAAACAAACAAACAAAAGACCCACAAAACAAATAAGCAAACAACAAAAACAATGCCCTGTAACCCCAGGCTCAGGAAGCTGAAGCAAAATCATCACCATGACTGTGAGACCAGCCTGAGCTATAATTTTGGAACAGTCTTGCTCCAAAATACTAACCAACCAAACAGCCCAAAACCTCAAGGCAGTTTCCTTTCTTTTCTCCCCCGTGGTAGGGACCGGGGAGATGTCTCGGTTAGTACAGTTCTTCCTATGCCAGGACCAGAAGTGCACACGTGAAAAAGCACAGCTCACCAGGAAAAAAGTCTTAAGTGAGGATTAAATAAGTTGATACAAGCAAAATGCTTGGAACGGAGCCTAGCTCATAGATGCTCTAGCTACTGCTACTTGTGTAAATACAAGCTTTGCTTCTCAAGTAGGTGGTGTTGGGCTCTGTGAAACTCTCATCCTAATAAGGCCCTGGTTTGCCTGAACATGAATTGCAGAAGAGGGGTGCCCACTGCACGCATCTACAGGGAGCAGACAGCCCCATCCTCCTGTGGGGGTGGAGGAGGAGGCTGAGTAGACAGTGAAAGCCACTCCCTAAGTAGCAGGCTCTCACACTGGACAGCACCTTGCTGGCAAAAATTTTTGTCCAGGGTTGGGTGTGGTGGCCCAAGCCTTTAATCACTACACTCAGGAAGCTGAGGCAGGTAGGTGTTTCTTAGTTCAAGGTCAGTCTGGTCTATTTTGGGAAATCCCCTGTCGTTGGGTATTCACTAGTGAAGACTGCACAGACACAGGTTTAACCAATAGAGTCTTTATTAGCTAGCTTACACGGGGTGTTTGGGATTTCAGTATAGCCCTGAGTTTTTCTTGGGGGTGAGTTTTTAAGTCCTGGGTTGACATATTTCAGTTAACAAAAACTGTTTGCCAGAAGCAGAACTATAGTAGCTAAAAAGCAAGGTTAGTCCATTTAGAGACTTTCCCAGGACTATGAACTTTGATAGATAAGGTCTTAGTTTTCATTTCTAGCAGATGGTGCTACCTGTGTGCTGAGGTTGCAGCCTGGATGGCACTTCCATCATGGAGTCAGTTGTGCTAAGGTCAGGGGCTCTGTTACATTCCAGACCAGCCAGGACTACGTAGTGAGACCAGTTCAAACAAGCAAGCAGCAGATGAAGCAACAGAATTCACTTCCAGCTGTGCTGAGCCCACCTGAGGCAGCCAGTGTCATTGAACGGGGAAGCCCGTCTGTTCAAAGGCACACAAATCACTGAGGAGCGCGTGACTCTAGGAGCACGTGACTCTGGAACAGAGACAGATGTGTCTAGCAGTAGTTTCTCATCAGGACCGCCAGCCCACAAATAACGACACCGAGACTTATTAACACTCATGGAGACTTGACCTAGAGCTTAGGTTTGTTCCTAACTTGCTCTTTTAAATTAAATCAATTATATTAATCTGCATTTTGCCACGTGGCGTCGCCTCTCTTTCATCTTGCACCTCCTGTTTCCTCTCTATGCCCCATGGCATCTCTTTCTTACGTCTTCCCAGAGCTCCCTCTGCTTAGAAGTCCCACCCATCCCTCCTGCCTAGCTATTGGCCATTAGGCTTTTGATTCCACGAATCGCAGCAATACACCTTCACACAGTGTACAAATATCCCACACCAGATGTATTCAAGACCCTTCTATTGGTTCCGAAGCCACTGACACACAGCTAGACCAGTAGGGTGGCTTATGTGACCCTTCTGCTTTGGGGACCCACACAGACTGCTCAGTACCTCCAACAATGCTTTCCACCTGTAGCTATGAGTAATTAAATTGTAGATAACACAATGAAATCATCTCTGTTCCTTTTTGCCATACTTCTGGAAGAAAACTCAACAGGGGTGACCAGTTCCCTGAAATAAGGACCTGAAGTGCTTGCTAAAGCCAGATGTGGTGGTTGGCACCAGAATTCCCAGCACTCAGAAGGTGGAGGCCGGTGAAGCATAAAGCTCAAGGCTGTCCCTAGCCACAGAGCAAGTTCGAGGCCAGCTTGGGCTTCATGAGAAGCATGCTGCGGGCTAGCAGTGAGCTCCGTGGCATCACTTTTGCTAGGACTTGGCTCAATTTCCAGCACCAGTACTAAGGAAAAGCAAAACAAAACAGAGAGCTTTTATTTCTATAGCATTTAGAATTGATTATGTTTGTGAGTATGCGCTCTTGGCAGAGTTGCAAGAAATTTAATACATGTGTGCACTGCTCTGAGCGATATGAGTTTATACATGCTTTTTGGAGCGGATCTTGGCAGTACCTCAGGAACTAGGAGAAGTCCTTGCCTTTAACACAGTAGTTTATTTTCTGAGAACTTATCTTAGGAAGAACACGAATCCAAAAGGGGGGGGGGGAGGAGAGTTGTAAAAGGAATACACATTCTGTTTCCACTGCTGTCTTATTTTTGTTTGAAAAGCGGGAGACTAAGTGTTCTCTAGAGGCTTATGGTGTGATATAGCCATTTGGTAAAATGGGATCCAGGTATTAAGAAGTGGAGTGCTGAATTAGCATGCCCAAACCTTGGGTTCAACGGTCAGCACAAAAGGAGGAGGAGGAGGAGGAGGAGGAGGAGGAGGAGGAGGAGGAGGAGGAGGAGATGGGGGGGATGAAGGAGGGAAGAGAGGTAGAGACAGAGAGAAATGAAAAAGCGGCTGGAGAGATGGCCCAGGGGTTAGGAGCACCGGCTGCTCTTCCAGAGGTCCTGAGTTCAATTGTCAGCATCCACATGGTGGCTCATAGCCACCTATAACTCCAGTTCCAGGGGATCCAACACCCTCCTCTGCCTTTGTCCCGTACCAGGCACACACTCGGTGCACAAACACCCATGCTGCCATAACACCTGCACGCACAAAAGAATAAAGTAAAGTTTTAAAGCGAATGAGAACGGAAAGGACGAAAGGGAAGAGAAGCAGCGTGCCTAGGAGCACGGGAGCTGCTGGAGGAAAAGCAGGAAGCAAGTTTGCAGTGTCCTACAGTGCCAGCTACGTGGAAGTGTCACACACCCGGTCAGGATCCCATAGGAGAGAGCTGGTTCATTAGCCAGCGAACCCCAGCTTTCAGAGGGCGCTCAATGCATGTTATTGGAAGAAATGCTCTGTTCGTGTTGCTAGGGTATTGAGTGGTCCCACTTAAAAGCAAGTAAAAAGACAGTGAACTCGGATTTCAGCTGGCCTCTGTGAGGCCTAACCAAGGCGTTCTCATGACTCACACATCCCCTTAAACCGTCTGCTACTATCATATAGCTGCCTACAGCCGTTTCCAGCAGCACAGGGCCCCTCTGTACCGTCACCTGAAGTGCAGGGGATTATTTTCACCGACTGACTGATGAATCCAGGGCGCCGAGCACGTCAGGCAAGGGCTCCCAGCTACAGCCCCTCTCTCGATTATTTTTATTTCGAGACAAGATCTTTTCTGTTGCTCCAGGTTGTCCTCAGTCTTGCTTGTCTGCCAAAAGTAGATCTTGAACTTGGAATCTTCTGGCCTCAGAAAACTTGATGATGCAGGAGGCTGACTTTGAACTACATACTGAGACCCTGCCTCATAAAAGGAGAAGGAGAGGAAGGAAGGAAAGAGAGAAGAAAAAGAAAAAAGAAAAAGCTTCTTGCCTTAACAACTATCTCAGTGAGATGTGAAGATGTTCTGGAGAAGCCGAGAGCCAAGGCCTTGTTCTTGGGACAGTTTACTCTCAGTCCTGCTCATGTCTGCCATTTGCTGGGAAGTAGAAAGAGCTGGGACCTTGGCTATACCAGCCTCCAGGAAGCAACTTCTCAGGGAAGTGCTGTTTTGGAAAAACAAGAAGGAGTTGTAAATGCTTTAGTAGCCATATTTAAGAAATAGGTAAATAAAGTAAACCCGGCATGGTGGCACACCCTGGTAACCCTCACACTCAGGGAGTGGAGGTAGGGGGACCAGGAGTTCAAGGCCAGCCTTGGCTACACATTGATATGATAAGTTTAAGGACAGAGACTAGAATAAAATCAACAGTTAAGAATTAGGTAGGAGGGCTGGAGAGATGGACGGCTCAGGGATTAAGAACTCTTGTTGTACAGTCGTGTACAGGTGGCAGGTGTGTGCCTGGCATTCCCGCTCTAGAGGGGTGGAGACGGGAAGACCCCTTGGGCTCGCTGGCTTCCAGCCTAGCCGCACTCCAGGTTCGCACTCCAGGTTCAGAGAGGAACCGTAACTCGATGGAATATGCATACAACAAACGGGAGAAGGCACAAGGACCTCTTTTGGCTTCTGTGCTTGCACCGGCATATGTGAGCACACGTACACACATGCATGCCCACACACACACGCACACATATTCACACACAAATAAAAAATAAACTTTTACAACAAAAATAGGGAAAATTAACTTTATTTAATAAAAACTCCAAAATGTACTTTTAAACATATAATTGATAAAAAATTATTTTCACTAATTTTTACATTCTGGCTTTTGTTTTTGCTTTTTATTATTTTATTTTATCTTTGAGAAAAGATCTCAAGTAGCTACACTCCTTGTTTTGTTCGTACTAAGTCTTTGAAATTCAACGAATATTAGAGCCTATTTTGCTTCAGACCTTTCACAGTTCTAGTAGTAGGCTGGGATGTAGCGCAGTGGTGGAGCAGTTGCCTAGCAGCAGGCCTTGAGAAGGGAGGCGGAGAGAGATAGCAATCTAAGCAGTGGGCACCAGGTTTTTGTTGTTGCTGTTTTGTGTTTTGATCTTTCGAACTGGTCTCACTGTGTCCAGTCCAGACCTCCTGGAATTCACAGTGCACTCGGCCTATGAACTTGCAGCTCCTAGCGTTTTCATGAGTGCTAGGATCGGAAGCCCAGCTGGTCCAGCTACATGGAGCATCCCAGATACGGAGCAGCGCCTGGTCTGGGTCCCTCCCTTTTCTATTCTCCCCACCTAACTGTGTTTCCTTCTTGCCTCCATCCTCCCTTTCTATTTTACTTTTGGATTAGTTGGGAATTGAAACAGTCTACCAGCTACAGTCTTCAGCCTCCCACAGGTGCGCCCTTCCTGGTCTGGAGGAAACCAAGGTGAGCTGTCTGTCTCCAGGGAGCCCCAGGGGCGGGCTTAATGGGCCCTTTATCCTTAGTTGGTGGAGTTTCAGTTTCTGCCAAGACTCGCTGGGTCTTTTTCATGACAGTAGTTTCACTTTGCCCTGGAACTAGGCCAGTGGCCAAAAGGCCCTTCATCATTCAAGAGTCTGTGAGTACGAAGTTAATTTGATACCCAAAGTAGGAGGTCTCACAGAATTAATTACCTAAGTGGCTTCGTGTCTCCAAATGTCTTGAAAAACGGCTTCAGCGGAAGAAAGCTTCAAGAGGAAGGCTCTGAGAGGAAAGGGACAGTCAATTTCCAGGCCCAAACTTACCAGAAACCATCACTTCTTTATTTGCATTTCCTTTCCTTATCAAATGAAGTAACACACCCACACACGTGCAAACACATATACATGCGCCCGCACTGGCTCATGCGCGCGCACGCGCGTACGCACACACGTTCCATCATGGTTTGTGCGGTTGCTATGAGCTCAGTTGCTACGGTCTATGAGACCGTGCACCCCTGGCTTCCCGGACTGATGACAATGGGAGGCACTGGGAATTTCTCAAATGTTCACAAGAATGTGCAGAGGGAGTTCTGAGTAATCACCATTCTTTGAATTTCTTGTGGGAAAATGTAGTGCTGATTTCCTTTTAGAGACAGCAGCCCCTGAAGGCTGTTTTGCCTAAAGAGCTCTTATTGATTATGGTGTGAATGCTCAGTGGGAGGCGCCCACGGGGAGAAGCCATCCAGCTGGGGGCGCAGGGACCACCTGTCCTGGGGACACAGCACACTTGCTTAGTAATCTGCTCAGCTGTGGTGCTGGCCATTCGTGTAACCAGCCTGATTCATCTGCTCACATCTTTACCACCCTTGTCCCTTTAGAGACCCAACCCTTGGTCTTCACCCTCTTCTGATATCGACCAGGTAGAGCCTGGAGAGGTGGTCTGTCTGCCACCTGGGTAGGCCAAGGGACCATTCTTCACCCAGTCCTAGCTGCCAAGCCATCTGCTCCCCTGGGAGTCTACCAGGTACCACAGCCTCTCTGGTTCCGGTTCCCACCCGCCAGGCTGACCATTATGAAATGCGACTCACTAAGAAGAGAAAGAAAAGGGAAAATACAAAAAATACAACGCCAATTGGAGCCCAAGGGGTCTGCTCCTGCTCTCTGTGAGCCATAGTGCCCCGCCCAACAGAGCACCCTAGGAAGGAAGAGGGAGGAGGTGCTGCAGCTCAAAGCCTGCAGTGGCCTCCACCCAGTCTTTGAGCACAGCCTGACCACGGACAGCCTGACCGGGCGCAGCTTGACCGAGGTCCATGCGTGGCTGCTCCTTCATCCTGCCTGCTCATGCTGGCTTCACCTGGATATTTGCTGTCATCACGCTTTTTTTTTTTTTAAAGGAGCACAATAATACAAATAACTCTTTCCAGGGCCTCAGCCGACACAGCTATTTATTATTCCAGAAAAGACCTAGCTACAGGAAAAGTTCTTCCCTCTTGGAAGGAGGCTGACAGCCCCACACCCCTGAGAGCCAGGCCCCTCCCAGAAGCCACCCCAGAACCACAGCTCTCCTGCATGGAGTGGTGTCAGCTCTGCTGGTCTAAACCAGTCTCGCTTCATTTTCTCTGTTGTTCATTCTGTCACCAAACCCGGTGTGAAACTCCTAGGGGCGGGGGCTATGGAACCCGGTGGCACTTGCCGTCGGGAAGCGCCCGCTGAGCCGCCCTTTAAAAAGTGCCTACCCAGCAGTTTCACCCTTTACTAAAGAGCCTGGGCTGAGTCACGACCTCGGTGACACACAGCACGTGACTTCAAATTGCCCAGAAGTATGACTGGCTCCTGGCCCGTGCCTCCCCACCCTGAGGGACTCTTGAGTGAGCAGTGTCAATTCAGAATCAGGGAGCCACTGGTTCTCATTTGTTTCTGAAGGTGGCAGTTAGCTGCCGAGTTAGTTGTAGGGCCTCTCTGTGTTGGGCAGGTTCTTTGACGTGAGCTCAAGGTAAGCGCTGGATGGTGTACGTTCAGTTCCACCTAAGCAAAGCATCATTAAAAACAGCAGCAAGCCGGGTGGTGGTGGTGCACGCCTTTAAACCCAGCATTCAAGAGGCAGAGGCAGGCAGATCTCCATCTCCAGGAGTTCCAGGCCAGCTTGGTCTACAGAGTGAATTCCAGGACAGCCAGGGCTATTATATAGAGAGACTTTGTCTCAGAAAACCAATATAAAATAAAATAAAGAAATAAAAAATAAAAGCACCAGCAGCTGCTCTGTGGGTCTTTTTGGATGGGCAGGAAAGTGGAGAGTGTTCTTCCTTGGGAATGCAGACGTGGGGCCCAGCTCCAACAGCTTGCTGAAGGAACTTGAAGCTGGACCCTAGAGAGGACGGGGACTGTCTTGTTGGACACGGGCTGAGGTCACACTCCAGAACCTGACAAGCTTCGGATCCAGAGTGATCCAGAGTGAACGTCTGTTCTTATCTGGAAGTGGAGCAGGAGAGTCAGTGGGCAGCCACTCCTGCCTCACATCCCCTGAGCCAGCTGGAAGCCAGGCAACTGGTGGCTTGTGGATGTCAGGCCAAGGCTTGAGTCATGGCCTCCTCATAGCCCTCTGAGGAGGAATGACCCACAAAGGAAATTACACAGAGCTGTGTGGCGCATGGCAGAGGCAGGGAATTTTCTAGGGCCGTCAACTGGAAAGGCCCAAAGCAAAGCCTCCCACTCTGGAACCCAAGGCTTGGGACCCCCACTAACTTTGTGGACGAGGACCCAGTGACTATATCTTGACCCATTTGTGACGGGTCCTGGCCCTGCTTATTCACCAAGAAAACCTTGACCCACGCAATTCCTTGAGCCACAGCCCCCAGGCCGTCTGCATCCGTTCACCCAGAAGACACACACAAAAAAGACATTGCAAGCCGGGCGGTGGTGGTGCACGCCTTTAATCCCAGCACGCGGGAGGCAGAGGCAGGTGGATCTCTGGGAGTTCGAGGCCAGCCGGGTCTACAAGAACTAGTTCCGGGATGGGCACCAAAGCTACAGAGAAACCCTGTCTCGAAAAACCAAAAAAAAAAAAAAAAAAAGACATTGCAGAAGCTCATGGAACAATCCTCAGCGGAGAGCAATCTTATACCTGGGGAGCTGTGTGATTCTGGGCAATCAAATGAACTCCCACTGGGGCTCAAGGATGCACACCTATAGTCTTAAGTGCTTGGAAGACTAAGGCACGAGGTTTGCTTTGAACCTAGAGATTTGGGCCCGTCCTGGACAACAAAGCAAGACATGGTCTCTACACAGCAGCAGTGAAAATAAAGTGAATGCTCCATGGCTCACTTTCCTCATCAGTCTTAAAGACATACCTCACAAAGTTGGGAAACAGAGATGCGCCTTGCTTATAAAACCCCAGCTCAGCATGCACTGGCCCGGGTTCAATCTCACTCCCTATCCCGCATATAAAAACAAGACTTTGACAAAGTTGGTGGTGAGAGTAAATGAGAATAGGTATGGACAAAGGTCCTGGCTGCGTGTTCCTCATTCTCAGCTTGCTCTGGGCAAATTCCAGTTTGGCGCGCACCCCCAGGCACAACGTGAAGAGTTTTCCCCTTTCCTCCCCCACATCCACCTCCCAGTCCTTCATGCAAATGTGTGGCTAGAAGGGGAGGTGGGGCCTCGCTGTGGTTATCTCCGAAATCAGCTTGAGGCACCACTGCTCCAAGGACTGACCACCAAGGACTGACCACCGAGAAAGACTTCTTTCCGCCTCCCCTCCCCAGTGTGGAAGGAGAGCAGCATTTTGCATTTGGGCAAGCATTGTTGCGTGTCTACTGTGGCCCCGGCCAGGGCTAGGTCCTTGACATGGTTGTGCTTCCTCCTTGCGGAGTGACTTTTCACACAGGCATTCTGCAGCTGGGGTGGGCCATTTCTTCTTTTTTCCCTGAGACAGAGCCGCACATAGCCTCAAACCAGCCTCAAACTCCTTAAATAGCTGAAAATGTCTTTAGGCTCTGGACCTCCTTCCATTGCCTCCCAAGAGCAGAGATTATAGACAGCTGCCTTTATTTCTATTTTTATCTCCCGGTCAGAGGGTCCTCAACTGCCCTGCGTTTACAACGCGAGCCACCTCCCCTTCCTCCCTGTGAGTCCTGTAGGGGGCGCACCTCTTCCAGGAGACCGTCTAATCTTACCGATGGGAGTGGGATCCAGTTTTTTTCCCTAGAACCCGGAAACCAACTGGGAAAAGCCTTCTGCTCTGCCCGCCGTGCTCAGAGATTCAGATTCATCAGAACCGACCTTGCTCCCCAGCAGGTCTGGCATCGCAGGCCAGACAAGGGTTCCAATCGGCTCAGGGCTTCCAAGAGTCCGTTCCTCTCTGTTGAACACTGGGGAGTACGAGCTGGATCACAGTGCAGTGAGGAGTATCTAGAAAGGACTTGCAGCTTATGATTGTGTGATCTCCCTGACACCGAGTCCTGGGGCTCAAACGGGGGACCTTGGGGATGCTAAGCAAATGCTCCGCCACCGAGCCCCAAGCACAGAAATGGCTGCAAATGTCTGGGAAGGATCTGGGAGCTTGGGAGAGTTATGGTCACCCCAGGGCCACTTTCCCTCACCACGTGTCTGCAGACCAGTCCGGGTGCCTGGTACTTGGTGGAGGGAGTGCTGGGGACATCTGGGAACAAAGATCAGGAAATTGGACTCCGCTGGCGCTTGCCTGACAGCTGACTGGCCCTGGGCATGTTAGTCTCCCAACAGTGCAGTTTCCTGGGGGAAAGTGTCCTTCCCTCTCCGGCCTCACCTGAAAATAAGGTGACACTTATACGTGATTTTTTTTTTGGAGTGCTACACATGGCATAAGTGCTTTCTAGTGATGGGTTTGCTTAATCCTAGCAAAGCCCTAAAACAAACAACAAACAACAGCATCATCACTCCTGTCTTACGCAGAGGCACGGAGAGATTAAGCAATTGGTCTAAGATCATAAAACTAGGAAGTATCCAATAATTTTGATCTTTTGCTCTTTGCTGGTGTTTGTTTTTGAGACAGGGTCTCCCACTGTAGCCCAGGCTGGCCTTGAACTTGCAGCAATCCTCTTGCTTCCACCCCCAGCACTGGGATTACAGGTGTGAGCCACTATAGTAACTAAATGTAACTTTCTTTTAGATGTTTTAACTCTCGTGGGCAGGAAGAGGCTGGTCCTTAAAGCTCAGATCTGGATGTGGGCTAGCCTCAGCCTGGTTTCCTCGGTCTTCTTACAAAGCAAACTGCACTTTTTTGGTGGGTTCAGTTGGGAGCTGCGCATTTGGTTTCGTAAAAGCAAAACTCCCTTTTCCCATTTTATACTTGGAATGAGAAGAATGTTTGTCCTCGCCTTTAAGCAGTTTGTAAACACGGATGCTTTCCTTCAGTGGGTTTCTTTCTACAAAGAGGCCCAAGAAAGGACGCTGACGGAGTTCTGAGCTGCAGCAGGTGGAATGCGTGATTCAGAGGCCGCACGCTGAGCCCACTCCAGGGGCTTTCCTGAATAGAGGGTTTGGCTGTGTGCGGGTTTTTGGCTGACATCAGGGTAGGAGAGCATGTGCCTGGGGGACAGCCACCCAGTCCCCAAATTACAGGGGTGGGCAGAGTCAGCGAGAAGTGGAGTGTTTGGGCATGATCATTTTTGGCTCTCAGGACATTCAGATGCAATTATTTTTAGAGTTATCTTTAAACTTCAAAGACAAAACCACTTAAACACAAGCTAGCTGAGACTTTTGTTCCCTGTGAGGGCAGCCAAAGGAATCCTATTGGGCTACCTTCTGTGGGGAAGGCGGAAGAGGGGGAGGCCGTGGTTTATTTCCCCAACTGCAGGAGGGGTTTCCAAGGGCAGTTGTAGGTCACAAAGGGCAGCACACAGTTCTCAGCGACCTTGTGTTGTAACTGGTTTCAGGTCTCCAGGTGTTGGAAGCTACAGTACTCTGCCACAGTCGGGGGTTCTGCGTTAGCCTCTACCACACCCTGGCCCCACCTTGATCAACCCCTCTCTGCTTATCCACCCTTGGGCATGCAGTGGTTGACTCCTGCCTGGCACACTAGCAATCACACACACACACACACACACATACACATACACACATACACACACACACCACTGTCCCTAGCCCTCACCTCTCACGTTTGTCTAGGGGTTTCAAGGCCCAGAAGAGGCCAGCTGAGTGGATTTGAGGGAACTGGAAGGACCGTTTCCTGGTTCTGGGTACACGAAGCATGCTAGAAGCAGACCCTGTAGCAAACTCCTGGCTCAAACGTGTCAGTGTGCCAAGCATATTCCTGTTTGGGTGGAGCCTCCTTGACTGAGGCAGCGTGGCCCTCCTCTGAGCCAGGCTGTAGGCAGGAGGGCACTCAGGACCCTCCCTGAGCACCCAGGCTGTGAAGCCACCCCTCCTTCTTCAGTTTGTCCTGTGTGGCACACGCACATGGACACTGATAACCATCGTGAGACAGGAAACATTCAGAGACTGGTCCCCACCTGCTTTCCCCTCATCCAGAGTCCCACAAAATGCATCCTGTTACCGTAACGTGAGTCAGACAAGCCCTGATGTGGCTTCTTTCCCAGGTGCATAAATGTACGGCCCTGGGGTCAGGGTGGGGACTGGAACTCAGAGACTCCTGGACTTTGCCACCTAGAGCAGAAGCTGGGGAGCTTCTAACTAACTCCCCGCGTGGTTCTGATTCAGGGCATGGGAAGGAGCCAGGAGCTGGGGCCTCTGCTTGAGGTTCTAGGCTGACCACTGTCTAGGAGTCCCAGTACGGAGCGGTATGGTCTCAGTACCACCCTCTTGAGCTTCCTTTGTGCTCCCCCCTTCCTCTTAACATTGACTGAATATGTGTGTGTGTGGGTGCGAGCTCACGTGTGTGTGTGCCTTTCTGAGACAGCTCTTGAACGGATTCTCCTGCCCCTACCTGGCGTGTCTGTCCTTCTTGTGATGCAGTGCTGGGACTCAAACCCAGGGCTTCGTGCATGCTAGGCAAGGACTCTGCCAACCGAGCTTCATCCCCAGCCCTAACATTTATCTTCTGAGTGGCATTTCTGAACCTCTGGCCAAGGGCTGTAAAAGGTGGGGCTCCCTAGCAAATGTGCTTCCTCCTGCAGCCTCGGTGACCCCTTTGTCCTTACTCACTGGAGACCTCTCTCAGAATTTTCCTAAGTCGTTCTGAATGGCAACACTGACCTGATAGGGAGCTGCCAGTATCCTGCCTATCAGTGTGGTACCTGAAACCCTAGGCAGCCTTCTCTCTCCCATTCCTGCCCACGCCAGGGAAACTCGGTTGAATTTGGATGGACCATCATTCTAAGACAGAGACCACAGATACTGAAGGCCTGTGTCCTTTGGGCCATCCAGCTGGGCCAAGGCCTTTGTCTAGGCAGGGATGGGACAGGTACTGCTGTTGGATTATAAGGGACAAGCTGCGTAGAACTGAGGAAAAGATTTCACAGCTCTCCCAGTGTCCTACTGGGAGTGCTAGGAGTTGTTGTTGGCAGCGCTGGAGATCAAGCCAAGGGTCTCACTGGGGTTAGACAAGCCCTCTACCACCAAACTGTGTCCCCAGCCCAGTGGCTGCACAGGGAGCTCACCATGGGACAGGTGTCTGTCTTATTTCTCTCACTGTACCTCACCCTGTCTAAAAACCACTGAACTGAGATGCAAAAAAGCCACACGAGTCCACAAGGCCTTACCACCAGCAGGTAGGGAGGTCAGGAGACAACCACTGAGCAATCTGTTCTATCGTCCTTTCCAGGACGCTATTCTGCAAGGGCCCTTATTTTGTAGGGCCCTGGGGGGTGGGGTCCTCTGAATACAGATTTACAAAGGTCACCCAGGCTATCTGCATTCCAACATCAAAGAATTTTTTTTTTTGTCCCTTGTCACTCACAACGAGAGTTTCAGCAATCCCTTAACCCCGAACTGTGAGCTCTTGTCCAGACCACACCCTCTGATGTCCAATGAGACTGTTGTGGGCAACCGGGCCTCCCTCCCGCCCTCGCCCCTGCCTCTGCCTGCAAAGCTGAGAGCTGGCAGCAAAACTGCGTGGCCAGCCCGAGAAAGGAAGAGCGCCTTTCCTAATTGAGGTCATGGGGGCCTGGCCACAGAGCAGCAGGGACAGAGAGTTCCAATTAGGACTCAGAGAGCCGCTGATGGGGCCAGCCTGGAAGACAAATGACCCCACCGTGCAGCCGGACACGCCTTTCCCAGGGGAGGAGCTGGGCCACCTTCCCATTTTGTGAGCAGTGCTGGGCGAAGAGGAAGGGCAGGTCTGTTTCACGGTTCCGTTCTGCGGCAGCCCCACCTGCCCTTGCTGGGGTCTCCGTACCCCGTTGCGATAGACCAGTTTCCTCACAGTGCTCACGTCTTCAGTAAGGAAATCTGAGATATAAAAGGAGCCTTGGGAAATCTAGAAAGCTCATTACAGGAATAACTCACAGTCATGACTCAGCGCCTCATCTGTAAAGGAAGCCAGAAGTGTCGCAAACGCAATGCTCTTTGCCCTAAATAAGTACATTAAACAAGATCCTGGCTCCGGAGCTCTCTGCAGAAGCCCCGGGCTCTGTTCTCAGGAGTACCACTGCCCCCTTTCAGACGGCTAGCTCTGGAACTAAATGGCTGCGTAAGGAGCAGTGATTAGCGCAGGCCCGGGGTCAACACGTTCTGGAACTGCACGTGCAGTTATTCCTTTGTCTCAGGAACCAGAAGCAACATTGCTAACTGAAATACGCAGTGTGATCAACGTGTTCCTAGTCCATCTGTCCCGTTCCGTCCCGTGTCCAGCGCTTTTACAGGAGTTTTAAAACATATGAGCATGAGGTGAAGCTAGCAGAGAATTTGGAAGAATAAAGTTTTTTGTCCTTTTTTGGTGTTGTTGATGTTTTGGTTTTAGTCTTGCTGGTTTTGAGACATGGTCTTGCTCTGCCCAGACTGGTCTTGAACAAGAGATCTTCCTGCCTCGGCCTCACAAGTGTTGGCATACATGCACTATGCCACTATGCTATATGTACTTAAAATAGCTCGTGTTGGCAAGATAGTTGTTTATTTTCTTCTTTCAAGTCTTTCGAAGATGCCATGCCCTCCTGTACAGTCATACCCATGCTGTAATTTTCTTAATTTTGCCTAGGCTTTACATAGTGTGCCCTTCAACCCACAAAGCTCTGTCGGCCTTAGGCATACCAGCTCTACACATCTCATTGTCCCCGATTTGCCAAAGACAACCACAGTGTGGTTTAGTCTGGAGCTGAGCTAAGAGAGTACAGAACTTGCCCCCAGGGTCCCAGAGAGGCTCCAGAGCTGGAATGGAACCCAGTCATAGAGGCTCTGATGGCAATTTTCTTTTGTCATTATTATTATATATTATTATATGTAATGACATAATGCTTTTCTCCCTGAGGCTGCACTAACACACACACACACACACACACACACACGCACACACGCACGCACGCACTTCTTTTGTTTGGGGATATAATTTTTTTCTCACCTCCAAGCACCAGTCTATAGAAAGATGATGTCATGGTCCTTTGGAAGTCACTCTGCTTCCAGCTAGTTCTACAATGTCCATTCAAAACTCTCTCTTCTGGAAACTGTCGGCTTCTGCCTTGAGCCGCCTGGCGCTACACTTCCCAAGGACTAGAAATTCTGAGAACAGGAGTCACATTGAACAATTTTTTTTTTTTTTTTTTTTGGAGACAGAGTCTCACGTAGGTCACACTGGCCTCCACCTCCTGACCTTCCTGCATCCACTTCCTGAGTGCTGGCATTACAGGCGCGCACCCTCAGACCCCATTCATACCCGAGTTTTACGAAACGACACCCTGACACCTGTGTTGATTAGTTCTGGTGAGACAGGGTCCCACGTGGCCCAGGCGGATCTGGAACTCACGCTGTCGCTGAAGAGCATCCTGAAATCAAGCTCTCTCTGTGCTGATCAGCCCCCGGCGCTGAAACAGCAGTGTCGCCGGGCTCACTCACAGCTCTCTGAAAATCTGTACCTAAGAGAGCCCAATGGAGCTGATGGAGTGGAAATGCCAGAAACTGCAGCGCTCGGAGCTGGAAGCAGCAGAAAGATGGGAATCACAGGTCCCCCACAGCTTACTCAGGCCAGCCTGAATGGAAAGAGAGCCTGTCCCCAAAACAAAAACGAATGTCACAAGAACTAACCTATTGAGCATATTAACTTTATGTTCTTAAAAAGATTCATGCTGTGTGTGGTGGCAGGCAGAGGCAGGTGAATCATCTCTGTGAGTCCAAGGCCAGCCTGGTCTATATAGAAAGTTCTAGGCCAGCCAGGGGTACATAAATAAAGCTAAAAATAAATAAACAAAAGCTTATACTTTATTATTATGGAATGTGTAAGGACAGGCTGTGGCACACATGTGGAGATCAGAAGTCAACTTTGTAGAGGTGGTTTTCTCCCTCTGTCTCCCAGAGACTGAACTCAGGTGGACAGGCCCTCATGGCAAACAGTTTACCCATGAACCATCGAATCTGCCCCAGACAATACTTTTTATAATTTTGTTTTTGTGTCCCCCAAGCCTGAGTCAGGGTCTTCTTATGTGACCTATGCATCCTAGAACTCACTATAATCCTCCTGCCTTAGCATCCCAACTGCTTCAACTACATACAGGAACCACCATGCCTAGCATGTACTTTCTTTTTGGTTTTCCAAGACAGGGTTTCTCTGTGTAACTGCCCTGACTGTCCTGGAACTTGCTTTGCAGAACAGGCCTTGAACTCACAGAGATCCTCCTGCCTCTGCCTCCCCAGTCCGTACTTTTAAAACGGCTTCTATTCTGGTTGCTCTACAGGCACAGGCTTGATTTATCACCACTGTGTATGTTTTCTATGTATCTTCCCACGCTATGGCATGTATGTTGTGTGCATGCCTTTGTTCCCATTGCCCACGGCTTCCACCTTGTGAAGCTTGCCACGACGTTCACGTATTCTTCCTCAGGATCCTGGGGGTGGGCAGGAAGGATTCCTCTGCCACTCCTGTTGCTACTCTGGTGGCTGTGTTCAGCGGGTCACTCAGCCAGGCACCTCTGTCCTTCCCCGAGGACTGTTTCGTTCTAGAGTGCTTCCACACAGTAGCTGGCGTGTCAGACTTCCTGAAGGCCTGGTGCTTATCATATCAGGCCTTAAAGTCAGCCATTTGACCAAGACTGGTGTAGGTACTTCAGGAACCTATGAAAGGGCATGAACTCCAGGCAAAATGTCCGCTTGGACAGCACGCTAAAGGTTTATAATCCACCACAGCTTCCTTATTATCCCAGGAGACCATTAGCGGCAAGGCCTTCTCCAGCACAAATATTTGAGGGCAAACTTGATGTCACAATTTTGACTTTGTGAGAGGACAAGGTTTGTTCTGTGTACCTCTTGGCCCAGGGGCAGGGAAGTGCGTGCTTGCTGATGAGCGAGCCTGGCCACCCACCCAGCACCTGTCTCTAAACAAGGCTTGGTGGGTCTCTGCTCAACTTGACTGAGGACAGGGTGTGGCATGGCCAACACTTCTCCTTGTGAAAAAAAGAAAAGAAAGAAAAGGACATCATGTAAGAGATGGCTGAAAAAGTGTAAGAACGGCCACAGGACACACGGGAGCCTTCGGAAGGTGTGATCAGTTTAAGGAGCTGTGTACACACCTCCTCTCCAGCAAAGCTCCAGGCGTACCTGTTGCAAATAACATTGTCACACAGTAAACATTTACTGATATTAATAAAACTTAAAGGTTAATTAATTGATTCAGGGGAAACAATTCGTCCGGAGTTGCCCTTTTTACATTGATGGCTTGCTCACATTCCTTTGGTATAAGGTCAATACTGACTGATGTGGAACTTTCTATGTAACCCGCGCAGGCCTTGAATTTGCAACAGTGTTCCCAACTCTATGTCCTGCCTGCCCCGATTAAAGGCACGTGCCACCAAGCCTGTTTGGTTTTCGTGGTTGTTTAGATAGAACCTCACTGTGTGGCTCTTGCTGGCCTTGGACTCTGCCTCTTTTTGCTCCTGGCTCTCCAGTGCTGGGATGGCAGGCATGCGACGCCTCTCAGAAAAGAGACACAGGCACCGTCATGGTGGTACACCTGTCTCTGCTTAGCCTCACCAGTGTTCCAGGTGTGAGCTGGTTTGCCCAGCTTGTATGTGGTCTTGGGATCTGAAGTTGGGTTTTCTTGCTTGTATAGCAGGCACTTTATACACTGAGCTGTCTCTCCAGTCCCTGCAAGTCTTTTATTTGGGACTCCTTTCTTTTTTATGTTTTTTATTATTTTCTTGCTTTCTTTATTTTCTTTCTTTCTCTTTTCTTTTCTTTTTTTTTTTCTTTCTTTTTTTTTGAGACAGGGTTTCTCTGTAGCTTTGGAGCCTGTCCTGGAACTTAATCTGTAGACCAGGCTGGCCTAGAACTCAGAGATCTACCTGCCTCTGCCTCCCAAGTGCTGGGATTAAAGGCGTGCACCACCACTGCCCGGCTGTTTGTTTGTTTGTTTTTGAGACAGGGTTTTTTGTGCAGCCCTGGCCATCCTGGAACTCGCTCTGTAGACCAGACTGGCTGCTCAATCTCAGCTCTCCACCTGCCTCTGCCTCCCAAGCGCTGGGACTAAAGGTGGGCACCTCTACCACCGGGCTTATTTGAAGTTCCTTTCTTGAAGGTCAAGCCACTAAAGAGGGCCCAAGAGCACAGACAGCTCTTGAAGCAAATTTCAAATTCTAGATCAAGCTGGTCTCAAACTCCTGTCAGTCCTTCTACCTATGTACCCCAGGGCTGGAATTACAGGAATGGACCACCATGTTCAGCCTGATATTCGTTTCTGACTCTACAAAGTAGAAATAAACACAGTATCTAATACTAGAGAACTAATCAGGTAAGTTTCATCAGGGTCACTAAAACTAACGTTTAAATAAAGTTTATCATAAAGTAACTGCTTATGTTAAGTCACACCTAAAGCAGGGCTGGAGAGGTGGCTCAGCAGCTGAGAACACTGGCTGCTCTTGCAGAGAACTCAGGTTCCATTCCGGTACCCACATCAGGTACCAACTGCCTGTGACTCCGTTTCCATGGTCTCCAAAGCCCTCTTCTGGTCTCTTCCAACACCCTCTTGCATGTGGTAAATATACAGACAGGTAGGTGTGATTGTGTGTGTGCACACAAGCATGCGTGCACACGAGCATGTGTGCACACATAGGTAAATAAAAAATCTTTTTCTCTTTTTTTAAAAATTGTTTTTATTGAGCTGTATCTTTTTCTCTACTTCCCTCCCTTTCTCCTCCTCCCATTCTGCCCTCTCCCATGGTCCCCACGCTCCCAATTTACTAAGAAGATCTTGTCTTTTTCTATTCCCCATACAGATTAGATAATAAAAAGATTTTAAGGGGTTACAAAATTATATATGTCCAACTTCATGAAGTAGACACTGCCCAAGGTGAGGAAGACAGTCACTTACTGCAGCCATGCTGAGAACACCCAGATGCCATAATGAGTTTTCCATTTGTTAAAGAAAGCTCATTCCGCCAGGCGGTGGTGGCGCACGTCTTTAATCCCAGTACTCGAGAGGCAGAGGCAGGCAGATCTCTGTGAGTTCGAGGCCAGCCTGGTCTACAAGAGCTAGTGTCAGGACAGGCTCCAAAGCCATAGAAAGTTCAGTCCAGTTTTCTCTACTTTGGAGGATATTTTATTCAAGAAAATACCTTTGCAATAAAAGAGACTTAAACTATAAGGAAAAAAAATGTGTGAATCACAGCAAAGAGCCTTTCTGTTCCCAGGGACTTGGCTGTGTACTAGCGATGACTGGAAAAGGCTGTTTAATTCTTGCTTTATTTGTATTTTTCAAACTTTCCCCCAGTGTTGAGCAGAACTGAGAGTCTTGGATGGGCAGCCCAGAAAAGGAAAGGGGAGGTGGCATATGGTTTTTCTTTTCTTTTTTAAATTTCTTTTTAGATTTATTTTATTTTGTGTGTATGAGAACTTGGCCTGCATGTATGTCTGTGCACCACATGCATGCTTGGTGTGTTGGAAAGTGATGAGCCTCCATGTGGGTGCTGACGATCAAACCTGGGTCCTTTGCAAGAGCAATGAGTGCTCTTACCCACCAATCCAATTCTCCAGCCCCGTGTATGTGGATTTTCAATGAAGAGCCAAGAGAAAAGTAGACATGGTGGAGGAGGAGCCGACGGGAAGGGAAGGAGGTGGCTGCCCGGACTTCACACAAACATGACAGTTTCCATAGGAATATTGAAAAGTAAAAGAAATTCTTAGGCTCAATGTCTATTTATTGTTTTTTAATTTTTTTAAGATTTACTTTTATTTGCATGAATGTTTTGCCTGCATATATGTACATCACGTGTGCCCAGAGTCCAGAAGGCTGTGTCAAATCCCCTAGGACTGGAGTTATGGGCGTTGTTAGCTGCCATATGGGTACTGAGAACTGGACCTCTGCAAGAGCAGCAAGTGCCCCTAGCTGCTGAACCATTTCTTCAGCCCCCTCCCCTTTTTTTGAGATGAGTTTTCATTACGAAGCCTTGACTGGCCTAGAACTTGTTATGTAGAGTGGGGTGTAGCCTCGAACTCAGAGAGATCCACCGGCCTTGACCTCCCGAGTGCTCGAATTAAAGGCATCTGCCACCACGACCACTACAAGCATATTTATTAAAAACCATTTTCAAGCACCTCACTGGGAACACTGAGAGTCAAAGGCACAAACTTTGCCCCAATCGGGTATCAAAGGGGTGGTAAGTAGTCACAACACAGTGTGCCAACTGCCAGAGTGTTACAGCAGGAACAAAAATGAGGGCCCAGAATGGTGCCTAGGGTATCAGAAGAACAAAGCCAACAACCGCCAAAAGCCAGGCCCATGCCCTGAGCGCGTATCCTAAGTAACTAGCTGGATGACCTGGGAGGTTGTTCTCCAAAGTCAGAGCCAGGAGGGAGGGGAAGGAACTCGAGTTCCTAAAGGGGACACTTCCCTTTGCAAATACGATATTTCTGGGAGGAAATATGCTTTGGTTGAGATGTATAAACATAGTGGGGTTCTGGAGGGGTGTTGAAGAACCATGGAGGGAGGTCAGAGAATCTGCAGGTCAAAGAGTCTGCCAGCCCCAGCTGAGACCGGGGGCAAAGGGGAAGGTTGGAAAGGTACAGTGGCCTTTGGGACAGAAACAAGCCAGGTTGAGGCTGGCTGCCATTGTAGAGTGCCCATGACCCAATGCCAAGAGCACCTAGCCTCCTTGGGGGAGATCATCTCTTACCATTTGCCTCCAGGACAGCGGAAGAGGTCAAGTCCCTGTCTCTCCTGACCCTTGCCCCAGCCGGTAGGAACTGGAATGTGGTGTCTACAGACCAACTGGACACCTAGGGTGAGTGAGCCGAGGACACTGTGGCTAAAGGTCATCTCCAAAAGCAGGTGCAGTGGGCATGGCTGCCTTATGGGTATCCTGGCCACGATCGCCTCTGGCCCCCTGAGCTCTTCCAAGCTCTGTCTCTCTTGTCCATCTTAGGAGGGCTCCACCTCTATGGACTGCCATTAAATTTCTCGGTGCTGCAATTAGCTGGTTCTAGTTACTGCTCATGAGGTGAGCCCCAGGCTGGAATCTACCACTTAGGGACAAATGTTGATCCTGCAATTTGCTCTTCGCTGAGTTTTGTTTGTGTTTCACCCCCATGAACTTTCTCTCTTGTGGATTGCAGCAGCTTCCCTAAGCTTCCTCTGCACCCTTAACTCCCTCAAGCATCTCTGAATTTCTTTCTTTCTTTTTCTTTCTTTCTTTCTTTCTTTCTTTCTTTCTTTCTTTCTTTCTTTCTTTCTTTTCCTTCCTTCCTTCCTTCCTTCCTTCCTTCCTTCCTTCCTTCCTTCCTTCCTTCCCCCCTCCTCCTCCTCCTCTTCCTTCTTCTTTTTGTCTCTCGAGATGAGGTTTCTCTGTCTAACAGCTGTGGCTGTCCTTGAACTCAATTTGTAGACCAAGGTAGCCTCGAACTCACAGAAATCCATCTGCCTCTGCCTCCAGAGTGATGGGATTAAGGGGTGTACCACCACCGCCTTGGTGACATTTTTTTTCTCTTAAGATTTATTTTACTTTTCACGTGGGGGTAGGACTATATGAACTTGCATGCCAGTGCCTGTAAAGGCCAGAGGCCCAGATGGAGTTATAGGTAGTCATGAGCTGCCTGATGGGTGACAGGAACCAAACTCAGGCCTTCAGCAAGAGCAATATATACTCGAAACCACTGAGCCATCTCTCCAGCCCTGATGACACCTTTTTTTTTTTTTTTAAATCCAGTTATTTACTGTTTAAGAGCCTAGTGCAACCTGGATTTTTCACGAACACCCACAATCCTAGTGCTCCTAAGGCCAAGGCAGGAAGGTCTTGGGTTCAAGGCCAGGCAGGCTGCTTAGTGACACTCTCCCTCAACAAAATAAGCACAAGCTTGGTACGGGTTGGGGAGATGGCTCAGTAGCTAAGAGTTTCTGCTGCGCGCCGGGCGATGGTGGCACACGCCTTTAATCCCAGCACTCGGGAGGCAGAGGCAGGCGGATCTCTGTGAGTTCGAGACCTGGTCTACAGAGCTAGTGAGCTAGTGCCAGGACAGGCTCCAAAGCCACAGAGAAACCCTGTCTCAAAAAACCAAAAAAAAAAAAAA
>NW_026067913.1:6545866-6575071 GCF_014885135.2 Alexandromys fortis | reverse complement strand
GTGGGGTGGGGCGAGGGGGGGGGGGGGGGGGGGGGGGGGCAGGTGGGTTTGTAGCACTGAACCTCAGAACCTAAAGACCCACACTACCTCTGGGCAGGAAGGCATGGACAGAGCTTCTGATTGGCTGCAGCAGGCCTGGCCAGGTAGAGCCTGGGATGCTGTGCCCCACAGGACCCGCCACTGTGAATTGCTGTCCGGGCCACCTGTCTTCTACACAGTGTGCACAGTTCAGCCCCGAATCACTCACTTTCTGATCAGTTCTGCCTCTGAATGTTTTTCTCCAGCCAAGCATAAGCAAGCACAGGCCCATTTTGAGACAGTCACCCATTGGGCTGTCTGTCCAGCTTCCAAGGCCAAGGCTGCTCTTCCTTCTGGTCATTGCCCTTGAAGTATCTAGATGTAGCCAGGGTTTAGTACAGAGATTTTAGGAGTTAGGTATGCCCTAGTTCTTGGAATATAATTAGATCTGTCTGAATCCTCTTCCTGGGAGGGAATGTTGGGAATGTTTGGGGATGGAGGTATAGGGTTGTAAGGGCTGGACCGAGGATGGGCTCATCTGTTACCGTTTTGTCATCCAGGAGCATTTTGGCAGCAAGGTTGCACTCTCCTGCTGAGTGGCAGGACACAGAGGACTCTCTTCTGCAGGAAGAACACAGGCAAGGCATCCTCTGGGATCAGAGCTGTGTGGGGGCGGGAGTAGCGGACTCTTGAAGTCCTTTTAGCCCTCCTGATTCACTATTACCACTGCTAACATCCTTCCTGAGGTCGTCACTCAAGGGCCAGGTTCCTTTGATGCAAGCAACACCCACAAAGACTTAGGTCTTGTCCTGTATGTCTTTCGCTCTCCTTTTCCGAAGGTCCGAGTTTGTAGGTCATGCTCAACTGTGCGCTGTTGTTACCGAGAACAAATCAAAAGCAGATCTTATCATCTAAAAATTCACACAGCAGAGGCAAGAGGTCCTTGGATTCAGGATCACATTGGACTGCATAGATAGACCCATCCTAATAAAATAAGGACAGGGGCTGGAGAGATGGCCCAGAGGTTAAGAGCACTTGCTGTTCTTTCGGAGGACCCAGGTACCATTCCCAACATCCACATGGTGGCTCACAACTGTCTGTAGCTCCATTTCTAGGGGATCCAATGTCCTTTTTGCTCCCCTCCCCCAAGAGCATCAGACATGCATGTGGTACACAGATATATGCCCAGGTGAAACACCCACTCACATAAAATAAAAATAAATCTAAAATTAAAATTAAAGACTAAAAGTGAGAGGAGCTTCATTATTTTTATAGATGGGGAAGCCATGAATAGAGTTATATCTCTTTGTTTTTTTAATTGGTGTAAAAATTCTATTATGCATGAGGATGTAACTGAGGGGTAGTATTGCTGAGTACGTTTAAAGCTCTGGGTTCAGTCTCCAGGTATTCTCTCTCCCTCCTCCTCAGCAAACGTTGATATGATTCTTAGGGGCAGCTGTGGTGGCTTCTTCTTACCATCCCAGCACTTGAGAGGCAAGAATTCAAGGTCATTCTCAGTTATATTAGGAGTTAGAGACTCTTCTGGGCTTCAGACAGTCTCAGATAAACAAGAAAACAAACAACCAGGCTTTGTGTCTCACACCTACAATCCCAGCCTTTGGGATAGAGAGGCAGGATAACCACGTGTTCAAGGCCAACCTCAGCTGCAACATATCTAGTCTGAGGCCTGACCTACTTGAAACTATGTTTCAGAAAACGAAGACCAGTTTAAAAAAACACTTGTGTAACCCTTGGCTTCTGGGCTAAGTGGTAAAATATTTGGGGTTGACTTTGATGCTATTCTGGCTGGTTGGGCGGTTTGAGACTGGGGAGGGAGGCAGGTGCCAAGTATAAAGGAAACAAAATTGCTCATGAGCTCATAGCTTAAGTGGGAAAGGGGGTTATTTTAGTGTTCTGTCTGCAGGGGTGGGCAGACCAAGCTTTCTGTAATGAAAACAACAACAGCAACAAAACCAGAACGCAACTACTCAAAGACAGCTATTCTTGAAATCTTAAGACATCTGTCAGTTAAATCTGTCGTCTACCGTTTTCTGTGTTTGAAGGCTGTGTTAACTTGAAGAAATGCCAGCCGCTCACTGTTCTGACCCAGCCTCTTTATGTGGCCCAACCGGAGCAACTCCAGCCCTCACACTCTTTCCTGGAACCTTGAATGGATGGGTTGTGTGGAATCCATGGAGACACAGGGTCAGCAAGGCCAGCTTTGAGGGACTGGTACCAGCCACACTGTAAACTTTCCTTCCCTCCAGCTCTCCCAACCGTTTGGAGATTCTTAGGGCTCCCTGGAATTCTTCCTACAAATCTCCTATGTCCCTAAATGACCCACAAGTAGTTTCTTTTGCTATGGCCTGTGTCTGGGTAGAGGATCATTAGTGTGTCCGATAGGGTTAGATTGTGCGAATTACTTGGCAACACTCTTTTCCCTTTCATATTGCTCACCGAGGGTGTGTTTATAGCTTACAAATGTCCTTACCCCTCAGCCCTCAGCCCTCATACACCTTTAGTGCCGTAACAGGGATGAAGTCTCTCTCTCTGCCTCTCCCACAGTGGGAGAAGGAAAGGAAGGCCTCCATAATAAAATCCCCTTTCCCGGACTGAGGAGTTGACTCAGCCCTTAAATGTTTATTGTTCTCCGGAAGGACCAGAGTTTAGAGTCCAGTATCTGCTTCCGGTAGCTCACAACTGCCTGCACCCTCCAGTGCCAGGAGATCTGATGCTAGCTTTTTGTTGGTTTGTTTTGAGCCAGGGTTTCTCTGTGCATATCCCTGGCTGTCCTGGAACTCATTCTGTAGACCAGGCTGGCCTCAAACTCAGAGATTTGCCTGTCTCTGCCTCCTGAGTGCTGGGATTAAAGGTGTGCGCCACCACTGACCAGTGTGATGCTATCTTTGTCCCCAAGGGCACCTGCACTCTTGTCGCATACAGGTACAGAGAGACACACACATTATGAATCTTAAAAAAGTTCTTAAAGGAGAAAAGTTCCCTTTCTGCATTACGAAGGGGAGGGAACAGGGTCTATGAGTCTTCCTAATAGCTGTCATAATAGTGGGCATCACCCACCACCCTGGAGGTGCTGGTCACTACCCCAGCAAAGTGTGTCCATCGCTCAGTGGGATGTTCCAAGGACACCAATGTCCTAGTGACCTGTGGCCTGGTCCAGTACCGACGACAGGAGCAAAGGCTGTTTTGGGGGCCTCTCAGAGGTCAGAAGTTTCCCTGACATGGGCCCAGTAAGACCCTCGGTTTCCTACATCCCGTCAGCCTCATAGCCACTCCTGTGGGCTCCTGGGTTAGGTAGAGGCATCGAGAAGCTGAGAAATATGGGCAAAGAAGCCCCTTTCCACCTTCTGTTGGAATAGGGCCATCATGAGTCAAGAGGGAGGACTAGAGGCCCCAAAGCGTCCTGGGGATCCGGTTCCTCTGGTCTCGGGCAGTTAAGAGTAGAGGAAGGAACACTGGCTTGAGAAATGACCGTCAGATGCTCCTCAGGGCATCGAGAGCCCTCACAGAAGAAGCAATTGTTTGCTGAACATCTACTGTGTGTCAGTCCTTTACCAGAGTTTTATTGTCACAGTGAGTGATACTTGGGCTTCACAGTAACTCTGACAGCAGGGAGTCAGGGTGACTGAGGTGGCACTAGGTCACAAGTGCTTGAGCAAGGGCAGGATGAATCCCCCAGGGGTCAGTTGTCACCCCGGAGGCCACTCAGTCACGGCAGCCAGGCGTGTGTTTGAGGTGCCTCATCCCACGCTGGTGGGTCTGTGGAAACAGGGTCTAAACTTAATCACAGGTGACCTCACTAGGGTTGCCTGAGGCTCTGAGCAGCTGACTTTTCTCCCCACTGCTGAGTTCCTGCTTTCAAAAGTCCCATGGAAGGTGGAGGTGGAGGTGTGGCTCAGAGGTACAGGGCTTGTCTAGCATACACAGGGCTCTGGGTTCATCCATAACGTTGCAGAAGTTAAAACATACACGTATGTATGTGCTCACAAGCACATGGGCGCGCATGTACACACACACACACACACACACACACACACACACACACACACCACTCTGAGGTAGTCCCTGAGCGGGGTACAGAGCTGGGCTGGAGCCCCTTTTAGCTGCAGCCCATAGGCTTCCCTCACACTAAGGTCTAGTGCATCAGGGCTGCACCCACAGCTGCTGCAATGTGTTAGACACTTATGACCCCTGACTGACTTAGGGTCTGTTGCTACAATGAATACCATGACCACAAAGCAAGTTGGAGAAGAAAGGGTTTATTTGGCTTACACTTCCATGTTGCTTTTCATCACTGAAGGAAGTCAGGACAGGAACTCAAGCAGGGCAGGAACCTGGAGGCAGGAGCTGATGCAGAGGCCATGGAGGGGAGCTGCTTACTGGCTTGCTCAGTCTACTTTCTTATAGCATCCAGGACCAGCAGCCCAGGGATGGCACCACCTGCAACGGGCTGGGCCCGCCTCCATTGGTCACTAGATGAGACAATGCCTTACAGCTGGATCTCATGGAGGCATTTCCTCAATTGAGGCTCCTTCCTCTGATGACTCTAGCTGGTGTCCAGTAGACATACAAAACCAGCCAGGATAATCTTCAAGTCCCCAAATGATGGATGGAATCAGAAAGTGGGCTTTGGGTTAAAGATTAGGTCATGAGATCAAAGTTTTGTAAAGAAGAACCCAGAGAGCTAGCTCTCTCCTTCCGCCATGCTGAGGGGGGGGGGGGTGCTATATGAACAGAGAGTGGGTCCCTACCGTACACCCAACCTGCCAGTTCTTCGATCTTCAACTTCAACCTTCACAACTATAAGAAATGGATCTTGGTTTTTTTATCTCCCTGCGGTATTTGGATGTAAGCGGCCCGAACAAGTCTTTGCCGGCTAAGTGGTGCAGTTTCCTCTGCACCGTCCGTGGGATGAGGGCATAGCTCCGTGGGCAGAGAGCACTTGCCCAGTGTGTGTGAAGCCCTGGCTTATATCTCCCGTCCCTCATCAACGGGGTACGGATGTTCATCGCTATCATCCTGGTATTAAAGAAACGGAGCCAGGAGAGCCAGAAGTTCAAGGTCCTCCTCAGTTAAGCAGTGAGTTAAGGACGGCCCATGAGACAAGACAACGGACTCTCACTTCTCCAGTCCCTACGCGGCGGTGTCCCAGCTTCTTCAGTAAGGGAGTTTAGACAATGGAAGTGCAGGGCCTCACAGGTTGCTGCGGCAGCTGCAGCTACTTAGATTAACAGTGGCGGCTTTGACTGTCCTTGGCAGGATGAGGAGGCTCACCCTGACCAATAAGAGAGGTGGAGGGGGCAGGGCTGGGAGCCAGCACTGCCACAAGCCTGCGGCTTCGCCTTAGACAAGACACTAAAGCTCTCTCTGAACTCGGCTTCTCCCCGATGCTCTCATGATTTCGTATGCCTGGAGCAGTTATTGTTTGATAAATGACACCCACGGGTAGTCTTGTTCTCCCGTGGCTGATCACCTGGTACTTTGCAGTGTGCTTTGTTGTGTGGGTTAGGCCGAGAGGTAGATTAGAGCTAAGGCTTGTGAGTTGCAGGTGAGATTCTAATAGAGGCGAAACATGTTTTCTGATCCCCTCCTCCACGTTCCCTGTCCCGGCCAGCCCCCCCCCCCCCCCCCCCCCGCGTGCATACACACACACACACACACACACACACACACACTGCTTATGTGTTCATGTCCTGAATGTCTCATCTTTTACCCTTCTCCGTGTCTATCACTCAGATCTTTAGGCTCAATGGCTGGCTAAATGGCGGCTGCCTTCTTCTGCCCCCAGCTCATTGTCTACGTGAATATGACCTTATTTTTCCATTATCTGCATTACAATAACTTTACTATTCCAGGAGACTCTTGCCCAGGCAAAGCACAGATTATTCATTCCAGGAATTTCCCCAAAGATCCCACGACTCTCCACGAGGAAGCATCCGCGAGAGTTTCACACCTGTGATGGTCAAAGCCCTGGCCTTGCTCTTTCCCCCAACGTGGAGCTGTTCTGTCTTGCCCCAAAGCCAACAATGCCCCTGCTGTGGAAAGGCCCTCTCGGGTGAGACCTGCCCTCTCCCCTCCCTGGTGCTGGTCCATCCCTGCTAAGCCCTTTGCTGCCTGGCTGGCTGGAAATGAGCTGATCCATGCTCCAGATCAATGACTATGAGCCCGCCAACATTGCTTTTCTCCTGAGCGGAAGTCTGAAGCAGTCCCCCCAGGGAGCTTGTTTGATTGCACTGACGCTAGCTGAGCCCTGGTGAAAGCCAGGCCAGGAGACCTCCAGAGCCCGGATGGCCAGGGTTCTTTATGTTATCTGAGCACACAGAGCTGCTCTTGGGTGTTATGGGGACATGAGTAGGCAGCCATGTACACAGAGCCCCTCGTGACCCTTGACTGGCGGTGAAACGCTACTCCTCTCCGGCCCTCAGAGACTTTCGTGGTTAGTCACGGTGGATGGTTAGTTATTCCCTATCCTAGGCCCAAAGAAGACCTGAAGAGAGAAAACTCCCCGCTTCCATTGTTCATGAAGACTGCAGAGGCACAGCTTAGGTCTCTCCTTAGACCGGGGAGAACAATTGAATGTTTGTAGACAGAGAGGTCTTTAGGGAATGGAGAGATGGCTCAGCAGTTAAGAGTACAAGCTGCTCTTGCCGAAGCCCTGAGTTCAATTCTCAGCAGCTCATAATTGCCTTTAACTCCAGCCCCACAGGGATCCAACACCACTGACCACCTTGGTCACCTGACATGGAGAGAGAGAAAGAGAGAGAGCGAGAAACGGAAAGACAGAGTTGCGCGCGCATGCAAACACACACACAGACAGAGACACAGAGTCACACAGAGAGAGACAGAGACGGAGAACACATACACAGAGACAGAGAGACAAAGACAGACAGACACAGAGACAGAGACCTAGACAGAGACATGCAGACACACACACAGAGTTAGAGACCAGAGACAGAGAACACACACAGAGCAACAGAGACAGACAGATACCCGTACATACAATTAAAAATTACTTTGTTTGGCTTTTTCCAAAGGTCTCCCCGAGGGGCTTTGACCAGACACAGAGCTTGCTGTGGCGGGGGCCTACTGAGGGAAGAGGTCCCCAGTGACAGTGAAACGGCATCCAAAGGAAAACATTACCAAGAAACGTAAAACGGGCCTGGCGGCACTGGCTTTTAGTCCCAGCTCTCAGGAAGCAGAGATGGGTGTTTCTCTGTGAGTCTGAGACTGTCTGGGCTCCTAAGGGGCTCCAAGTCTGTCAGTTACACAGTGAGACCTCACCTCCAAAAACAAACAAGCAGGAAAGAAAGAACTGACCCCTGGACAGCTCCGGACCTGAAGTTGTTCCCTGGCCTTCACTAAGTTACACTTGTCTCTGTCACACTCGTCTCTGCCACACACTCACCTCTCTGTCACACCCGCCTGTCACACTCACCTCTCTGTCACACTCACCTCTCTGTCACACTCACCTCTCTGTCACACTCATCTTTCTCACATTCATCTCTGTCACATTTGTCTCTGTCACACTTGTCCCTGGGCATGCCTAGAGATGGGTGAAGTGCTGTGACGGTGTTAATGTCTGACCAGATTGTTTAATGTGGTGGCCTTGGGTGACCCGAGCCTCAGTCAGACCACACGACTGGAAACTTCTGGAAGGAGACTACAGCCTCACTTCCTTTATTTAGTGCCGCTAAAGCTCACGGATAAAAATGTCAGGGAAGGCGAAATACGACGGTGTGAGCCTGTGCCCGAGTTCCATGGGGTTACCCTACTTGCTGTGGCCTCCAAAGAAATCAACCCATTATGGTACAAAATAAAAATATGGTTAAGTTTTTAAATTAAACTTTATTTATTATTGTGTATGGTGTTGGGGGAGGGGCACATATGTAGCCTTCACTGGTCTTGACTAGCTGCGTAGACCAGGCTGACCTTGAACTCACAGAGACCCTGTGCTGGGATTAAAGTAGCCACTGTGTTGTTTGTTTCTTAACATTATTATTATTATTGCATGTATGTACATGATGGGGTGCAGGGCACCTACATGTATGATGACTGTGTGGCGTCTGGAGGACACATTTATAGAGCTGGGTCTTTCCCTCCCCCTTTGTGTGGGTTCAGGGGATCCTATCGGGGTCATTAAACTTCTGCAGCAAGTGCTTGCTCACCGAGCCCTCTCACTAGATGCATGCCCTGCTTCTTAAGAACATTTTATTAAAGACTACTGGGCATGGCAGCCCATGCTTGAAATCCTAAAACTCACGCTGGTGCTGGTGGCACACACCTTTAATCCCAGCGGTCTAGAGGCAGAGGCGGGAGTTCAAGGCCAGTCTGGGCTATGAAGGGACCTGGGCTACGGCACAGCTCGAGCTCTAGGACAGCCCCAGCTACACAGAGGAACCCAGTCTCCAAAAACCAAAACCAAAACAAACAAACAAAAAAAATCCTAACTCTCACAGGAAATGAGGTCGAAGGATTGCCCCCAGTGGGCCTGGCCTCAGACTAGCCAGGAACTGCAGACTAGGGCCTGGCCTTGAGCTCCTTGCTGCTCCTCCCCTTGCTAGGATATAGGCCCGCAGCTCAGCTGCCTTATGTCGGGTCCTGTATGAGCAGGTGCAGAAGTGCATGCCCTGGTTTGTAGTGGCCGTCTATGCTGGCAGAGTGCCACAGTCTCAGCTAGGGTCGCCACTGCTGTGATGAAACACCATGACCAAAAGCAAGTTGGGGAGGGAAGGGTTCAGTTGGCTTACACTTCCACATCGTAGTCTGTCATTGAAAGAGGCCAGGACAGAGATCTCAAAGACGACAAGAACCTGCAGGCCATGAAGGATGCTGCTTTCTGGCTTGCTCCTTCTGCTTTGCTTTCTTCTAGAACAATGGTCCCAACCTGTGGGTCATGGCTCCTTTGGCAAACCTCTACTTCCAAAAAATATTTACATTATAATTCATAACAGTAGCAGAATTATAGTTATGAAGTAGCAACAAAAATAACTTAATGGTTGGGGGGGATTCACCACAACATGAGGAACTGTATTAAAGGGTCACAGCCTTAGGAAGGTTGAAGACCACTGTTTCAGGACCCAGGACCACCAGTCCAGAGATGGCACCACCTACAATGGGCCGGCCATCAATCATTAACTAAGAAAATGCCCTACAGTCTTCCTCCAGCCTGGTCTTATGGAGGCATTTTCTCAGTCGAGGTTCCCGCCTCTCTGATGGCTCTAGCTTGTGTGTCAAGTTGACACAAAACTGGCCAGCACAACCGCCAAGGCCCAGGTCGTTACGATGCGATCCATTACCTTGTCGGGAAATGTGGGACCTCATACCAGGCTCAAAGCACTTGGGTGAGAACCCGAATTTCAACAATCTGCCTAGACAATTCAAGTGCACGTTGACTGCAAAGTCCTGGGCAAGCAAGCATTAATGGAGACGGGGTGCCAATGCTGGGTTGTTAGCTAACTAGGACAGAAGCCCCAGATCCCCTTGCCCCCTACTCTGCATTGGGTGACCTTGCTCCTCCTGAGCAAGGGGTTCTGTGGGCCTCTGGGAGGACTGGAGAATAATTCTTCATAATGCAAACGCATGAATGAGACCGAGAGTCCGTCCCACTTCTCGGGAGGGAAACACACAGAACGGCAAGTTTCGGTTCCTGTAACGTTCCCTTACTTCAAAATGTGGAAACAACCTGGATGTTTCTGTACAGGGATCAGAGGTCGGGGAATGCTTCTCTGGGTGAGTTCCTGAATGAGCTTCGAGAAACCTGACCTTTCTCATCAAACAATTACCCTAGGCGGGTTAGTGAAGTTATGGGGTTTGGGGACACGGAGGGGGGGGCGGGGACGGGAGACAGGGAGAACACTCCTCCTTGCTCAGTTCTGGTTGTCATGGTTTAATCACTTCCAGGACATGAGACGTTTCAATGTAAGCCACCCCCACCCCCATCCTTCAGCGTTTCCAGGCCTTAGATTGCTCAGACTGGAGTTTCTTTCCTCCTTTATAGAAAAACTTTTCCGGATGGAAAAAACCGGTCCACCTGCCCTGTCAAGGCAGTGTGTCCTGCAGGCAGGATGAATGAAGATCAAAATTCGAGGAAGTTGCTCACGTGGCTCTATTTCCCGCAAGCTGCTATTTCCCTCTTTCCCAGGCTCCTTCATCTTTCCCTGTCCCAACGAAACTTCCAGGAGAAAATCAGGGGTGTGAGGAGGGCTTTCTGTCCAAACTATCCTATTGGGAGCAAACTGAAGACTTACTAAAGTCATTTCTGTTCTAAATTTTTCTCTAGCTATCTAACCAGCAGACATAACAGAGACAAGAATGAGGGATGAGGATGAACTTCAGTCTTTCACTGGGCCTAGCTACCTCAAGATTTGTGCAGGACATTAACTCCATGGGCTCACGTGACTCAGAAGAGGACCTTCCCTCCACCACCACAGAGAATGATGGCCCTAGGCAAGAGTTGGTCTGAGGTCAAGGAAAGGTAGACCACTTCTTCTTGTTCTGTTTCCCCAACCTTCCACACAGAACAAAAGTGAGCCTGTATAGGTGTGCCTTGGTTTTTGGTGACTGGACGTGCTTTTGTTTATGTAGATCCTCCTGCCTCAGCCTCTCAAGTGCTGGGATTAAAGGCGTGCGCTAGCTAGCGAACCTGCCTTAAGAAGCTAAGACCAAGTTTCTCCCCTTTGTTCATTAGCATATAAGGATTCTCTCCTGGGTCCACACGTTTCTCACTTAGCTGAGCGAGCCTAAATCAGCATTGCTGTGGTCAGCACTGGACACCTGTAGATCCTGGGGCACCTGGCAGGGGACACAGGGACCACCACAGTGCTTAGATCCAGACAGACTATGGTTGCAGGAGTGGGACGTGGCTAGCTTTGCTCAGTTTGCAATAGTGCTTTTCTATTTAAGACACACAGAGTGTTGGGGTAAGAGGAAGATGATCACCTTTTTGACATCATGTGTAGATCCAGAACCGGATAAGGAAGCACGGTAGTAGTATCTGCTCGGCTATAAGCTGAAGCACGTTTATTTTATTTACCTATCATTCTGGCATTTGACATAATGTCACCTCACTTCTTTCTCCCAAAACAAGAGATGTATTCTGAGGACAAAAACATTAACTACCAAGCGTCTAAATGCAATTTCACAAGTGACTGACAATTGTGAAATCGCCTTTGGCAGAATCACTCAGTAGAATCAGTACACTGTGCGGATGAAAAGACTTCCCCCAAGCTTACTAGCCCTGAGACTACGGTTAGTGACGAAACAGATGCGTGGCCTTATGGTTAACAGCCTGCATTAGGTCAGGGAGCCAGCTTCCTCTCCTCAGCGTTCCCTGCACAAGCTGTTCTCTGGCTCTCCTGCTTCCCCTGTGAAACACAGGATGTTGTACAATAGCCGTATTTTTTCTTCCTCAGCACTAGATGCCCAGCACTGTCTGTTTTTTTCAGTCTTGTGCAATGTCTACGACAGCCCAGTCAATAAATGAGAAGTCTCGAGGTGTCTGTCTGCTGGGTGTCAGGACAGTACTTCTGAGTCCAGGCCCGCTCTTGAGAACTTTCCCAGCTACACAAATGAATTCGGCAGATTCCTCTCATGCAGACTAAGTTCTAAAGTAACAGCAGGGTTCTGGAACCGCTTAAATCGAGGAGAAAATGACAACAGAGCCTTCAGTGACAGAGCAGGTGTCTCGTTGGTACCCCAGCCCAAGGCTGGCATTTCCTGTCACCCTAGCAGGAGCCTCTCGCCCACACAGGGGTTACAGGGCTGCTGCAAAGCTTCGCTGGGAGGCTGGGCCTAAAGTGAGGAGCTGCTCTGGGCTTCCTTAGCTGGCTGTGCACCCTGTCCCCCACAGCCCCAGCTCTCAGCCCCCCAGTCCTCAGGAACAAGCTACTCTCAGAACAGCTAATGAGCAGGACGATGCTGTTTGTAAAAATCTGTTTAATAAATATACATCTCAGAAGTACCAAAATAATTACCAACAAAATACACCATATACAACATTTACAGGAGGGTAACACACACCTCAGCCGGAGTGACGCAAGCACACACCACTGAACACCTGGTTCTCACATGGGAGGACACACTGGGGTCAGCTACTAGCTCTAGGGAGGTCCAATCAAAAGCACAATAAATAAACTGTGGTCCTTTCATTAGCATCTGGAAAACTGCCTCCCCAAATCCCACAAACATCAACTTCAAAAGACATTTTCTTTGAATTCCAATGATCTGTTTCTCCAAATTTCACAGAAACAACAAAACGAAGGCTGAAATCACCGCAGGGGGATGCTCGGGGCGAGACCGTGTGCTGGTAAGGATACCCTTTTTTTTTTTTTTCCTTTTCTTTCTTTTTAGAAAAATAAAGCTCTTGTTTTGTACAAATATACAAGTCCGTGTTCTCTGACGCTTTGCACTCACAACGTCAGACGCTGGCCTCCAAACACACAGTCGTCATAGGGCAGCTGAAACAAAGGGGGAAAAGGCGAATTAAATTCCTAGACATTGTGAAGACAGGAGGGCTGCTTCTGCCAATAACTCGTATTCTTGGGCTCTTTCCTCCTGAACCCAAATATAACCAATCCCCCAGGCTGTAGGAGCTTTCCTTTATTGGTTCTCTCCTTAAAAAAAAAAAAAAAAATCTCAGCTATTGCAGGAGGTGTACCTCAATGGTGGAACACACGTGCCTGATACCACGTGTTAAGGCCTGGGTTCAAGCTCCGGACCCCCGCCCCCAAGGATAAGCTATTAAAGCAAATCAGAGAGACAAGCTCTTGGGATACTGGTTTTGCAAGCTGAGTTTGAGCAGTTAAATAATTACGCTGTGATCCCGAGAATAAAGACTAGCTGTAGGGACGTGAGAGGGCTGAGGGAGACTGGGCCGTCCTTGGCAGTAAGCGAGCATTCACCTCATCCTCCGTGAACTCGGACTCTGTGTCATAGCAATCCTCATCCTCGCTCTCCGGCAGCATCTGAAGGTTTTCCAGGGTCAGCTGGCCCAGCTGCTGCTGTATCCGGGTGCTCGGGCGGCCCCAGGTGAGTTGATAGGGGGAGTAGCCTTGGTAGGTGACTCTGTTGACATCAGCGCCACACTTCAGCAAGAGTGAGACCAGGTCAGGATTCTGCAGGTCCACCGCAAGGTGGAGGGCTGTCCGGCCATTGCAGGGCTCCTGAAACCAAAAGCCATCGGGCATGTTTAGGGCGACATCCGGAAACACGCTTGCAGGAAGAGCAAGTTGGGAAGAACTCAGGAGGCACCCGAGGGGCTCCATCTGGAAGGAGATGTACTCACCTGCGCGTTGACATCCGCGCCCAAAGACACCAGATGCTCCACGATGCCCAGGTAGCCGCGGATGGAGGCTAGGTGCAGACACGTGTGGCCTAGGGATGAGATGAAAACCATAACTACTTGTTTCAACACACACACAGAGCATGCCCTATCTTCTTATGGGACAATCACAAATATCCCCAGTTTTTAAGAACTCAGTTCTGGGTTTGGATTGAACATTACATAGACACCAAAGTGGGAATTTTTAAAAGTCCATATTGTCTGAACTTCTTATATGTTGAGAGTTGAAGCTCTAGCCTAAAGTGGGCCCACCTCTCCCTTCCCTGTGTCCTGGGATGGACGGGCAGACCTACCGTTGTAGTTGGTGGCCTGCAGGATGGAGTGGAGATGCTGGGGTGTGCAAGTCTGCGTTAAGACTCCTACACTGGCCAGGCAGCCCTGCTCACAGGCAAGATGTAGAGGGGTATTTCCTCGAAAGTCTCGGAGCTCAGGATCACAGCCAGCTTCCAAAAGTGCCTCGGCAATTCCTGGCTGGTTGGTGATCACAGCCAAGTGAAGTGGAGTCTACAAACGGAAGAGGAAACAGAAAGGGGATAAGCCATGGGGCAAACCCATCGTCTTGGGTTTCCTGAACCCCAGACACCTCCTTGCTGTGGATTCTGCTTCTCCCAGATGGCTACAGGACATCAGCAAACACGAGGCCCCAGGTGGGTCATAAAACCAAAACTAAACCCCTGGGATTTTCCTCAAGCTCTAAGACGTTGGCTCATTTGAATTTTGTAAAAGGCCAGGGCAGATAAGAGCTCAGTGACTATTAATTTAGAAACTCTTCGGGGGCGACTGAGCCAACATCCAACTCCGCCACCAGGTCAAAGAGGGCACAGCTGGGCAAGCGCGCACCTGCAGCAGGTTGTTCTGGAAGTTGAGGAAGGCGAGGTCTCCCTTCACCTGCCGAATCACTTCCATGGTCAGAGTCTTCTCTTCATGGATGATTGCCAAGTGCAGGAACCTGAAGGATGACAGGGAAAGCCCCCAAGGGGCGGTGAGCGCACTGCGTGGGGCCCCCGAGAGGCGTGGGCTGCGGGGGATTGCGCAAGGCCGGGGTTTCTGGAGGCCGCGGCCCGCGGTGTTTTCCGCGAGGTTATTATGAGCTGAGTGTTCCTGGCAGGCGCCCAGGGACTTTCCGTGCACCACCCCCTCCGGGCGGGCGCCGGCGAGACCGGCCCGCCCTCCCCTCGGCCGCTCGGAACGCAACGCCCTGTACTTCCCCTTCGCGGCCCCGCGGCTGCGCGCTAAACTCTGCCAGGCTGGGACTCGGCGTCCCCGCTGCCGCCCCGCCCCCCGGCCTGCGATCGGCGGCTACGCCAGGTCTCGGGCGCCCGGGAGGGGGGTAGGGGAGCTGGGGAGAAGGGAGAACTGGGGGGGGGGGGGGGGAAGGCAGAGGCCCAGGCGATCACGGGGGGGGGGGGGGGAGAAGGCAGAGGCCCAGGCGATCGCAGCCCCGCCGGCCCCTCCGTGCAAAGCCCCGAGCGCGCCGCGGGCCTCCCCCCCGCGCGACCCGGCTCTCCCGTGCCCGCCGCCACTTACGAGTCTCCGTCCTCCGTGAGCTGCTGCTTCCAGGGCTCGGCTGCTAGCTGCGCCTCTTGCGGCTGCAGGCGGATCTCGCGCAGCTCCTTCACCATCTGCTCGTACTCCTCGTCCTTCATGGAGTCCAGGCCGCTGTCGTGGCGATCGTCCACCAGCCGCTCTTTCTTGAGGCCGTCCCGCGGGCCCTCCATGGCCCAGTCCTGGCCTTGGCCGACCGGCTGAAACATGGCTGCGCGGGGCTGCGTGCGGGGCTGCGCGGGGCTGCAAGCTGCTGGCTGCTGGGCAGCGAGTTCCGACTGTTGTAGGCTCGCCAGCGCCGCCGCGGCGCCCTATAAACGCTGGCAGGGGATTTCTCAGGGGCGGGGTCAGGCGGGGGAATTTCCAGCCAGTCAGACTAGAAAAAGAACTGGCTGGGTCCTGGACTGTGGAGCCTAAGCCTAAACCCAGGGCTGGGGTTCATTGGAGAAACTCCCTGGGATGAGCCACTGGGGTCATGTACGGGGAACTTTTTGATGAGCCCTGAGTGGCTGGAAAGTCCTCCCGACCAGGCCCCCTCCCCTCTAGGTACTTCCCTGCAGCCTGCACTCAGTAAACCCAGGCCTCTGCAAGAACCCTTCTTTCCCTGGGGTTTCCCACCGTCCGTTCGATGTGGGGTCCTGAGCTGCTGAGATCCCAAGGACGCAGACCTGCTGGGCGGTTCCTCTTAGCGACTTGCCACTTTGCAGGTCCTTTCCGGTTTTTGATCTTTTGAAAACCCAAGAGTGGAAATGCTGGCTGGCTGCAGGGATTCGCTTCTCTTAAATTTCTTCGAGGAAGGACGGATGAGTGGTTCTAGGCAGTCTGTGTTTTGCCCATTCCAGGCTCTTAGTAGTGCAGGGACATTTGGCTGTCCCTCACCCCCCCCCCCCAGTTCTATGAAGCTGGGAAGCTTTGACATTAAAAATACCCATGCGCTTGGAGAACCCCTAGATCATTTTTCTAGGGGTCGCTAATCTGTCTCCCGGGGTAGGGCGGACCCTAGCTCTGTATGGGGAAAAGTGCTAATAGGAACCACATTTTTTTTTTCAAGTTAAGCGAGGTGTTAGTCTTTGTAGTAGTTGTAGCTTCCTAGCAACTGTAACTGTTGAGTTTTTGTGTCCGATTTACTTCTTACTGCAGAGATGGAGGCTGGGCTTATGGTGGGTGCCTAGCAGAGCAACTGGGTTTGTGCTTTAGCCAAGGCTGGACCTTAAATACAGCAAAGAAAGTAGCTGCAGGGCATCCTGTTGGAGGCTCAAGGCAGTCCTCACAGTGACCACATCTGAACCCTGCTGGCTCTCTACCAGCTTCCGCTACTCCCCAGAGAGAGGGATTTGAGCCTGTGACCCTCTATTCCACCAGCAGAACAGCTGCTTCTACCCCTTCCCCACCTAAGAGCCTGTAATTGTGAGCTGAACTCATTAACTTCTAGAATCAGCGCAGGAAAAGTAAAACAGATGGGAATTTGTTAGACCCAGGAGGCCTCTATAGTTTGCAGATTTCTGGTGAGAGTTGAATGATCTCCCTCTTCATGAGCCGTATACCAACTCGCCTCTCTCTTCATAATCCCATTCCTCCCCCAGTACATGGATGTGAGGACACTGGGGGGAAAAGATGTAAAATCCAGGAAAAACCAAAACCCAAACCCTCGAGATAGAAAGGATCATATGTTAAAATAAAAACTTCCCAGTGAGTTCTTTTCCACTTGCAATTGTTGAGGCGAAGTGGGCTTGATTGTAAGAAGGAGACCTCAGTTCCAGGCACTGTCTTTCATTAAATACATTAGATGAAGAAGTTGCTTACCTTTTTTTCTTTTTTTGGGGGGGGGTGCTATGCTTGTTTTTATAGTAGTGGGATTGGATTTGTGTTGGTGAGGTGATTCCAGACATTGTAGTCCTAGGTTGGTCTGAAACTCACTGTTGTTGTCCAGGCTAACTTGGTCTTGTTAGTAAAGACTTCTGCCTCAGTCTCCCCTGAGTGGTGGGATTGCAGCTGTGAACTTCTCCCCTGAGTGGTGGGATTGCAGCTGTGAACTGTCAGTCCTGACATTTTTGAGATACTTTGTGGCTTCAAAATTGTGTCATTTGTCTACAGAGGCATGCCCCAGTCTGCTCTGGAAGTATGAGCATGGGCTTTTGGAAGCATCACAGTGTAAATTTTTGGAGGATCCCCAGCCCTTTATGCCTCACACTGTTCTCAGAAGTTATGTTGTAAGCCAGGTGTGGTTCCCATTTTCCTAAAAAGAAAGACGAAATACTAGAATTTACCCAGGCACCCCATGACAGCTTATCTAATCTCTACCACAATATAGTAATCATTTTGCTAAAGTAGATGTCACGTTAATGCTTGGAAACACCTTGCAAAAAAAAAAGAAGACAAAATATAGTGCAATTTGAAATATACTCAAAGTATTTAACTGAGTTCGAGGCCAACATGGCTAACATAAGACTTGTCTTGAAATCCCCTTTCCTTCCTCGCAGCCCCTCAAAAAAGTATTTTCTCTTCCACCTTGGATGTAAAGTTGAGGGTATGCACTTTTCTATCTGGAGATTAGTTCCTCAAAAGTGTATAGCAGGAGCCGGGTGGTGGTGTTGGTAATGGCAGCAGAGTGTACAACCTTTAATCCCAGCATTTGGGAGGCAGAGGCAGGCCAGTCTCCAAATCTGAGCCCAACCTGGTCTGCAGAGTGAGTTCCAGGACAACTAGAGATACGCAGAGAAACCCTGTCTCAAAAAAGAAAAAAGAAAAAAAAAAGAGTATAGCAGGGGTTGGAGCAATGGCTCAGCTCAGCCCAGAGTACTGGCTCCTCTTCTGGAGGACCTAAGTTTGATTCCTAGCAACCACAGGACTTTGGGCACCAGGCAAGGAATGTGGTGCACATACGTACAAGCAAAACATTGATACATATAACATTTTTTAAATAATAAAAACTTTAAATGATGTATCCTATTTTAATGTTTATTTTTAAACACTATATCCTAGAATTTAGTTAAATTTTAATACATCACTTTAAACAATATATCCTAAATTAAACATTGTAAAAAAAATTACCACAGTTCTAACAAAAAGCCACATCAGAGGGTGATTTGGGGCTGCAGGGATAAAAATGAAGGAGTTTTTGTGTTTATGTGTCCTTTGAGATTTCCTGTCCCCACCACCTCAGGCCTTGTGATCTACCTCCATATTGTTTAGTGTGACACCTAGTGGCAGGAGTTAGACCCTTTCTGGGTCGAGGCAAAACCTTTTGAAACTTTGGGAGGGGCTGAACCTATATGACTTATCCCTCCCTGGGATTTCCCAGGGAGGAACCTTTTGTTTACCTGCTGCCTGGGAGACGGGTGGAATAAAGTGAGCCGGCAGGTCATCTCCCCATCACGGACAACTCCATATGGCTTAAGTCAACAAACGTTACAACTTGGGAGAAAGAATATCAGATTCATAAGCAGGTTGCATGCGGACGTACAAAAAGGAAGGCACTAGACAAAGAAAGTGTCTGACTTTTCAGCACTGAGAGAACTTGTGGATCCTTCCGTACTTCAGTTTTCTCTCACTGTCAAACATTTTATCTAAGGTTAACCACTTTTAGAATGTTAATGCTTTATATAACTTTTGTTTATTTATTTATTGGGCCAAGGTTTCACCATGGGCTCTAGTTGGGCTCCAGCCACCGTCCTCTTGCTTCGGCCTCCTGTGCACTACCATGCCCAGCCCCGGCTCTGTGTTTGTGTGTGCAGAGCTGGGAAATGACCCCAGGGTCTCTTGCAAAGGTGCTAAACACATACTTTGCTACTGAACTACACCTCGATCTTTTTTTTTTCTCTGTTTAATGCAGAATGCAAAAATAATAAGTTGTACCTTGTAGCAACTTAGTGCTTTAGCCAGGACGTAGCCTCCGGCGATGACAAGGTGGCCAGTGGTACTGTGGGACTTGTGGACTGGGCACCTCCACAGGGAAGAGGCATTGTCAAAGCTTCCTGAATCCTCCCCGGTGAGACAAAACCTCCCACTGTCTTGGAGACAGTTTACAAGTTTAGCCAGGTGCTCCAACCTTTCCCTTCTCTGCCCCTCCTCCCCCAACTATGGGCAGGCTGGCTTGTGTCAATTGGCCAATGAGTCCGAAACTGTTTTGTCCTCAGTCAGCAGAACTCCTGAACGCGACCACCCATCCCCAGTGGAACTGGGCTGGAAGACAGAGGAGCAGGAGACCTAAGGAGTAGGCATGGGAGACATGCTCTATGGCCAACCCTGCTGGGACAGTGTGAAGCCAAACGTGCCTCTGTCTCTAACCCAGACTTGTGTGGCGGCTAGCATCCGCTCTGTCAGACCCTGGAAACCCCACCCCACCCCCCCAGCTATGGATCTTTTCCCACAGAAAGGCAGCTGTCAGGACTTCCATTTGACCAAGATAAAAATAAACCATCGGAGCCTTTGTGTGCTTCCTTTGCTGCAAATCTTACACAGCAATGGAGATCAAAGCCTTGGAGGATATCAGCAGCAAGCACCCACCTACAGAGGCTGGTCTCAGGAGGGTCCGGAGGAAGCGGTGGGTCGCAGCAGCCTGCACTTTTTTTTTTTTAACTTCCCTCCTTTTGAGGTCGGGCCGAGTTGCTCTGATGTGCAGGGTGTTCGGTTCGTCTTCAGTTTGTCAAATGAATCTTAATGTGGAGTTTTCCAGTTTCTAAGCTATTACGACAGCCAGTCCTGGTGGCATGGGTTTGTAATTCCAGCTACTCAAGAGGCCCAATGCAGGAGGATCAAAAGTTCAAGGCCTGCTTGGACTACCATTGAGTTCAAGGCTAGCCTAGAAGAGGTTCGTAAAAGGGGCCTGGGAAGATAGCACACAGCTAAGGCACTGGCCTGTCACATAAATAATTCAAGATTATGAGAGCCAGCACTCAGAGGAAGAGGCAGGCAGAGCTCTCAGTCGGAGGCTAGCCTAGTTTACAGAGTGAGTTCCTGGGCTACACAGAGAAACCCTGTCTCCAAAAACCGAAAAGTAGATCAAACAGTTCCAGTACCGAGGGGGAAGTGGACACCAGGTCCCACTCCTAACCAAGAAGCTTTGTACAATTGCTACCTGCTGGCAAAAGGAAATTTAGTTTTCTCCAAAGGAGTTTCCCTGGAGATCAACCACACTCCAGGGTGGGAGTAGTTGGTCAACACAAAACGAACGGTTCTGTTTTTGTTTTCATCTTTTTTTGTTGTTGTATGTATATGGGTGTTTTGCCCGAATGTAAGTCTGTGCACCATGTGTATGCACTGCCTACAGAGGCCAGAAGAGGGCGTCAGATCCCCTCTGGGACTCGAGTTTTAGGCACTTGATTTGCCTGTGGTAGCCAGGGAGGAGAACTCAGGTCCTCAGAAAAGGAACCAGTGTTCCTAACTGCTGAGCCCTCTCTCCAGTCCCCATGTTTTTGTTTTGTTGTTATATGTGTATGAGAGACTTTTTGTTTCATTTTGTTTTTGGCAGTTTTTTGTCTTACTGTTTTTTGCTTGTTGTTTTTCATCGAGAGAAAGAATACAAATTCTTTAAAAAGGGAGTGAAATGGCCATGCTGTCGAGCAGGTGGTATGTTTCCTTGAATAGAGAAACCTCCAAACCCCACTCGCAGAGGGCACCTTCCAGCCGGCAGCGTGAACTGCAGCGGCCTCAAGCCTTCCAGCTGATGAATAGGGGCCTTCCCATTGTAACTGTTCTCAGGTGTGTAGCAGGATCACGTGTAGCTTTAATTTCTACGTCTGTAATAACTAACAGTGTCAAACACCTTTTTTATAAGCATATTTGCTATCTGGATATCTTTTTAGGCACTTTTATACATCTATATGATGTAATGTAATTATAAAAGGATTATGAATCCCAAACAATGAGCATTTCCACATCTTTTGGCTAAGTTAGTACCCGGGTCCTGAGATAACCTCTTCATTTACCCATGGTATGATGTGAGTGATTGTTTGGGGAAGCTTCTAACTTCTACTCCCGTGTCTGCTTCTGTGTGTGTGTGTACACGTGGATGCATTCGTGTGTGTGTGTGCCTGTGTGCACGGTCGTGTGTGTGCACGTGTGCGCAGTGTGTGCATTTGTGTGTGTACGTATGTGTGTGTGTGTTCCATTTACAATGTGCAAGGCTGCTCCTGGCAGGCAAGGTCAGCACTAGAGACTCTGAGCCCTGAAAAATGTCCCTCCTCCAGAGCAGCTTTGAAATCGTGCGTTGTAGAACACAAGTCCAACATTTGTTCTGATTTTTCTCACTTGTGCCTACTTTAAAGCCTCCTTTCAGGGAACGCCCGGGCCTGGCTTCCCTCCCTGGGGAAGTTGCTGTAGGGGTGGGAGGAGGCCTGCGGTGTCAGCCTGGGCCAGAACTGCTTCTCACTTCTCTGCTTGTTGACTGTAACCTGGCAACAGGTACAGGTGTGCACGATTTGGTTAGCCACTGTTGTTCCGGGAGGGGTGCTCGGGTCAGGAATGCCCTGGAGGTTTCCCGCACGCACGTGGCGTCCTCACGTGCACGCGGGTGCCGACGCTGTTTTCAGGTGTAAATTCATTCTGAGTTTAGTCAGGGGAGGAGGTTTAGAAAGAAGGCGGATCCTACAGAGGAGCCTGGTACCTGGCAGGTCTTATGTAGACCGAGGTTCCTAAGTATGCGCAGCATAAGCAGGCCAAGGGCCGCTGATACTTACCAGCTCCGTGGCATAAACCCCGCCCACCAGCAGAAACTGCTGGGGAGTCCAAGCCCCCCTCCTCATGCTCTGAGTTTGGGGAATGGTTTGGACAAAGAGAAACAAGATGGAGGTTGCTGAAAGATGGCTTTAGACTAAAGTAAGGGAACCTTGGCCTCAGCACGTTCCCGGGAGCAGCTCTAGGCCTTGCTTTCCACACTGGTTTCTGGAGCTGGTCCCCCCCATCACTGGGGTAAGCAGTAGTCTCGTCTCCAGGGCTACTGCTGGGAGGGGACCTGTAGACACAGAGTCTGAAAGTCATGGTTAGTTAATTGTTACACACTCAGGGCAAGGGGCAGACAGAAGCACCAGCGTCATAGCTGGAAGATATGAGCAAGGAAGGCCTACCTTGCCCTGGGATGTTGTTTTCTTTGTTACTCGGCCTCAGCTGCTGGAGTCCAGTCCCATGACTGTCATGTTCCCTCTCGATAAGTCATTTAGCTCGGCTCAGGGATGTTCATCGTTTCCTATAGACGAGGGCTGCTTCTACGCTGAGGTTCAGGGAATACTAAAGCAGTGACATTTTCAGGGAAAAAAAATGAGGTGAATTGGGGTGTCTTAAGTCACTTGAGGCTAATATTTGAAAATGGAGCCAGTTTGCCTGACCAGGAGAAACAGGATACAATGAGACTTCAAGGGGTCATGAGGAAGCTGGGTGGGGTTGTCAGCATGGCATGGATCTTGACAATTAATTTTGGTGTGTTTAAATGTGAAGAGAGCAGGGAGGACAGGTAGAATCCGGTTCCCATGTTGGTTGGTACTGCCATCTTGAAGGACGCAAGTCCACCCTCAGGTTGCCAGGACATCTGGAGAGCACCAAGCTGGACTTGAGGGCCGGGAGCACGGGGAGTAGGGGTGGGGAGGGCACACGGGAAGAAGAGCATTTCCCTGCGAAGCAGAATCGCGAGAAGGCAGAGAGCCAGGGTGAAAGTCAGTCGCCGGGAGGCACGCAGTGCACATGGTGCCGTCTGCAGCGACATCTTCTGGTCAGTTTTGGAATAACGTCTTTGTGGATTAGGAAGCCGCTGGCTGGGGGATGTGAACTGAGGCTGGATATCACAAACTCAAGAAAGGACCTCGTTTTGCCTGGGTCACTCGGCCCTGCAGTTTTTAGCCACATCTTAGGCCACTTACTATTTTGAAATGACACTCAAACACCATCTCTATCTATTTTCTCTGCTTTGCACGGCAGGGTTGTAGGTATGGAGCCTCCCAAGTGTGGAAATTACAGCTCTTGGACCAGCATTTGGGATGACAGCAATGAGTTATCATGCATAGTTGTGTGTGTGTTTTAAAATTTGTTGTTGGCTTGTTTTTGATTTTTTTTGAGTCAGGGTCTATTTTTGTAGACCAGGTGTCCTGGAACCTCCTATGTACCCCAGGTTGGTCCCATACTCACAGCAATCCTTCTGTCTCCGTTTTCTAAGTGCTTGGAATAAGGTATGAACCACCACGACCAGCTCATTCTCTCTGTTTTAAAAGAAATGGATGCTCAGAAAGTTGAGAACTTAGCCAGGAGGTGGTGGCACATGCCTTTAATCACAGCCCTTGGGAGGCAGAGGCAGGCGGATCTCTGTGAGTTTGGGGCCAGCCTGGTCTACAATAACTAGTTCCAGGACAGGCTCCAAAGCTACAGAGAAACCCTGTATCGAAAAACAAACAAACAAACAAACAAAAAAGTTGCAATTATACAATGGAATTTATGGGGCCGGCAGTGTTCTTAGTGGTAGGTCACTTGTGTAGCATGTAAGGCCCTGTGTTCAACTATTAGCGCTCCAAGAAAATAGAAATGCATTTACCACTGTGTCGAGTGCACATTTTCATCTTACCATTTCCTGGGCAAGAGCACGCGGTGAGCTGCAGCCTTCAGGAACAGTGTGATTTCCTTAGCGAGCACTCAGTGGCTGCCCATGGCTCCCCGGTGCCCACAGTGGGACCCAGTTCTGAGTACAAGAGCCGCCTCAGTCAGCTTCCTTCCAGACCATTCCAAGGCTTCTGCTCGGCTGTATCTCCAGGAGTGGGCAGTCCTCTTCCAGGTTCCCTAGTTCTTGGTCTGTCTTGAATGTCGGGCCCGCATTGCCCTGCGCAGCTTCAATACAGCTTGGAAGCCGCTTTGACCCCACGCTTGGCGCGTCAGGATGTGGAGTGGGTTCTGTTGTGGGGGAGAATGCTCTGAAGGCCCGGACAGCTCTTAGCTTTTTGTGCCTGCCACGACTCCTACTTGCCTCTCAAGGTCACCCAATGACTGTCCATCTCCACCCTGAAGTTACCTGCTCTGCTTCCACCTTCAAGCGAGTGGCTTGCCACCATGAAGCAGGCAGTGAAAGCTTTCGGGAGAATGAGTGCTAAGCAGTGCCCCCTAGAATCCAGCCCATCCTGCTGCAAGCACCCCAAGTTTGGAGCATTAGGAAAAGATGCTGGAGCAGTAACTTTCAACCTGTGAGTCTACAGCCTTTTGGGGACCAAACGACTTTCATAGGGGTCGAATATCAGGTATCCTGCGTATCCGATATTTATATTATGATTCATAACAGTAGCAGATTACAATACAAAAATAATTTTACGGCTGGGGATCACCACAGTGCGCGGAACCGTATGAAAGGATCGCAGCGCTAGGAAGGTTGGGAGCTTCCTCTCTAGAGCCGAGCCCCGCTAGCACCCTCCTCCCTTCCTCCTGTATGGCATGGGAGTCACCTCCCAAGAGGAGCCCAGGGACAGGGAGACTCTTTGGGGCCTGAAGGCAGTGTCCCTTCTTGTCACTTTCCAGGATAAGAGGCATGGAGAGATGGCGCCGTGGTTAAGAATACTTGTTGCTTTTGCAGAGGACCCAGGTTCAGTTCCCAGCACCCACATAGAACCCTCAGCCACCCTAACTGGAGTTCCCGGGGGTCAGTTGCCCTCTTCCAAGCGCACAAGTGGTGCACACACACATACACACAGGCAAATACTCACACGTGTACAATAAGTAAATAAAATCAAACTCTGCTTTCGGGAAACAAGAAAATGGTTTATTCAAACATAAGGCCAAGGTACAGCTCAGGGCTCACACGCATGAGGCTTTGGGTTCAGCCTCTAGTCCTGCCAAACAAGCACAAAATTCTTGTTGAAATATGAGTGGCCATGGCTAAGGAACACAGCCAAACAAGACCATCGCCATGGAAATGGTTTCATGAACTTGCGAATGCGTGTTTCTAAAGCACATGTGTGGGCCTTCAGGTAAAGGTGGGGGTTACAGCAAGGCAGGCAGTCCGGAGGACTTACTGTTGCCCTTCTAACGCTCTTAGCTTTAGAGTGGGTGGAGGCGAGGACGGTCAAGCTTAGCATCACTCCCAAGAGTTTTAGTAAAAGCCGAGAGGGGACTGGAGCTCAGAGCACCTGCCTAGCTCTCTCAGGGTCCGGGGTTCAATTTCTAATACTGAAAGGAAAAGGAAAAAGCCAGAAGGGTGTCATGCCAGACATAGAGGTTGATGGCACATGGCTATTTAAAGGATCCGAAGATAAGTCACGATGACGTTGGCTCTGGACTGGTGACCTTCCTTTTCTCACCAATGACTCAACCGAGGTCAGGAGTCAGCAGGACCTTGATTACAGGTGCAATGGCTTCAGCTGGCCTCAGTTTGCAGGGAGAAGCTGTTTTATAATTGTCCTCGTTGAAGTTTTACATTTTAGACAGATTCTTGTTATGTAGCCCAAACTGGCCCTCACACTCATGATTCTTTCCTTTCAACCTCCCTCATGCTGGGGTGACAGGTGTGCACCCCTGTGTTCAGCTGGCGGAGGTTCTGCTTGAGGGTGTCCTCTGTGTTAGGGATGCTTTGAGGGCATAGCCCGCTGGGAAGGAGGGGATAGAACTCAGGCCACCAGGCAGGTCTCTGTAGAGTCACAGCTCATCCAGGCTGGGACATCTAGCCCATGAGGTCCACTAGCTAGCCCACCAGACTCTTGCTGATGGGGCCATTTCTGACACAAACTACCAGCCTGCGACACTTTGACCTGATTTTAAAGGAAGGACACATAGATAAACGCAGTTAGAATTCCAAGTGGGAAGCCTGCCGGTGTATGAAGAATGGTTTTGGCTTTCTGAGTAGATAATATCTACGACAGTTTGTTTCCTAGATAGGTTTCCTGGCAGAGGAAATCCTAGGGGAAAAACTGAGGTTCTTCAGTGCAGCCTCTGTTATTCCGGTAGGATTTCCGGGAACGCTCCCAGAAGGGTTTTCTGGAAGTGCTGATGCGGCTACAGAGGCGGTGGGTGCTGGCATCCCAGCATCCCACTGTTGCAAACCCCAGCCCTCCCCTTTAGTCCCGCATTCTCAGCTTCAGGTCTAATAGTCTGTGGGGGCTGCCCTGGGTGACTCATATCAGTAAAAGTGAAAATTAGCATACAGATGAGGTTGCTGGCCCCAGGGTGTTACATTGGTGCTAAAAATAGGCGGGGATTCCTGGTGCGCCTCTTTCCTAGCCACAGACACCACAGAAGTGCACTTGTAGGGAAATCTCCCCATAAAGGTCAAAAGGCTCCAATTGATCACCTCTGCCCACAGGAAAAGGGTCGAGGTGACAATGAGGTGACATGCAGACTGTTCCCCTGGGTGTCACATGCCTCCCACCCTGCTTCCTCTGTATCTCCTCGTGTCTCTCTCGAGCACCCATTTTTCCTCCTCCCCATTTTTCTCTCTCTGCCCGGAAGTCCCACCTATACCTCCTGCCTAGCTATTGACCATTTAGCTTTTTGTTACACCAATCACAGCAATGCATCTTCACACAGTGTATAAATATCCACAACATTTCCCCCTTTTGTCTAAATAAAAAGGAAAGGGTTTTACTCCAATACAGTAAAACTCTATACAGGAAGAACAATGATTGGCTGAGAATCACACTCCCAATGTTTAGTCCATACGTATTTGGCAAACTCAGAGAAAGTGCTGTATTATCTGTCCAAAGTTGTGTACCTAAACCATTTTCTACTAAAGCTTGCATTACCATTCTAAAATATCTTTTTAGACTTAACATTTTCTTAGATAAGCAACTTAAACCTTTATGTTTCTTAACCTTATGCACTTTATATCTCTTTTGTGAGTTTTTTTTTTTAAATTGCGAACAAGGAATACTGTAACTATAACTATCCCATTTTCAACTTCATCAAAGACCTAGAAGGATATACTATTGCCTGAGTAAACAGGAAGTGCAGAACAAACAAGTTACAAAACCATAGAAATTACAGAGACAGCTGGCTGCCTAGGTAGTCAGTCAAGGTTCCTCTGCAACATTGGGGCATCCATCTGTGGCCTACAGACCTAGACACCTAGAGACTTTTCTGTGAAGCGGGAATTTTGAAGGACTGTTCTACCTTGTGTTGGCAAAGCTTGGCAATCACCTTCCTTTGCATCCTGCTTGTCTATTGTAATATACCCGGCGGGGCTGCGTCCCCAGCACCTCGGCCGCCTGGCTAGCTTATGCCCCGAAATAACAACACACAAACTGTATTCATTTAAGCACTGCTTGGCCCATTTCTATCTAGCCTCTTCTTGGCTAACTCTCGCACCGGGACTAGCCCATTTCTAATAATTGTTTGTAGCACCCCAAGGTGCGCTTACGAGGAAGATTCTAGCCTACATCCGTCCTGGGTCGGAGCTGCCTGGGAGAGCGGAGCATGGTGTCTCTGCTCCAGAGAGCAGAGCTGTCGAGTCTGAGCTCACTTCCTCTTCCTCCCAGCATCCTATTCTGTTTACTCCTCCCACCTATGTTTTAACCTATCAGGGCAAGCAGTTTCTTTATTTAATTAACCAATGACCTTCCTCCATCACTTGTTCACATACTGTCAGCAGTGGAGGCAAGGGCAGCTTCTTGCCCAAATGACTAGCTTTGCCACAATGAAAGCAAACTCCATATGGGGGGGGGAGGGTCTTCAATACACAATAATCCTTTTATGAAGTAGACTGGTGCTGCCAGGAGCAGATGTGTCTCACTATCATGAAAAGCCTTAAGTTATTAAAATATCTTAAGTGCCATATTCTGTAAGTCTCTGAAATAGCTGAAGATCACCTATCTATCTAAAATATGTCTCTGTTTGGCTTTGGAAGCATACCTAACATGACTACATGTTTGATTATTATAGATGACTAACTACTAACCTGTGTTTCTTAATTATGCATTACATTTTTAAAATTTTTAAATGAGCTACATAAGTACAATACTTTAAACAAGAATAGAAACATATATACAGTATAACAAAAAATAACCTTAAATTTGTATCAATATACAAAAATCCATACCACTGTAAAATATTTAAGACTAGTAGTTGATTTTTTAATCTAAAAGTAGATTCAACAATCTACCCTTTTATCCTACTATTTCTATATCCCTCCTTTTCTTTTCAGAATGAGAGCCCCTGAATCTAATCTCCTTTCTTACTTTCCTTCCTCACTATGACCAACGATAACATGTAACCAAGTCCCCTAAACATGACAAACATCCATAACCCATCCAATGTCATCATCAAAACCACCCACCCTACCTCTTGGGAATGCGGGCATCATATTGTTAAAATTACTTTCTGCTGTCTGGGTGAGACGGCCTCCTTAGGGGATATTGAGAAAAATTAAGATAATCGTCAAGTCCTGGGACAGTTAATTGTATTATTTTTGTTTAGTCTCTGTGTGATAGGAAAGTGCAGAACTTATCTGAAGTCTTGGCTGGAGTAGTGTGTGAGGCTGGACCATCTCAACTAGCAGCTCTGAAGCTGTTCTGAATGCAGAGGTTTGAGGAAACTGTAACAGGCATGCTGAGAGGCCGCATCACTTGTGCTTCTTGGTTTTGTCTTTATCTGTGTCTGGTCTTTTGTTCTGAAAACATACATTGTTAAAGGCAGCATGCACATCTGCATTAGCACACAAACGGAATATGTGGTGTGTACAAGTCAGTTAAAGATGATTTTTGTTTTATGTTTGAGCAGGTAAAAGTGTATAGGTCCATGTGGCCTGTATACACAAACTGTAATATAAATCTCTATCATTTCATATGAAAGGATTGTATATAATACTAAGTCATGAGGACTCTGTAGCCAACAATATTTGTCATGTCTCATATAGTCTTGGAGCTGTTCCCACATCGAGGAATCTGTATATACACCGTCTGTCCTGTAGTCTTTCTTGTCTTTCCCCCCACGTCTGCAGCCAAGGATCCTCAGGAGGTTTCTTCTGGTCAAATCCAATCTCAATTAACTTTGAAGGAATTTAAAGCTTTTTGTTTACTGTGGAAACAAAAGCAGAACTTCTTCTCCAACACAACACATTTCCCAGTTTCCATTCTGAAGCCAAGGCATCTCTAAAGTACATTAGGCAGTCTCTTCCACAGTTGAATGTTTCTCAACAGCTGTCATTTCCTGTTTATTAGAAGTAAAAAAAATTCAAAATTAACAAGCCAGGTGGTGGTGGTGGTGGCGCACGCCTTTAATCCCAGCACTCGGGAGGCAGAGGCAGGTGGATCTCTGGGAGTTCGAGGCCAGCCTGGTCTAGAAGAGCTAGTTCCAGGACAGGAACCAAAAAAGCTATGGAAAAATAAATAAAT
>NW_026067913.1:6525886-6545750 GCF_014885135.2 Alexandromys fortis | reverse complement strand
AAAAAAAAAAAAAAAAAAAAAAATTAACAAAGCACCATGTAAGGTCCAAATTCTCTGTGTTATAATATTTACCATCCTTATATGACTTAATTTTTAAAATATTACTTTATTCACTTTTTAAAGACTTTACTTATTATTTTATTATCATTATTTTTATATTTATTTATTTATTTGTTTGTTTATTATGTATACAATATTCTGTCTGTGTGTATGCCTGCAGGCCAGAAGAGGGCACCAGACCTCATTACAGATGGTTGTGAGCCACTATGTGGTTGCTGGGAATTGAACTCAGGACCTTTGGAAGAGCAGGCAATGCTCTTAACCTCTGAGCCATCTCTCCAGCCCCTACTTATTATTTTAAAATAATTTATTTTTCGTATGGCTGTCTATACCCAATTTCGTTTCTTTCTTTAGTATTTAAGGTATCTAAGCACATTTTAAAGCATATTCTACCTGTTCAGAGGTTCGCTTCTGTCTGGGCCTGGCTTTTTGCATGTCTGCAGCCTTCTCTGACCACATGAGACCAACATGACCTTAATTGGCTAGGCCATCACAGGCAGCTCTGGTGGCTGGCTCTGCTTCCTGCCTCTGGTTGGTGACAGCTGGCCTCATTCCCGAGAGCCCCGGCTCTGGGAAGTTGCTGAGTCTGAGATGCAGCAGGCATTTGTATCCAGCGCTGGCTGCTCAAATGCTCAGCTACACAGTCTGTCTGAGAGACCTCTTTCTCAGGCCCTATGTTTATATTCGAGCCCATGTTGGGTGCCATATGTAACGTACTTTCTAGTCGGTACCGCTAGCCCACAAGTAATGACACAGAAACTTACTAATTGTGAAAGCTTGTTTCCAGAGCTCCTATAACTTAAATGAACCCATCTCTATTCATCCCCTCCTGTCACTTGCTGCCCATCCTGCCTCCCCCTCGTCTCTGTGTGTATCTCTCGTGCCTAGTTCTTCCCAGTTTCTCTCTACCTGGAAGTCCCACCCATACCTCCTGCCTAGCTATTGGTCATTCAGCTTTTTATTACACCAATCACAGCAATACACCTTCACACAGTGTACAAATATACCACATCGTGTGTGTGTGTGTGTGTGTGTGTGTGTGTGTGTGTGTGTGTAGAATTTCAGCAGGCCTCTGGTGGAACACACCAGCGGTATGGACCAGTGCGTCCCCAGGCCTTTGGCAGAGGGAGGTATAAGACAATATTAGGCAGGAAAGACATGGGGCATATTCCTGGGACCAAATGGAGGTGCACCGTGAAGGTCACAGAAGGCCCCTGAGAGAATTCCAACGGTGGCTGTGGTCAGGCAAAATATTGAATTATCTGGATTAAAACAAAACAAAGCAAAAACACTCTTGGTGGCCAACTGAGAGGGTGACTTCCTGTATGCCATTTCTCTAACAGCAGGAATCGCACCTCTGTTGCAGCCTTAAGAAGACATCACCTGCAGGTTACTTCCTAAGGATGTTTGTCTGTGGTTGCTGCCTCAAACCTTAGACTAGGAGCCGGCAGTCAGTAAGGTGATTTCCTCCCCGTATTCCTTTCACGCTTGAAGCATGCCTTCAGCATCCCTGCCCGGTGTGCAACCCGTGTCTAACAACCACCCTAGGGGTTTCACTTCACCCCCGGTGAGCCTCGAGACCCCAATTCCGTTTGCTGAGCAAAGCCTTTGTACAAGGTAAGTTTGAGTGTGCTTGTGTTCGGTTTAAATGAAAAGAGAAGCCAAGGAGGCCTGGCCGCCTGTTTCTTGTTGCCAAGTGAAACAACGCCGAGCGTGGAGACTCGGGAGTATCTGGAGCCGGGACTGTTGAAATAGGAGCGGCGGCAGGGCTGCGTCCCCGGCACCCAGCCGCCCGCATGGCTAGCTTATACCCAGAAATAATTACACGGAAACTGTATTCTTTCAAACACTGCCTGGCCCGGATAGTTCCAGTTCCTTATGGCTAGCTCTTACATATTGTTCTAACCCATTTCTAATATTCTGTGTAGCCCACGAGCTGGCTTACCAGGGAGGATCTTAACCTGCGTCTGTCTGGAGCGGGAGAACCATGGCGACTCCTCACACAGCTTCTTTTTCCCAGCATTCTCCTCTGTCTACTCCGCCTACCTAATTTTCTATCCAATAAAATGGGCCAAGGCAGTTTCTTTATTAATAAGAAATCACTCCCACATCATTTCCCCTTTTTCTGTTTAAACAAAAAAGAAAGGCTTTAACTTTAACATAGTAAAATTACATATAACAAAACAGTTATCAAGTAAGAATTACAGTTACAATATTTATATCTATTTTATCTCTTATCATAACTAAGGAAAACTATAACTAACCATTCTTCAACTCCATCAAAGACTCCAGAAGGATATAATATTACCTATCAAACAAGAAATAAGAAAACTCTAGAAATGACAGAGACATCTCGCTGCCTGGACAGTCACCCAAAGTTCCTCTGTACCGTTGGGGCATCCATCTTCGGCCTACAGGCCCATAGTATCCAGCAGACATTCTCATCAAGCAAGAAATTCCAAAGACAGTTCAGTCACTTTTTGCTGTGTCCTGCAGAATGTCTCACAGACTCTTTCATGAAGCAGGAACCCCAAAAGGTCATCTCACCTTTAGGCAAGTTCAGCAGTCCTCTCTCTGCGGGTTCTCTGTGTCCAGTTTATGCAACAGTCCAGGCAAGAGCAGTTTCTTGCCCAAATGGCTATCAAACTCCATAAGGATTCTCTTCGATGCCCATCTTCCTCTTGAAATAGATTGGTGCTGCCAGGAGCAAATGTGTCTCATTGTCATGAAAAACCCTAAGTTATTAAAATATCTTAAATGCCATATTCTGCAGCCTTTGAAAGATATGAAGAATGCCTATCTAACTAAAATATCTCTCTATATATCTAGAAAATCTAACTAACATGACTACAAGCTTAAGTATTAGCGATGATTATCCATTAACAACCTATATTTCCTAATTATACATTACATTTTTAAATGAACTACACAATCACAATACCTTAATCAAGATCAAAAATACATATACATATAACAAAATTGACCATAAAATCCATACCAATGCAAATTATTCATATCTATATCATATCCCCCTTTAAATGTAAAAGAACATTTATAAACAATATTTGGGAACATGGGCGTAGTTTTTTCTCTACAAACTGCTTCCTGCTGAATAGGGGCGTCGTTAATTAGGTTGTTCATGATATAACCTGTATGCTAGTTTCATCTCAGTTGGCAATTGAGCGAAGCAATTTTTTGAGGGTATTCACAGCAACCTTTCAGGAGGGCGTGGTCTATCATACCAAATCGGAATAGATGCAATCCACAGGGTCTCATCCTCTGCAAAAACAAAAGAAGACCCTCTCCAAAGCATCATATCCTTAGACCCAAATTCTGAAATCATAATACCCTTATATCCATTTTGGTTTAGATTGGCAGCCCATGTAATGAAATGTCTCTCTGTACTTAGCTCCTTCACAGTCAAAAATTTTAAAGAAAACACAATGTACATAATCCAGACTCTCTGTGAATTTTCCATTTTTACGTGGCTTATATTTCTTTATTTCTTTTAATCTATAACTCTCTGTACTTCTGTACTCTGTCTCTTTAAAGACTTTACCCTTTTTCTTTTTAAGACATTAACTTTATTCTTTATATTCTTTTTCTTCTCTTTCCCAAGCCTACGTACATTTATCCAACAGTGTCTGAATCTGTTTTATTGTGAATCTGTAATTTCTTTACTATACAGGAGCATTTCTTAAAATGTTAAGCATTTCTTAAAAACTTAAGTTGCACCATTTACAGGTAATACGGTACTGCCTGTGTCCTGCCCAGTCTAAACCTTAACTGCACGGTTTTAAGGTAATTACGGTAGTTCCTGCCTGAGATCAGCACAGTTCAGCATGGAGCAGCCGCTCCTGCCTCAGAGTCATTTGGTGCCCCTGAACCATTCACAGTTTCAGGCACACAGCAAGTCCACATTGGAGCCGCACTCAGCAGTTTAACTCTGAGACTGAGTGTGCAGCACAGAAACTCTTTTCATCCAAGTTACAGCCAAATCTGACATGCAGAGCACTGCGCAGTCTGAAAATGCGTCTCTGTATAGCGGCAGGAATCCGCCATGCTCTTCCGCCTGCCTAAGCCTGATTCTGCCTTCTGCCCAGGTGCAGGCGGGGAGCTCTGAGCCATCTGCACGGTCTCAGAGCACTCTCCTCCGATCCCAAGCGGAACACAAACATCCAGTCCCATAAAAGCCTTGAAATGCTTTAAAGCCAGAGTTCATGCTGGCAGCACAGCCCCCAGGAAGCCGCGCTTTAAAATGATGTAGCTTATTTTTCTGCTGTTGTAGCTGAATCAGGAATCTCTCTACAGCACGCCACCAACAAAACAGCAAAAATCTGTGTTAAACTCTCTCTCCCTTATTTTTAAGCCTTCTCAGGTTTTTAAGTGGATTTAGCCCATCACGTCTGGGCGCCATCTGTTGAAATAGGAGCGGCAGGGCTGCGTCCCCGGCACCCGGCCGCCCGCATGGCTAGCTTATACCCAGAAATAATTACACGGAAACTGTATTCTTTCAAACACTGCCTGGCCCGGATAGTTCCAGTTCCTTATGGCTAGCTCTTACATATTGTTCTAACCCATTTCTAATATTCTGTGTAGCCCACGAGCTGGCTTACCAGGGAGGATCTTAACCTGCGTCTGTCTGGAGCGGGAGAACCATGGCGACTCCTCACACAGCTTCTTTTTCCCAGCATTCTCCTCTGTCTACTCCGCCTACCTAATTTTCTATCCAATAAAATGGGCCAAGGCAGTTTCTTTATTAATAAGAAACTATTCCCACATCACGGGACAAAACTGGGCCATGCTCTACACTCCTGTCTTCTACCCTAATGAAAACACCCCAAATGCCAGGCTGCAACAACAAACTCCCTAACGCTGCTCTGGGGGCCAGCCACTCATCACTTCTTGTCTCCACCAACACAATGAATTTTATGTATGGCCCAGTCTTTTCAAGAACCGCTCCGTGAAAATGATAGCGCGTGTAATAACGGCAGACAGCCGCAATTATCTAAATGTGTCCTATTAGCCGTCGGATTGGCTAAAGTCTTCTAATCGGATCAGAGTGAATGCTAATTGAAATCTAATAGGGCTTACATCCGCGTGAGTAGGTATCAGAATTTGATTTCAATATTGTTAAATTACATACAGACGGGACCCATCAAGCCACACTAAAAATAAATATGGTAACTTCAAGAGCGAAAGATGGATGCTTTCAATAAAGCCATCATCCAGGATCTCGTTGGTATTGTGCTATCGCCACCTACTGGCGCTCCATGGGACTGCAGAAACAATTTTCCTAGCATGACCATACCTACTCGTTTGTTTTTCTAACACAAAAGGTAGTTGTTTCTTGGGACTGGAGAGAAAGTTCAGCTAGTTAAGAGCTTTTGCAGCTCTTCCAGAGGACCCTATTTTGGTTTCCAGCATCCACATGGCCACTCACAACTGCCTGTAACTCCAGTTCCCGGTGATTCAACACCTTTCACTGGCTTCCGCAGGCACCAGACACACAGGTGGCACACAGACACAGACAGATGCAGGCAAAACACCCAGAGTCCAGAGTAGACACGACCCTGAGTCACGTGATGAGAGGGGGAGGGAGAAAGGAAATAGGGAGACCAGGTGCAGCAGCCAGAAGGTCCAAAGCTAGACAAAGAGCCAGGTAACAAAATGGCTAGGTTATATGGGAAGGGGCAACAGAGGGAAGGAGCAGCCCAGCCCCTGGACTGGAGAGTTTAGGGGTGGGGTGGGGTATGCCAGCTAAGGAGGGCCCTGGAACAGGTAGGGACTGAGGGACACAGGGAGCACCTGGTCACCTTTGATACAGCTTGAAGTCAGAGTGCGTCCTGACGTCAGAACACAGCCTGATGAAGTCAGAGCACAGAGCACTACTACCTCAGGCATTTCCCCCAGGTTTGGGACCTAACCTGTACTTGTTACAAATCGAAACCAATTCTACAAGATGTGGCGGTTTCTGAAATGTCTATCAGCACAGTTTGTCCATTAATGTCAGTCACAGGTCTTCCTTTCTTCCTTCTCTCCACCCTTCCCCCTCCCCTCTCCTTCCTTCCCCTCCCTTTTTCCTCTTCCCTTCCCTCACTGAGGCTGGTCTTACAAGGTAACTTGTAACCTAAGCTGGCCTTGAATGGTGGCTTCTCCTGCCTCCACCTTCCAGGTGTCACTAAGCCTTAGGCCTAGGTTTTCATTTAATTCACTTTGGGTTAAATTCACTTCAAAACACACCAGGGGAGCCAGGTGTGGCGGTGCATACCTTTAATCCTAGCAGAGGCAGGGGCATCTCTAGGAGACTGAAGACTACGCTGAAGCTGAGGTGGGACCCCGGCCAGCCGGGACTACAAAGTGAGATCCTGTCTCAAAAAATAAACAAACAACAAAACAAACAAACAAATAAAAAAAAAAAAACCGCGGCTGCCAACGAGAACTGTGCTCAGTTGGCAAAGGGCTTTATTGTGCAAACATGGAGATCTGAGTTTGACACCCAGCACCCATATCACCCAGGAGAGGCGGCAGCAGCTTCACCTGTGATCCCAGCGCTGCTGGGGTGGAGAGAGGGGCTTGCTGGCCAGCCAGTCTAGCTGAATCGGGAGACTCTGGATTCAGTGAAGAGACACTGTCTCAAAAAATAAAGTGGAGAGGGACTGAGGAAGACACTTGAAGTCTACATCTGGCAGCCGCATGCACGCACACACACGGCTCATGCTAACATGTGCATGCACACACACACACAACTTTTGTGAACACACTTGTTGCTTGGTTCCAAGATGTTCAGTTCCAAGGGCACGATGGTGAAAGTAACACGGTCCGCACCTTGGCTCCCTCCTGTCAGCTCACCCTTGACTTAGAAGCACAGCAAATACGGTCTGTCTCATTTTAGTCTATCACCGATACGGAGGTGGGTTTGTTAGAAATGTCTTGCCCAATTCTTACGTTAGGTAAAACGAACAGGAAATGCTCAGTGCTATTGTCCGGGCTGTAAGCACGTGGTATTCCTAGGCGGTTCTGGAAACGGCAGAGGGCGTCACCACGAGGGAGGTCAGGCGTGAGGTGCCTGTTGGTTTACAGAACCTGTTGGAGGCAGGGAGGCGGACACCTCTCCCTTCTTCCCTCTCTGCCCTGCACGGCCACGGCCACCGTCACTTGGTGAACGGTTCACCTTGTACTTTTTTGCTTTGCCTGGCTTGATCAAAGCCTGGAGCTAAAATTCCCCGGGGGCTTGGTTTTGCCGCAGTAGAAATCAGACGAAGCTACAGGTTATTTGGTTTTAATTATCGTTCACTGGAACAATCGATGTAGAGGGTTGAGTCATTGCGATGGTTAATGGCGGGACATTTAGGTAATTACACCTGGTGGATGTCCTCTCTTCCGCTGATTGTTTTTATTGAACAAGATTTATGTGTAGGTCTTGGAGAGAAGTGGTTGGGGGTTGTGGGTACCTCAGACCAGCATTTGGGAAAGAAGGGGTGGAGGGAGATCCGAAATAGGAGGGCCCCTATTTCTCACCTTTTCATAGTTACGTCATGTCCAGGTTTCAGAGTGGGATGGAAGGGGGCATCCTGTGGCCACTCTCACAATATGTTTTTGTTTCCTTTCTTTAAACCACAGCTCTGTGATTAGTTGCTCTATCTCTCTCTCTCCCCCTCTCCTCCCCCCCCCACTGTCCCTCCATATGCACGCATGGGTGCTTACGTGTGTACGCAGGCAGAGGCTGGGAAGTGTCTTTTTGATTACTCCCCACCATATATATATGTATATATATATGATTTATTTAATTATACATACAATATTCTGCTTGCATGTATTCCTGCAGGCCAGAAGAGGGCACCAGATCTCAGTACAGATGATTGTGAGTTGCCAATGTGGTTGCTGGGAATTGAACTCCAGACCTTTGGAAGAGCACCCAGTGCTCTTAACCTCTGAGCCATTTCTCCAGCCCCCCACCTTATATTTTAAGGCGGTCTCCCGCTGAGCCCCGAGTGCACCCGTTTGGATGGTCCGGCTAGGCAGTTAGTTTCAAGGAGCCCCTGCCTCCGCCTTCCCCTGCCGGGATCACAGGCGAGCTGCACACTCACTCGTGGGTTCTGAGGAGCCAAACTCTGGTTCTCACACTTTCACTGACGCACGACTCTCTTAAGAATGTGTGGAGAGATGGCTCGGGGGTTAGGAGCATCTGCTGCTTTTTCAGGGTTCAATTCCCAGGAACCATAGGATAGCTTACAACCATCTATAGTGGGATCTGATGCCCTCTTCTGGCAAGCAGGCGTAAATGCAGAGAGAGAGACAGAGACAGAGAGAAAACACAACGGGACCAGAGACATGAATCAACAGTTACAGGCAGTGGCTGTTCTTCAAGAGGACCAGGTTCAATTCCCAGCACCTACACAAGGGCTCACAACAGTCACTCTACTGATGGAGTTGGTTTTGAGACAGAGTCTCACTATTTAACCTTGGCTAGCCTTGAACTCAGGCTGCTCTTGAACTCATAGAGGTCTGCCTGCCTCTTCCCTCTGAGGTCTGGAATTAAAGGCATGCACCACCACACCTGATGCCTATTCTTTTTCTCTTTTCCCCACCCCGAAACAGGGTTTCTCTGTGTAGTTTTGGAGCCTGTCCTGGAACTCGCTCTATAGATCAGGCTGACCTCAAACTCACAGAGATCCTCCTGTCTCTGCCTCCTGAGTGCTGGGATTAAAGGTGCGCCACTACTGTTAAGCCTGAACTTTTAACGGAGGCAAAATCCACATCATATAAAACTTACTACTTTTACTATTTCAGACTATTTAATTCAGTACCTTTTAATAAATTATCTGTTGTGCAACAAAAATATTAATTATAGAACCTTCTTCATTTCTTCCACAGCCAGTATACCTACTCTCTTCGTGAAACTTGGCATTTTGTACACTAAAAGCTATAGATCTGCACACTGAGTAAAACTCATGGTTGTCTGCTCCAGCCTGCTGTAGCTTTTGTATGTGTGCTACAGAAGATTGAATCAGGGCCTCACACAGCCTGGCTCTACGACTATATCTCTATAGCCCCTAAAGTAGCATTTTAGAAAATTATTTATTTAACTTAGCTATTTTTTAAAAGAAATGATTTTATTTTATATGTATGAGTGCTTTGTCTACTTATGTATCTGTGTACTCCTTGTGTGCCTGGGATTTGCAGAGGCCAGAAGAGGCCATTTGGTCCCAGGAACTGGAGTTACAGAAGGCTGTGAGCTGAGTCCTGGGACTCACACTAGGCTCTTCTGCAAGAGCAGAGTCTTGGGGTTTCTATTGCTGTGGAGAGACACCACGACCAAGGCAGTTCTTAGAGAGGAAAGCATTTAATTGGGTGGTCACTTACAGTTCAGAGGTTTAGTCCATTATCATCATAGTGGGGAGCGTGGGTGTTCAGACAGGCATGGTGCTGGCTACACCTTGATCAGAAGGCAACAAAAGTGGACTCAGGCACTGGGCAGAATCTTGAGGATAGGAAACCTTAAAGCCTGTCCCCCTCAGTGACACACTTCTTCAGACAAAGCCACACTTCCGTGTAGCACCTCTCCCTACGAGCTTATGGAGCCAGTTACATTCAAACCGCCACAGGCAGCGAGTGTTTTTAACCACGGAATTGCTAGTGTGTTCTCTCCCCTCCCTGACACGTGTGCTCATGTGTCTAGGGTTGTGCTTGTCACTGTGTGAATGTGGAGGGCAACTTAGGAGTTGATTCTTGCTTTCCACCATGTGGAATTGAACTCAGGTCAGCAGGCTCGACAGCAGGTGACTTTACCAGCTGAGTCTTTTTTTTTTCAATATTATAGATAATGTTATACTGGGCACTTGAATACTTTTATGAGACAAATTATTAGGAATAGGCCTGGGAGATGATCTACTGAATAAACCTTTGAATAAGAATGGCTCCCACTGGTTCATATATTTGAATGTTTGCTTCCCAGATGGTGGACTGTAAAGGAGGATTAGAGGTGTGGCCTAGTTGGAGGAGCTGCGTCATTGGGCATAGTCTCTGAGGTTTTAAAAGCCCAACTCAGGCCCCGTCTCTCTCTCTCTCTCTCTCTCTCTGCTGGGTGCTTGTGGATAAGTCTGTAAACTCCCAGCTGCTCCAGCATCCTGTCTGCCTGCCTTCTGCCATGCTCCCCACCGTGATGGGCACAGACTAACTCTCTGAAACCATAAGCAAGCCCCCCAATTAAATGCTTTATTTTATAAGTTGCCTTAATTGTGGCGTTTCTTCCCGGCAACAGAAAAGTAACTAAGATCTGTGCAAGTGTAAGGACCTGAAATGGCATCCCTAGAATGCCTGTAAAATCTAGATTAACGAGTGCCTGCCATCCTAGCTTTCCTATGGGACGATAAGAAGGGGAGACCCAAGAGTCCCGGAGCTCACTGGCCATGAAGCCTGGAGAATGCAGTGGAGAACCTGATTCCAGGCGGAGCAGCTCCAGGTAGTTCTGACCTCCACAAGCACACCTTGGCATGCTTGTGCCTGAACTCACACTCACGAATACATGTTTATACACATATGTATGTACTACATACACCAGAAACAGAATTGTTGAGTTAAAGGAGATGGACAAGGGCTGGAGAGATGGCTCAGAGGTTAAGAGCATTGCCTGCTCTTCCAAAGGTCCTGAGTTCAATTCCTGGCAACCACATGGTGGCTCACAACCATCTGTAATGAAGTCTGGTGCCCTCTTCTGGTCTGCAGACATACACACAGACAGAATATTGTATACATAATAAATATTTTTTTAAAAAGGAGATGGACAAAAAATGCAATAAAATAGGTACATTTCCCTCAAATGAGAGTTGCAGTAATTAATAATCTTAACAAAATCCCTTATTTATTTGTTTGTTTATTTTTGAGGCAGTGTTTCTCTGTGTAGTCCTGGCTACCCTGGAACTCACTCTGTAGACCAGGCTGGCCTCAAACTCAGATATCTGCCTGATTCCACTTCCCAAGTGCTGAGATTAAAGATGTGTTCATGCCAGTACCTGGCTTATTATCATTATTTTTTAATTTGTGTAGTCTTACCCTTATCAAGTCCATCCCCCATTTTTAATTCAGGGCCTGGGATTGAACTCTGTCTATTGCTGAGCTACACCCCCAGCCCTTTGGTCACTCCTGAATATACTTAGTGTGTAAGTCTTCACCAGGATGACAAAGTCATACTATTGAAATTTTTTATTTGCTTAATTATAAGGGAAGTTGAGAATCTCTTAGCAATTTGGAGCGTGTGTGTGTGTGTGCACGCGTGCATGTGTGTGTGTATGTATGTGTGTGTGTGCGCGTGCATGTGTGTGTGTGTGTGTGTATTCGTACTCTTTGCCCATGGGTCTATTGAGTTACTTTAATTTTCTCACTCGTTTTTAGATAATTAGAAAATTTTGTCTTGGAAGAATTATTTTTGGTTCCCATTTTAAAAATCAACCTCTTTCCTCCTCTGCCCCAGAAACACGTTCTTTCTCCCTGATTCATCCCGTGTTAAGAGCTTCCAAGCCATTTAGTTAATGAAACCGTTTCCTCTGAAGAGGGCCTGGCCTGCGCTCGTCCAGGGCTATAATAGCGCCGGGCTTCCATTTCCTCTGGAGCCGCCATCCTCTTTTTCTCTTGTCTTAATTGCTTTGTGTTTTCCCGAGTGATGCATTTGATCTTAGGTTTTTCCTGTAGTTCTTTCTTACTAAGATCCAGCTGCATTCTCTCAGAAAATTAATTCCTTTGATTTTTTGGAACTGCTGTATAAGGTAACTCCGTTGCACCCTACTTCAAGACTTTTCTAATTTTTTTTTTAAACCAAAGGGTTTCCTTTGGATTAGCCATCATGCTCTGGAGTCCACGGGTGCTAAGTGTTTCTGACACTCGAGATAAGGACCTCCGGTAAAAGCCAAGGACAGCCATCAGCTCTTTACCCGGCTCAGGAGACGCGGCTTAGCGGTCTTGTGCAGTTTTCCTGAGCTGCCGGTAGTGGGCGCCCTCTTCCGCGCCACATTCCAATGGCCTTCCCGGGTCTCTGCTAAAACTCGTGTGCTCTGCCCCAGAAGCATCCGTGGTGACCCGTGGGCTGGATTGAAGAATTAATGAAGCCCCGAAGGATGCTTCACAAAAGAAGAGTTGGCATAAATGGGGGTGGGAGGGCTCTCGAGGGAGTAGAAAACCAACCAAGGATGAAAAAATGCCGCCACAGCTGCTGTGGCCTGTGAGTGATGTGGGGTGGAGTGCTGACCACCTAGAGTCCCCAAAGGGAGCTTGCAGTGGGATGACTGCAGGCGCCCCCTTCCCTTAAATCAACAACACTTGGTCTTCGCATTGACTTTCACACAACACACTTAAAGCCGACAGCTTTGCGCTGGGCTGGGGCGATTGTGTGGTCCATCCCAGCCTCACTACCTCTGGGGGAGCAAACCACGCATCTTTGATCCATCTCACCTCCCCGACGGTCAACACGCTTCATCTGGCCATGAGCTGGGCTGTGATAACGTTCTGTGGGCACTTATCCCAGATAGGGCACCCGTGACAGAGCAAAACAATGATTCCGCCCACGTCTAATTTGGTGGACCAGAGAGTGTATGGGCTTCCAGGTACATGGGTGACCCCCAAACAGTTACATCCCTGAAGGGTGTGGGCGATGGATATGACCTCCTCGTCGAGCACAGGTGGAGTACCCCTTCCGTTAACCTCGTCACTACATACTCTAGCCCCTTCTGAGTCCACGAGCAGCCGGGGCAGAACTGCATGCATCTGGAAGTGGGAACAGGCAGGCAGGGAATCTTAGATGACACGCCCCCCCCCCCCAGTCCCTCATGAGGACATCAATAGGCCTGATCTTGCTGAAAGTCTCCTGTGGGAACTCATGGCTCTCTGATTAAGTAAATGTAACAATTGAATTAATGGTTGTTAGGCTCGAACAGGGGCTCAACTAACAAGAATGGCCTTGTCTGTGACTTTGACAATGAAGAAGCTGAAGGTTTTTGTTGTTATTAATTTGCTTTCATATTTTTCTCTTAGATTTACTTTATGTTTATGAGTGGTTTGTCTGCATGCGTGTACGTGCGCCGTGTTCATGCCTGGTGCCCTTGGAGGTCAGAAAAAAGGTGTCAGATTCTCTGGATCTTCTGTATCCCAGGCTGGCCTCAAAGTTAGGGCAATCCTCCCGCCTCACCCTCTCACGCCCAGTTCTGGGGGTACAGGCCTGAGCCACCGTGCCTTGCCACCGTTTCCTGACCGAGTGTGACCCTGCTCAGCACATGGCTGTACTGGCCCCCCACTCGTCCTCCCAAACTTCGAGTCCCCAGTCCTTGTGTGCTGGGGTCTTGTTTCCGGTCGGTCACGTCACTCGGCCATTAAAGATTTCAGATCTGATTCGTCCACTGCCTTTTATGATATCTTGATGCAAAGGCCTTGAGTTGGCAGGTTCTGTTCTCAGGATCTTGCATCAAACCGATTTGAAATTACACATATTACTGTTACTGAAAAAAAAAATCTAAACGTGTAGAAGGATTAGAGACAGGCTTATTCTTATCAAAGATGACTGCTTCTCATATGATCTATATTGTTCTGTGTCATACAGACATATACAAGGGCTGGCATATAGCTGCATGGCAGAACACTTGCCTGTCCGATATATTTATATGCCCTGGGATCTCATTACTTTCACAATTTATTTTGGTATTATAGGTGATAATGACTTAATGGATGCAATCCTTGCTCCTGGGGAAGTAGAGGGCTAGGGTCCCGCCAGTCACATTTTATAAACGGGCCAACAAACAACCTTAATGTATGCGTATTTCTGTTTAAAGACACTAATATTGTTGATTCGTTAACCTTGAACATGGCCAACAGCAGTATAACTTATACCCGAGGGAAATGACGTGGGCATCTTTGTGGGACAGCACATCTCAAGCCTATTGTGCCTAGGAGCAGTAGACAACACGTCAGCATTATATTGCGGCAAGTTTCAATTCCAACGTCACCAAGAAAAGCAGAAAAATATGAAATCCATGGTAGTAAATGAACCATGACTTGTTTATCGTATGAGAGCTGGAACAAGAAGGCAAAACATGTCTTTTCAACTTCAGCTGGGAATGTGGGAGTCCTAACGGTCGAAGTGATGCAAATATTGTGGGTTTTTGTTTTGCTTCCAAGACAGGGTTTCTCTGTGTAGCTCTGGCTGTCCTGGAACTCGGTCTGTAGACAAAAGACTGTCCTTGAATTCCAGAAATCTGTCTGCCTTTGCCTCTTCAGTGCTGGGACTAAAGGCGTGTGCCATCACTGCCCTGCTATTATTTTTTATTAGCTTGCAGAAATTGGCTACCAATGCTGATACTTAACTTCACAAATAAGTTTTAACAAATAGGTAAAGTCACAAGTATAGAATCTGTGAATAACTTGGATCAGCTATGTCTTTTTTTTTTTAACTTACTGACATATGTACCTTATTTGTGTGTGCGTGTGTGTGAGTTGACATGTATGTGGTTGGTGGGGTGTTTGATTATGTGTGGAAGTCATCGGGTATCTCTCACCCTCTGCCTCATTCCCTTGAGACAGAGTCTCACTGAACCAGGAGCTAGGCTGGTGGCCAGCAAGCCCCAGCGACCCTTTGCTCCTTCACAACAGCAGGGGACTTCAGGTGCCGAGACCACACCTGGCTGTTTAGTTGTGTCCTGGGACTTTGAACTCAAGTCTTTGTTTGTTTGCTTTTTTTTTTTTTTTTTTTTTTTTTTTGCTTTTTAAGCAAGGCACGGCATCTTTGTATAACAGTTCTGGCTGTCCTGAAACTCGCTTTGTAGACCAGGCTGGCCTCAAACTCAGAGATCCGCCCACCCCTGCCTGGGTTCAAAGGCGTACAACACCTCCACCCAGTCCCTTGAACTCAAGTCTCATGTTTGCACAGCAAGAGCCACTTGCTCAGACTCCTGACATCTGCTTTTTATTTTTTTGGACAGTGTATTGCTAAAATTCCTTCCCGGGTGTGTGTATAAGTAAAACCTACCCCTTCTTCAATTCTCTGTTCCAATTCTTCTTAGCTCCCCTGTTCATAAAGCTTATATACACGTTCAACAGCAAACGTTTGACAATAAAAATGGTTACAAAAACTTCTTAGAGTCACAATGCATTCCTTGAGTAAGCAGTAAGGGGCAGAGCTGTTTCCCATGGCAGCACATAGGTGGGGCGGTGGTGTTTGGCACTTTCCCAGCCCGTGGCATTGGAAGTGTCCCAAAGCTAAAGATACATTTTCTTATCCTGTGTGTAGCCCCAGAGCAAAAGGATGGAATTTGCAGGAGGAAGCTTGTAACTTTGTTAATTCAAGGCTGTGAGGCCAGAGAATCTTCTGTGGCCCTGGCTATCTGTGAAACTTTCCCCCTCCGTTTATGATACAAAATTCAAGGCCCAGCTAACTCCCTGTTTGTGTTTAAGTCCTAAAATCTAGATGGATAGCAAGAATAACAATTAACCCGTTAACCAAGTCCAGAAAGAAACAGCTTTACATGGGGGAAAGTTTCACAGTTACAAGCTTCCTCCTGCAAATTTTTTTTAAATATTTATTTATTTATTATGTATACAATATTCTGTCTGTGTGTATGCGTGCAGGCCAGAAGAGGGCACCAGACCTCATTACAGATGGTTGTGAGCCACCATGTGGTTGCCGGGAATTGAACTCAGGACCTTTGGAAGAGCAGGCAATGCTCTTAACCACTGAGCCATCTCTCCAGCCCCATTCCTCCTGCAAATTTGATTTGAAGTTGTGAGTCTCTTGTCTCAGGTTCCCAAGCACGGGGACGACCCCCCCCCCACTCCTCCAGATCTGGGTATTTAATTATTTCTTAACATTTAATTCTTAATTTTCTTCTTTCCTCCCATTGCTTCTTCCTTCTTCTTTCTCTCTGTTTTGTTTTGTTTTTGTTTGCTTGTTTTGTTTTTAAGACAGTTTCTGGCTATGTAGCCTCAGCTGGTTTGAAACTCACTATGCTGCCCAGATTGGCCTTAAATTTGTACTCCTTCCTCACCACTAAGACGCTGAAGTGTCCTGTATGGTGAACACCCATTCCTGTCTCCCTGCTAGCCTGTGGCCGCTCACAGGTGTGGAGGTTAGCCAGGCTCAGACGTGCCGGTGTCTGTGGATTGGCCTTGTTCCATAAAGACCGGGACTGCCCATCCGCAGGTGTCAGTCCTTTCTTATTAGTACCTCACCCGCAGTGTAGACTGTGATCTACTGGTTAAAATGGGAGGGGCAGCCCAAAACTCGTGCTTGCTTATCCCCCCGGCTCTGTCCTGTACAGTTCTTAGCCCATTGCTGACTCGAGTCTCTAACCTTCGCCATAGTAAACTGCAGCCTCGAGTCTAACAGGTGGATCTGAGTCCATCTGGGTGAGTGAAGATGAGAGTGGTCTGGAGAACCCCCGATGTAAGCTACTTTAAATTCACACATACCTGTGGGATTCTGTGTGATCAATGTGTGTGTGTGTGTGTGTGTGTGTGTGTGCGTGGGGAGTATGTGTGCATGAAATATTCCTTTACCCTGAGTGAGTATTATATGTCGCTGTGATTCATTTAATAAAGAAGCTGACTGGCCAATAGCTGAACAGGATGAGGTTGGGCGGGAGAGCCAAACTGGGAAGGATGTGGAGAAGAATAGCGGAGTCAGAGGAGTCGCAAACAGGCGCTGAAAGGAGCAAGACAGGCATGCCATGCTGAGAAAAGGTACCAAGTCACATGGCAAAGCATAGATTAAAAAAATGGGTTAATTTAAATGTGAGAGTTGCCCTAGCTAACAAGCCTTAGCTATTGGCCGAGCATTTATAATTAATATTAAACCTCTGTGTGGTTACTTGGGAGTGGCTTATGGTACAGAAACTTCTGCCTACATGTGTGTATGTGTGTGTATACATACATAACACACGCACACATATGGTATTTTACTGTGGACTCAAGAGGTTCTCAAGGGCAATTGGCTGCACTACCCTTGACTTGGGCGTTGCATTCTATTTTTAGAAGCCAATCCTTACAGTTCCAAGTCTACTATTGAACATCTTTTTAAATGCTTAGCGGCCATTTGGATTTCTTCCCCTGTGATTTGTCCATTCTGGCTCCTTTCTTTACTAAGCTGTTCTTGAATGTGGAAAATGGTGAGCCCATTCACAGAGACACAAAGGAAATCAAATGTTTATTTCCCTGTTGGTGCATGGAGCTTAGAGCTTTCTGTATGGTTCGTGGTTTGCTTTGTCTAAATAATCCCTAAAATTGCTCACCCCTCAGGAATACCAGCTTTCTCCAGCTTGTACTTCCCCAAGCCATGCCTCTATTTTTAAATCATGTCAAATCCACCCTCCATCTCTCTCAGGGCTTTTTTTTTTCTAGGTAAAACTTTCACTAAGTTTAGTTGACTTTTCTTTCCTTAATTATATGTATTTTCATTGCTATAACCACTTTGCAAAATTGGGTCTGTAGAATGTCACATTTGATTGTAATAACTGATCCCCCAATCCAGTAACTTCTACCCATAAATTCACTTTGCAGATGCCAGATTAACTTGCAGTAAGCTCTGAGTTTTTATTGCATCACATTCTCGCTTGAAAATTTTCGAGATTTTCTTTAGGTTTTCTCATTAGCCATGAGAGCCCCTGAGGCTATGCTTGGGGATCCCCGTATACTGAGTCTGAGCAGCTGGTTTGCCCATGGAGTCACTCCAGGATCAAGATGTGGAAATAGGGGCGATGGTGGCCCACGCCTTTAACCCCAGAACTCGGGAGACAGAGGCAGGAGGCTCTCTGAGTTTGAGGCCAGCCTGGTCTACAAGAGCTAGTTCCAGAACAGAGAAACCCTATCTCAAAAAGAATGTGGATGCCTGGGATTATAGCCGGGGAAGGATGGATCTCAATCGGAGGCCATAGCGTCCTCTAAAGTAACCTTAACCAGGACATGAGAGTCCCTTATGAAGCTCACCACAGCATGTGTCTGTGTTTCCTGACCCATGACACATGCATTTCCAAGACCCAACCTTAATTTCTCAGTTACCATCATCCAGGTGTTCCTTCTAAGTAATTATAGTTCCTGATTGAGACCAAATTCTTAGTACTAACCCAAGCTCTGAACAACCCTAGAGTCTGCCTCCTACCCTCACCCCCATCCCCACCACATGAAACAGAAGATTAAAGCCTCACCTGGAAGTAGATAACAGAACAGATTTCAGGCTGGGTCCCTTGCCTGGCCGACTCTTGCTAATTTCTTCACTGATGCTTCAACAGCCGGGACCTTCAATAGCCCTCTCTCCTTGCTTCCCTCATCCACCGTGGCTTCCACGCGCCATTCCAGGGTTCCATTAGTCTGACTGGACCTGGCAGTCCTCCTAAGATTTGTTCTCTGAATTAGCTGGTAACGTTCTTGGCTTTTTGCTCTGTTTCCAGTTCTAGAAAGCCAGGTCTTAGAAAGTTAAGTCAGCATTAAAAACGTTCACGGACCGTAAAGCGCACCTCGCAGTCCCTTCGTTCTGGAATCGCCTTGGCATCAGGCAGATCACACATCGGGCGCACCAACTCAGTACCCCATACACAGGGGCTCTCTGTGTAGTTCTGGTTGTCCTGGAACTCCCTCTGTGGACCAGACTGGCCTGAACTCAGAGAACCATCTGCCTCTGTTTCCCAAGTGCAGAGATTAAAGGCGTGTGCCATCACTGCCTGGCTGACACACGATTTTTAAAATCTGACTAGGTCTCAATTTTATCTGGTATCAAAAATACACATAAGAAAGTAAGGCACACATTTAGATATATAATTTATATATTGCATATATTTATATATATTCTTTTTGGAGATGTTCCAATATGTAGCTCAGGGCTGGCCTCAAACTCATGCACACCCTGAGAGCCAGGATTACAGGCATTGGTCACCATACAGTTTGCATACATACTTTTGAATTTCTTATTATATACTAGTTGCATTTCGTTATAGAGAAAAATCAGTATTTTGATATTGAGGAAAAAGAAAAGAAAAAATTCTGTATATTGGCTCTAATATTTTTCTCCCGAGACAGGGTTTCTCTGTATAGCTGTGGCTGTCCTGGAACTTGCTCAGTAGCCCAGGCTGGCCTTGAACTCACAGAGATCCACCTGCCTCTGCCTCCTGAGTACTGGGATGAAAGGTGTGTGCACCACCACTGCCTAGCTTGGCTCCATCTTTTAAAGTTTGGGAAAATTTGGAGCTGAAGAGATTGCTCAGTGGTTAAGAGCACTTGTTGCTCCTAAGAGGACTTGGGTTTGATTTCCAGCACCTGTGTGGTGACTCTCGGCACTCCAGTTCCAGGGGGTCTGAAACCTTCTTCTGATCTTCAAGGGCACCAGCACACACATGATACACAAGGCATACATGAAGGCAAAACACTCTTTTTTTTTTTTTAAAAAAAAAGATTTATTTATTTATTATGTATACAGTATTCTCAGTACTCTGCCTGCAGGCCAGAAGAGGGCACAGATCTCATTACAGATGGTTGTGAGCCACCATGTGGTTGCTGGGAATTGAACTCAGGACCTTTGGAAGAGCAGGTGGTGCTCTTAACCACTGAGCCACCTCTCCAGCCCTGGCAAAACACTCTTACATAGAAAGAAAATGTTGTTTAAATTGCAACCAATCTGAGGATCCAGAAATGCTGTTAATTTTTCTGTATATATCTTAGAGAATTTTGTATAAAGTTTGAAAGTAGCACTAAAATTTTATTAGTTTATAAAATTATTACTAGTACATAATGGAACTTAAACATTATTATTTTCTTAATTTTTTATTTATGTATATAA
>NW_026067913.1:6463168-6524822 GCF_014885135.2 Alexandromys fortis | reverse complement strand
CCCCCCCCCCCCCCCCCCCCCCCCCCCCCCCCCCCCCCCCCCCCGCGCGCCTTAGACATTATTTCCACCGCCGCTGCTGTCGCCGCGCCGCGCGCATCCCCAGGAACTCAGCCCCTCGCTGCCCGAGAGGGAGCTGGATCAACGCCCCCAGCCTTTGTGCTACGTCCGCTGTCGCTCTGCATTTGCTTGCTGGCTCAGAAATGTCAGAGGCAGCTGTGGCCGAGGCGCACTCAACTACAGGCTCCCCGTTTCTTGCTGTCCTCTGGGGAGACACACTTTAAATGCGCTTGAATTGCCGTTTTTGGCAGATTGTTACAGTAGAATATTGACTCTCTGATCTGAAGCCAGGTTGGGCCGAGAGCCTGTGTGCTTTTCTGAGAGCTAATAATGAGAATTGATCAGTGTGGTTCTGGTGGGGGAGGAGGTGGCGGGAAGGAAGAAGGTCCCTGGCCCCTCACTGTTCGGTGACACACACTGCCTTCTGAAGCTGCTTGGGCAATTTATCTTTATCATTGTTATTTCCCCTTATTATTAGTTTTTCCTCGTCAGCACGGAAACGAATTCTAACGGACGTCAAACGACTGAAGTCAGGCAAAAAGAAAGAAATCCAGACGCCTCCCTTCTTCGAGGGAGCGAGCTTGCTCCTGTGGTCCCGCTGCCACCATGTCCTAGGAAGTCCGAGCACACCACCCCATAGGAACCCCATCGTTTTCGTTGTCATGGAATTTCATTATTAGAGCAGGAAGTCTGGGAGGTGGAGCATCCGTTCTCAGGTTGTCCCCAGAGGAAAGAAAGATATACACCTGCCATCTTGCTTAATAACAAATTCCCACCCACAAAACAATCAAAGAAAATCCGTAAGCTCGTGGGTAGGGTGGGAACAGTGAAACCACGAGCTGAAGGTAGTTTTCTTTTTTCTTTTTGTAATATAATTTTTTTATGGTAGTTTTCTTTTCTGATTGGAACTTTCCGTTTGAATAGGTGATCTTACTGTATCTAGCTTAGTTGGTTTTATTTTTAATTTTTTAAAAATGTGTATGGGGGTGGGTTTGCCTGACTGTGTGTATACATTTTTTGGGTGCCTACTGCCCACAGAGGCCAGAAGGGGCTCAGGATCACCTAACGGACTGTGAGCCACTACCTGGTTGCCAGAATTAAACCCAGGTCGTCCGCAAGCACGCCAGCGCTCTTAACCCCTGAGCCATCTCTCCTGTCCAGCTTGTTTATTTGTTTTTGAGAGAGAATCTCACTATGAAACTCCTTGTTGGCAAGGAACTTGTTATATAGACCCGGCTGGCATCAACCTCAGATCTTCCTGCCTCTGCCTCCCTAGTGCTGGGATTAAAGGCGTGGCCACTTGGCTGGCTAGCGTGGCTGTGTTTAAAACAGTGTTTTCCCTTCCTCCGTCTCAACCATCCCAAGCTCTCCCCAATCCTCCCCTTCTCTCTTCTCTCCAGATGAAGAGCAAGGAAGTCAGGACCGCGAGGGGTGCGTCCACCCACGGAGACGGTGGGGCTATTCTAATGGGATCTCACCAAGGCCAGCTGGACTGGGACTGAACGAGCATGTGATCAAAGCGGACTCTCTGAATGTGGCTGACAATGAGGGTTGACTGAGAAGCCAATGATAATGGCACTGGGTTTTGATTCTACTGCATGGACTGGCTTTTTGGGAGCCTAGTCTGTTTGGATGCTCACCTTCCTAGACCTGGATGGAGGGGGAGGGCCTTGGACTTCCCACAGGGCAGGGAACCCTGACTCCTCTTTGGACTGGAGAGGGAGAGGGAGTGGAGGGAGGGGGAGGGAGATGGGAAGAGGGGAGGAGGTGGAAATTTTTAATAAATAAAATAAAACAAAACAGTGTTTTCCTACTCCCGCAGCCTGGTGCAGTCCCTCGTGAAGGACAGCTCCCGTCCTGAGTCCTGCCGCCCTCGCCCTCGCCCACCCCGAGAAGACTCTTTAAAGCCGTTCCTTTGTAGTACTCTAATATGTATATATTCCATACTTTCTTCATCCATTCTTCAATTGAAGGGCATCTAGGTTGTTTCCAGCAGTAAAAAACAAAGACTTCTTGAAGTTTGCAGGCAAATGGATGGAAATAGAAAACACCATCCTGAGTGAGGTAAGCCAGACCCAAAAAGAGGAACATGGAATGTTCTCACTCATATTTGGTTTCTAGCCATAAATAAAGGACATTGAACCTATAATTCGGGTTCTTAGAGAAGCTAAATAAGAAGGAGAACCCAAAGAAAATCATATAGGCATCCTCCTGAATATTAAACTTCATCAGGCGATGAAAGGAGACAGAGACAGAGACCCACATTGGAGCACCGGACTGAAATCTCAAGGTCCAAATCAGGAGCAGAAGGAGAGAGAGCACAAGCAAGGAACTCAGGACCGCGAGGGGTGCACCCATACACTGAGACAATGGGGATGTTCTATCGGGAACTCACCAAGGCCAGCTGGCCTGGGTCTGAAAAAGCCTGGGTCAAAACTGGTCTCGCTGAACATAGCGGACAAGGAGGACTACTGAGACCTCAAGAACAATGGCAACGGGTTTTTGATTCTACTGGACCTATTGGTTTCGTGGGAGCCTAGGCAGTTTCGTGGATGCTCACCTTACTAGACCTGGATGGAGGTGGGTGGTCCTTGGACTTCCCACAGGGCAGAGAACCCTGATTGCTTTTTGGGCTGACGAGGGAGGGGGACTTGATTGGGGGAGGGGGAGGGAAAGGGGAGGCGGCGGTGGGGAAGAGACAGAAATGTTTAATAAATAAATAAATAAATTTAAAAAAAAAAAAAAAAAGCCGTTCCTTTGGCGGAGGAGCACGCTCCCTCCTCTACATCTTCACTAGCCAGAATGAGGACCTGGCTTTTCTGTCTTGGCATTAAGAGAATGAGAGGAGTTTTTTCTCCAGATAGAAAACCACGCTGATGATTAAGAGCTTCACAAACGACGTCTTTGCAGCTCTCCGCCCTTGAAGATGATTATAATGTCATCGGAGATGCGTCTCGGAGGAAAACATGGCCCTGAAGCACCCTTTTCTTTGGCCTTTCGGAGTGTCTGTATGCGTATGGCTTATCACAAGTTTCTTTTTTTTTTTCTTTCCTTCCTTTCTTTGTTTCTTTTTTTTTTCTTTCTGTGTCTCTATCTAGCTTAGGCTGGCCTCAGACATCCATTCTCCTGCCTTACCCACCACGCTGGTGGAATTATATTTGGATGCCATCATACCTTGCCCATAAATTTCTGTTTATATTTTTCCTTGAATTCTATGTAATTTCTCTAGTGTGTAAAATGATAATACTTAAAGTGTTTTTGAGTAATTTGTGTAAAAAGAGCTTTCTTTCCCCAGTTTTGTCTTTTTTAGTTCTGTTTGTTTGTTTGTTTTTAAGACAGGGTTTCTCTGTGTAATCCTGGCAGTCCTGGAACTCACTCTGTAGACCAGGCTGGCCTTGAACTCCTGACCCTCCTGCCTCCACCTCCCTGGAGCTGGGATTACAGGTGTATGGATATACCGCCTTGCACAGCTAACACAAGCTATTTCATTTTCAGAGCTTTTCTATATGTAGCTTTTATTGTCCCCACTTTATGAAGAAGACACAGGCCAAGGTCACAGGACTAGTAAGCGGTAGAGTCAGGACACGACCCCAGCCATCTGGCCACAGAACCCAGATGACCCTACACAGGTGTATTGTCCAGGATCAGGGAGAAGCCGCGTTCTGATGACACTCGTTATTTGGATCAGATTAAGGAGCATAAAAAACATTAAAATGAAAACATTTTCTGAACGACTCTTTTGAGCTTATTTTTGGCTCGTGTGTTTCAAGTAGTACTCAACTCCTTGTACAGAAAGTATGATTGGAAGTTTCTGGAATTTTATTTATTTATTTAGCTTGGGGCAGAGTCTCACTGACAAGCTAGGCCTCAAAAGCAATAGCTAGGACCAGCCTGGCCTTGAATGAGAGAGATTCTCCCCCCAGGGTTTGGCTCACAGCCTTGCATCACCGCGCCCACCTCTTGGACTCCCCTCCCTCCCTTCCTTACCCTTTCTCTCTTTTATATTTTAATGAGTTATTATTTTAATTATTCCTAATTTCCTGCTACTACCAGCAGCATGGCCATCTATATATTCTGTTTTAAAGTAATTTTTAGGTTACAATGTAATTACATCATTTTCCCCTTTCTTCATGTACGACCTCTCCACTCGCCTTCAAAACCATAGCCTCTTTTTCTTTTTTTTATATTTATTTATTTATTTATTATGTATACAATATTCTGTCTGTGTGTATGTCTGCAGGCCAGAAGAGGGCACCAGACCTCATTACAGATGGTTGTGAGCCACCATGTGGTTGCTGGAAATTGAACTCAGGACCTTTGGAAGAGCAGGCAATGCTCTTAACCACTGAGCCATCTCTCCAGCCCCCCCATGGCCTCTTTTTCTTTAACTGTTGTTGCATAGGTACAAATATTTGTGTGTATTTATATATTTCTAACCACATAACTGCAACCTAATGTCACTAGTAGGTGCACGTTTCAGGGCTAACCATTTGGTACTGGATAATCGATCGGTATGCTCTTCCCTGGGAAGACTGTTTCTCCAGACCTGAGCATTCATTCCTGAGTTCTCGCCCTCTTTCTTGTGTGGGTATGTCTCAGTTACTTTCCTATTGCTGTGAAGAGACACAATGGCTAAGGCAATTTATAAAAGAAAGCATTTAACTGGGGGCTCGCTTCCAGTTCAGAGGGTGAGTTCATGACCGGAGCGTGGTGACAGGCATGCAGTCAAGGCACTGGAGCAGTAGCTGAGAGCTTCTTCTATCTTTTCCAAAGGTTGGAGACACAGGAGGTGAGGGTGGGGGTGAGGCTGAGAATGGTGTGGGCTACAGGTGGCAGCAACATGGGTCATGGGTGTCAACATGGATCCCTCCGTCACAGACCCAGCTATGGCTGTAGACAATAGCCCAGGCTTGAACATCACCCGGGTACCAGGTGGCAAGGAAGCCGCCAATATCAGCCCATTCCTCTCAGCCCTCGTTTCTTCAGAACTGCCTCTTACCACAGCTTCTCTTTCTCTCCTGTCTCACCACCGTATACTTCATGTGTCTGCACCCAATAACTTGGTGCCACAGGACTCTGGGAGGCCACAGGGATGCTTCAGGTAGTCTGGATCGTGAAGACCCAGGCTACCCCGTGGGTGTCTTTTGTCTGCCTGAATCACATGGCATCAGGGATCCTCTGGATGCTTTAAACAGCTCGGACCATGAGGACCTTCTGTCTGCTTGAGACAGAATCTCACACCAAATCCATTACCCTCCTCGGCCTCTCAGGTCCTGGGATGTGTGCCACCACATCCAACTCATAACTGCCTTTTAATAGCTCATGTAGTATTTTATTTGCCATGTAAAATTTTAAAATGTTTTTATGTAGTTGAATTCATCAGTATTTTATTTAATGACGATGGCTCTGAAGTCAGTGAGCAGGCTCCTTGAGAGTCACGTGTAGTGCAGACAGTTCCAAGGGGGAGTCTCTCTCAGTGTAGTGCAGGCTAGCCTCAAATTCACTATGCAAAGGAGAGAGGCCTTCAATCCCTGATTCTTATTACTCTGTGATGGCGGAAAATACAAAATAATCCCGCACTAGTTCAGAATTACATATAATAAAGGGTTATTTATTTAGGGGAGACTCACAGATCACTGTCCTGGATCACAGTCCTCTGCATGAATGGGGAATAGGAACAGAGTCTAGCAGCCGGAAGTGAGAGCCGGAAGCAAGAGAGCGAACACACGCTTTACAGCTGCATTTATAGTATAAGAGACCACACCCAAGTGGGCTGGTATCTTAAAGGCTCTTGGCTGGAGGAGTAGATGGAGCTCCCACAGCACCTCTGGCTCCACAGTGCTGGGATTAGAGGGGTGTGCCATGTCCATCAACCCTTTCTTGCTTGCTTCTTCCCTTTTCTTCCATCTGCTTGACACACTAATGTATGGTGTGATAAATGGCTGGTATCTTAAAATAGTTTTTTTAATATCCATGTATTTAAATTAAAAATCATCCATTGAAGTAACAAGCCTGCTCAAGAATTTCATTTCTCAAAACTTAAATCTTTGGAAAATTTGGAGTTTGTGGGAAAGAGAAGGAGAGGTTCTCCGTTGGAGGTTGTATGTTGTCCTGGCTGGTTTTATGTCACCTTGACTCTAGCTAGAGTCATCTGAAGGAGGGAACCTCAGTTGAGAAAACACCTCCATAAGATTCAATTGTAAAGCATTTTCTTAATTACTGACTGATGTGGGAGGGCCCAGCCCCTTGGCAGTGGGCTCACCCCTGGGCTGGTGGTCCTGGGTTCTATAAGAAACCAGGCTGAGTAGGCCATGGGGAGCAAGTCAGTAAGCAGCACCCCTCCATGGCCTCTGCATCAATTCCTGCATCATTTGAGCTCCTGTCCTGACTTCCTTCAGTGATGGACTGCAGTGTGGAGGTGTGAGCCAGATAAACCCTCTCCTCCCCAACTTGCTTTTGGTCATGGTGTTTCATCACAGCAACAGTGACCCAAACTAAGACAGAAGTCTGTACCAGGAATGTGGGACATTGCTGGGATGAGACCTGGCCATGTTTTTGGGAGGACGGTGGAAGGACTTTGGAACTTTGTGCAAGATAAGTCATAGAGTGTTCAATGCTCACTGAGCTGTTCTGTTGGGGCTTGGAAGATGAGAACGTGGAGGGCAGTGTAGATGATGGAGGCCTGGTTCCAGAAGTTTCAGAGGGAAGTTGAAAGAGACTCTTAGGGACATTTGATATTTTGAATTAAGATTCTGTGGTTCTGGTTAGCTAGGGCTGAAGAATCAGCTGTGGTTAACAAGATACCAGAACTAGTAAAGTGAAACCTTTGCTGGCATTCTTAATGCTGGCTAGCTGGAGTGCAGAAATTTGCAGTGACTAAGAAGAGACCACCATTAGCCTGTGATGCTGGCACATGCCTTTAATCCCAACACTGGGAAGGCAGAGTCAGGCAAATCGGCTGTGAGTTCAAGGCCAGCCTGGTCTACACAGCAAGTTCCAGGACAGGCTCTAAAGCTACACATAGAAATCCTGTGTCGAAAAGCAAAGCAAAACAAAACAAAGAGACCAGCACCACTAAGTTGAAATCTTCTGGGAAGTGTTTCCCATGTCAGCACAGAAGCTGTGTTCTAGGAGCAGTCAAAGTTGTATTTCACACTGGCAACCAAACTTGATAGTTAGTGTAGGAGTCACCCAAGTGGACCTGGTTTTGAAGGCATGAAAGGATCATGGAGAACAGCTGAGCCTTGGCACTGGGAGAGGCCAGGAGAGGCCATTAGTGAAGATTCAGTCTCAGTGGCAAATGAAGGCCCAGGACTGAAGAGGTCATGAAAAGAAGTTGAGGCTTGGTACCATGAGGAGAGCCTAGGAGAGGCTATTGGGGAAAGTGCAGTCCAGTTGCCCCAGAAGACCCCAGCACTTTGGCGATGCCAGATGCCATGGGATGACCACCAAGAATACCAGCAACGGTGGGGTGGAGCCTGCTGGAGCCAAGAAGACAGACTCTGTCTGCTGCAGAAGTCACCCAAGCCCTTGGGAGGGGCCCAGAAGATTGTTAGAGAATCCCAGACATTGGGCACTGAGTTATTTACAGTTTTGGAGTTTGGTTTTTATTTGATTTGGTTATGGCTGTTCCCTGGTTCTTCCTTCTTGAAGTAAAGACATATTTAACTTTTTCCCTTAATTTTATAGGAGCCTACAGTTGAGAAGCTGAATGTTTAGAAGAGATTTTAGGTTTCAAAGAGACTTTTGATTTTTTTCCAGCCGTGGAGGCAGGGAAAATCAAGGCACTGACAGGCTTGGTGAGACCTGCTTTTTGGTTAATAGAAGGAATCTTCTCTTTCTGTTTTCAAATGGCGTAAAGAAGAATCTTTCTGCTCTCTCATCCCTACCAGACCACTAATCCCCTTCTCGAGGGTTCTGCTCTCATGACCAAATCACTTCCCACAGACCTCTCCTTCAAATGCCATCACTTGGAGGTGACATGGGGCCAGAAGGATGTCTCGGTGGTTAGGAGCACTGGATGATCTTCCAGAGGATCCCAGTTCAATTCCCAGCACCCATATGGCCACCCACCATGGTTTGTAACTCTAGTTCCTCGGGATCTGATATCCCCTTCTGGCTTTCATGGACACCAGGCATGCATGTGGAACACAGACACACATGTAAACAAAACACTTATACAAATAAATAATAAACAAACAAAAACAAGTATTTCAACAATGGGAATTTGGGGAGTGCCACAAATATTCAGACCGTGACTATTTACTATTTATGATTAAATTGCTGAGACTCACTAAAATTGCTTAAGCTCAAAGCTGAAGGAACCCCAGTGTTTAAGGAAGTCAAACACAGCTCCAGCCGTGTAGAACTCACGTGCCAATGGTTGGGAATGCTGCTGGGCCAAAGCAGACAGCCAGAGTAGGTAGAGGAGAGGATTAGACAGCATCCTTCAGTCCTTGGCACACACCGTTGTCTGAGAATCTTTCTCCGGCTTTATTGTTTTTCCCCTTCCCTTAGTCAGCGGTCCATCAGTATAGACATCCAAGAAGATCAACTCAATGAAGAGGTTTGTTTGGGTTCATGGTTTCTGGGGTCTTGGGTGGTGGTGGGAATGACCTGCTGATTTGGGGCCGGATGCAAGCATCACTGCATGGAGCTTATGTCAGGCACCTCGTGGCAGCCTGGAAGACGAGAGAGAGGGAACGTCCAGCATTCAACATGCTCTTCAATAGTATGTTCCCAGCAACCAAGCCTCTACTACAAAGCTCTGCCTTTTAAAGGTCACCAAGCCTTTGTCCTGTGGCTTTTAGGAGGCATTTTAGACTCAAACCATCATACCATTTAGACACTTAGTCTGCAGGCTTTTGCCAGGGTGATCCCGGGAGGATTGCAACAGTCCAAGTATCTCATAAAAACAAACAAAAACCCTAAACAATTCTCTGGGCTACACAGTGGGTCCATTGCGATGGCTATGTAATGGGACCCAGTCACAAAGGAACCAAACCAAGGGTTCGAGTAAATAGCTCAGCGGGCACCACATACACACACCCACACACACACCACACATACTTGCACACACACAATCACAATATGCTCTTGTGCTGGGGCTATAGCTCAGTGGTAGACTGTTGTTTAGTCCTAGGTTTTGTCTCCACTCTTTAGAAAACCCAAACCAACCCAAACCTCCCATCAAACAGCGCCACAGGAACCAAATATCCAGTTTTCACATAGACAAGCGTCTAACAGGTTCCAAAGGAGTGCGCTGGGTTAAGTCACCTAGAAGACTCTTCCCCTGTGAAATGAAGTGGCCAGCCGTCCCTGTGTCCAACACAGTACCGTACAGAGAAGGAAACTGAGGCAATGAGTGGAAAGCCTCAGGCAGCTCGCAAATATCGCCTAGGCTAAGAAGCCGCGGGAATCTTAGGGCTCTGATGGGGGGGACAGTCAGAAGTCTGTCTTCATTGGTATGTCAACCACACATTGGGAGGGCAACTTACTGACCTGAAAAAATGCATTTCAAACCAGTGTGCGCTCCGGCTAATTGACTAATCAGACCAAGAAAGACCCGGTTGACTTTAGACTAATTCAGATCAGAGTCGATGCTGATAGGGCAGCTGGTGGGTGGCACAGAAAGACAGATTTAATTTATTTACTCTTTGTTTTCTAGTTTTGTAATTTTAATTAAAGAGAGTAGAGAATCTTGCCTAAGCAGTTTTTTTCCCTCCCCAGTATGAAAGGTGTTGACACATCACGTCACTGAGTTGGGAAGATAAAGACGGGAAAAGGATTGGAATTTGGTGTGAATTAACATATCACAGGGCTCTCGTGCCTGTTAGAGGTGAGGAAACAAACACATGTGTCAATGCGACTCCCACTGCAAAGGGATGCTGTCAAGGCATGCGGGCTTGTATGGCCAAATGCTGTTGATTCCAAACATGTGATTTCATTTGATGGATTTTATTGTAATTAACACGGGAGTTGCATCAACTCAGAACTCTTAGCGTGGTGTCTTGGGAGGAGTTATGAAATTCGTGTACTTACAAGATAGGATTCATATCCTGCTGAGGGCTTATATTGCTAATAGGTCCGAGAAATCTTCTGGGATTATGTCTTCATACTTCCAGTTAGAATTTCTGCCTCGCCCCCACAAGCACGGCTACCCGGAGCGTGTTAGCTTATGTGGCATTTACTAGGCTGTGGGAGCGACTCAGCTCAGGGACCCCGTGTTCTTACCTATGGCAAACACAGGCTTTCACTGCCAGAGAAACCAGTAGTCTCTTCTCATGAGCTCATCTGCTTATTTAAACCTGGTGGAGATCCTCTCTGACACCGAGCAGTTCCCTGGAGCACAGTTTTCATGAGCACACCAGCACGTGTAGAGGGCTTGTTATCTATTTTGAGAACTGAGCAAAGCTTTCGAGATTTGTGTGGAGGTGGGGTAAACAGGAAACGCAACAGGACGACGGAAATCGGAAAACAGAGGATCGTTTCCATTTGGTATCTCAGAAGAGAGTTGCCCAGCCTTCACTTCAGGGTGGGACCTGCCTGAAGGTTGAGCTCAGCTCACAACTTGAATACTGTAAAAGCAGTGTGTGTGTGTGTGTGTGTGTGTGTGTGTGTGTGTGTGTGTGTGTGTATGTATGCGGCGCGCCCTTTCAAATCTCTCCTTGGGAAACTAATTAGCAGAATAATAAAAAGGCAAGACCAACTCTTGTCTTGCTTGCTGGGGATATAAAAAAACAGTAGTTCTAATTAGCAATAATTAAAATTTAATTAAGAAGCTCTTCACAATCCATTCCCTCCTCCCGGGCTGGCGCTGGCCGGCTCTTGGTGGAAGAACCTGTTTTAATTCCCGTGGTGCCGAGTCACGGCTTAATCAGAAGCAGCAGATCTGCGCTTAGCCGGCCCCTGCTAATCGCCACTCCCTTCCAAGAGGGCAGCACACAGTCCGTGCTTAAAGAGCTTTCCTCAATTTTATGATCACGAATTCTGATTCTTCTACCCTCTCTATCAGCCGATTACAGATGCCATTGTCTTTTTCTTTTTTTTAACTTTTTATCACTTCCCTTCATTTTTACCCCTACTAAGAATACAAGTATTTAGACCCTAAATTCAATTTCTGCCGCAGAAACTTACCTTAGGACTAAAGACAAAGTCACTGACAAAACCCTGACTTTAAAAAAGGAAAGTGTTTGAGGCTATTAAAGAGACAAAACAGCACATTCTAGTTAAGAATCAGGGAAAGTCAGTTTGGCATTTAATGTTTCTTATAAGCTCAGATGGGAGTTTAAGTGCTAACTTTAATTGAGGATATTTCAGGTTCCAAAAGGGACTAATCATATATACATACATATCTATATATATACACACATATGGATCTAATGGTATATCGTGTGTCCTATAGATTTATTTCCGTGGAACAATGAACTACAGGCCCAACTCTGCCCCAGTTTGGCCATGAAGATTAATCTCTTAGTTTACAGAGAGGAAAAACCAGAGAAGCCCAAACCCCAATGTTCGATAGTTCATTATGAGCAAAAGAAAAAGGAAATAATCAAAAACAGAGGGAAATTAGTTTTTTAAAAGCCACTAGACTAAGAAGCATAACCCCGGCTCTTTAATTATTAAGGGAAGGCCCTGAATCCGCTCCATTATCTTAATTATGTTTCTGGAGCAAACATTATCTCAATGTGATAAAAGATGACATGACACTGGAGGTAAAGCCGGCAGATGTTACGTGGGTAACAAGCCAGGAGGCCCACATTCTGGTAATTTCTTCCCCACTAGACATGTTCTCATTAATCTGTGATTAATAGGATTTGAGTGTAGTAAATGATGATGGTCTATTGTCTGTCTGTGGAGCACCATGGAGGGAGCAATTTGTCAGCTCAGCTTTTGTGTGACTATTTAATAGCAAAGAGAGAGAGAGAGAAAAGACGCTAATCTTCTAATTGGCATCTGAAGAGAAACTGGGATACTGTCTGTTTGGAAATAGCCCCCGTGTAATTCCTATGCCCGAGGACGCAAATGTGGGCTATATGTATCCTTTATGCCTCTGAAGAGCGGAAAAGATGGAGGGGCAGTGAGAAAGAAAACACAGCAATAAGACAATCCGTAGAGATCACAAGGTAATGGCTATTAGCCTAGTTATGAGGCTTTGTCCATGGTAATGACTTGCTAAGAAAGGGACAGAAGAAAGAAACTATTTTTGGTTAAAATTAGTTGCCCAGATGGACCCTTCCCCCACCAAAATGCACACTCACATACACACTCATCCCCCCTCCCCCCTACACACTACGGGTCACCACCATCACCATTACTTCCAACAACTCTATGCTGTAGTGATACAAAGGTAATAATTGGGCACGTGGGCTGTTTGGAGCGGGCAGAACCATGTCTGGTGCCATGCTTTCACTGCCCCCTTTCCTTTCTGAATTTTAAATCTTCCCGGGTGTCCCCCACTTGTGCTATCTCAGTTACTCGTCTGCTTGCTGGAAATGAACAGGACACGGTCTCACTGGGAAGACAGCAATTATTCGTTCACAGAGGGCATGTAACGAACAGCTTCTCCCGGAGCAGGCTTGGGAGGAGAGGGGGAAAGACTAAGAAGAAGCACCTGGACCAGGAACATAGGTGCCAGGATGGCAGCCCTGGATGCTACCCCGGCACCTTGTAAAGCAGGCACGTTGCTACGTGCCCATAACTCAGGACCTGGGTGGTAGAGACAGGACGGTCAGAAGTTCAAGGTCATCCTCGGCTACAGCTTAGTGAGTTCTTGGCTAGCCAGAGCTTCAGAAGACTGTCTCTCAAAAAGCCAAAATAAGGACCTGGGCTTGCATATGAAAGAAAGCATTTGTCTTTCCACATCTGGCTTGTCTTCCCCACGGCAGGGATCTCCAGTTCTGCCCATTTCATTTCTTCTTGACAGTTACAGCCGAGTAAAGCTCCATTGGATGCTTATCCACATTGTCTTTGTCAACTCATCCACCGATGGACACCTAGACTGAATCCACAGCTCGTCTATTATGGACAGCACCATGAAAACATGGTTGTGCGGGTTCTCTATTCTAGGCTGACCCTGATTGCTTTGGGTTGTTTACCCAGGAGGTAAAGCAGGAACGTGCTGGTTTGGTAGTTCTATTTTTAGTTTTTTTTTTTTTTTTTAATTGTGCATCCTGCCAGCAGAGTCCAAGGGTTTGCCTTCCTCTTCTGAGGCTGAACAACTTCTCTCATTCCTTCACCTTCCTTCCTGCCTCCTCTTCCTCTTGTTTCTTTTTAATTTAGTTTTTATTTTTATTTTATTTGTATGTCCATTTTGCTTGGATGCATGTCTGTGCGCCACTTGTGTGCCTGATGCCTGTGGAGGAAGAGGGTGTTGGATCCCTTGGAACTGGAGTCACAGACAGCTGTGAGCCACATTGGTGCCGGGAAACTAGCCAGAGTCCTCTGATAGAGCGGCCAGTGCTTTTACCCTCTGAGCCATCTCCTGCTTATTGTTTGGTTTGGTCTGTTTGTTTGTTTAAGCAGTAGCTCAGGCTAGCCCAAACTTCCCAAATTCTGGGATTGCAGCCATGTCTGACCAAGGAAACACGTTTCCTATGGTGATTGGCTCCAAATTCAGGCCTCATGCCCTGGAGCCTCAGGGCTCCTTTCCCCCTTTACTCTTGCCAGAATATTTTCAACATGTATACAGCTCAGAAATCATTAGAGTACGTAGAAAAATAAAGCAAACTTATGACGGTGATTTAGGTGTGCTATTATTAAAACATATACACTTATATTGATACATATGAGCTAAGACGGAAAAACATGCATGGGACCACACAGCATCAAATCCCAGTTTGTGGCCATTTTGGAGAGAGGGAAGTTTCAACAGCATTTCTAGTATTTATTAAAACAACAGCAACAGCGTCAGAGTTCCTGAATTACGTTTCTTAGGAGGCTGTGGTGGGAGGATCAATTTGAGCTAAACTTGAGGCTAGCTGGCAGCAAAACTGCTGGAGAAACAAAGAGAAAAAAAAGGTGTATTTCCAGTTTCTATTAATCTGTGTATTGCCACATGGCTGTGGTCTACCTTACTGGTCTACAGTAAGGTTCTGTCCAGTGTCAGGAGTCTGTCTCCTCCGGCAGCTGCGTGGCTTCTCCTGACTCCTCTCTCATCCTCTATCTGCTTGGAATTCCCGCCTTTCCCTATTCTGCACTGCAATAGGCCCAAAGCAGCTTCTTTATTAACCACTGGTATTCACAGCATACAGAGGGGAATCCCACATCACCATGCTGTCCTTGAACTCATAATCTTCCCGCCACTGTCTCCTCAGGTTAGAGTATTAAAACATTTTTTAAATGATTTTTAAATTTTATTTAATTTATTATTGTTTTTTTGTATTTGAGTGTTTTGGTTGCATGTATGTCTGCTCACCATGTGTGTGCCTGGTGCCTGGGTCCAGAAGAGGGCATTAGGAGTATGGGAACTGGACTTAACCGATGGTTGGTGAGCCACCATGTGGGAACTCAACTTTCTGCAGCAACATGTGCTCTTAACTGCAAAAGCCATCTCTCCAGTCGAGAGAGCTTTTAAAAGTCCTCACAATTCCAAAAATGTCAATGAATTCTGCCTTTTTACCTTTCAGATTAAGTCTCCCGAGTTCAGGCTAACTGTAGCCGGAGGATGGCTTTGAACTCTTGTTCCTTCTGCTTGCATCTCCCACTTGCAGAGAGTCCAGGCATGCACCACCCAGCCTGGCTTACGTGGTCCTGGGGATTGAACTCACAGCTTCGTGCGTACTCGGTAAATACTAAATCCTCACCCCTTACTCTGTTTTGTGTGTTCACTGAAAACACCTCCATTTATACGAAACCAAAATAGACGAATAAGAGTTTCTGAGATTTGTCCCCAAGTCACTCATAACATTTATACATTCATTCATGGGATGATGGGAACCGTGACTGAGCAGATTTATATATTCATTCACGAGATGTTGTATGGAAGCCATTGTTGAGCAGGGCACACAGATTTGGAGAACGTATTCCTTCTTCAAGGAGCATGCGAGGAGAGAGCTAGAGAGAGGCCCGGCAGACTTTTAGACAGTCATGTCTGTCGATACAGGTTACATATGAAGGAACTTCTGGAATAATATGCAAAGCATTTTGCCTTATATATTAAATTTCTGAACAGGAGTCTGCACTGGGGGTGATTATTTTCAGACCAAGCGATGAGTCAAATTTCTTTGGTCCCACATGCTGAGCTGCAAATATCCCCCCTAGTGACTTAATCACTTAAGTTATTCCACGAAAAATAATAGAGGAAAGTTATTCCGCTCTGCTCGGTGATAATAGCCGGCGTGGTGGTAGGTCCTTGCTGGCCTGCAATCTCGGCCCTTTGGGATGTTGACTCTTGGCTCAGACAGAGATGATTTGAGAGGACAGAGGCAGGGAAAGGCAGATCATATTGCTCTCACCTTAGGACCCAGCAGATCAGATGTTAGGTAGAGTATTCCCAAAGGTTTCTCCAGCTCGGCTTTTGTTTGCTCTAGGTTGAAAAAGAATCTGTCCCTTATGCGCTTTGTATTTTGCTGTTTTGAAGAACCAAATCCAAGGCCGTGTGCACATGAGATAAGTGCTCTGCCACCTCTAAATGCTCACACTCCGCACCCCACCGAGCCCCATTCCGCACCCCACCTCTTCTGCTTTGGTTGGCAGGGGCTAGACTGTGAATTGGTCGGAAGACCGGACCGCATCCTGTCTATTTCCTTCTTGCTGTCTGGCTTTTGTCCGCATCATTCTGCAGAAAAATATTCTAAGACAAATGGCTCCTTTTTTTCTTTTCTCCTTTTTACATTTATAGATTCTCAGGAGTTGTGAAAAATAGTAGAAAAAGGACCGGCGTACCCCCATGTGGAAAATTTTATATAAAATCTTATATGAAATTTTATATAAAATCTTATCACCTCCCAAAATGTCTGCCCACTAGTGCAGATTTGGGGAGTCCTGGTGGGACTGGCCAGGGAAAATAGAGGCTTCTCTTAGGGCCCTTAGCCTCGTTAATAAAAGAACTTAAGAACAGATTTAAAAAGTCTTGAGGACGATTTTATTATAGTTGAAAGGCAGAGCCAAGGCTGGTCAGCTGTGGGTCTTGACAGCTGCCAGGAGGAGGAAGATGGAGCAGAGGGAGAGAGAAACGTCACACCCTTTGAGTTTGGCTGGCTCCGAGGAGCGCAGCTGCCTGGCAGGAGGGAACTTAGGGAAGGAGCAAGGCCTAAGTGTTAGAGGCAGGATGCTCAGGAGAGAGACAGAAGAAAGGGAAAAGTTATACTTTCCTGAGTAATTCTGGGCTGGAAATACACATTTCCATTATATAGTCTTATTAAAGGGTCAATTATTTCTTCTTACACTGGCAGGTTGGCTGAAGGCAAACCTGCACTCCTGAGGAGTGGGGCCTTGCCCAGGTGACTGGCCCGCTCATCTGGATTAACGTTGTTCCTCAAGTTTTATTTTTATTAATATGCGTTGTGTACAGCTAGTTGCCTGTGTGTGTATCACATGAATAGACACACAGGGGGAGGCCATGAGGAGGTGTTGGTCCCCTGGAATGGAGTTACAGGCATTTGTGAACTAGCAGATGTGGGTGTGGGAACGGAAACTGACTGAGCCATCTTTCCAGCCCCCTACATTAACTCTTTTTTTAAAAAAAGGTTTATTTTTAACTCTCTCTCTCTGTGTGTTGAATGTTGATGCCCATGGAGGCCAGAGGTGTTGGACACCCTGGAGCTGGAGTGAGAGTTGAAGCTACCTGATGTGGGGGCTGGGAATTGAACTCCAGTCCTCTGGAAGAACAGTGCTTGTTCTTAACCACTGATCCACTTCTCCTGCTCCTACATTAACTCTTAAGGGAGAAGCAATGATGTTTCCGCCCAGAGAAGAATACGCTCTTTTGGCTAGGAGGGAAGGGCTCCCCTTAGTGGGTTTTCAACGTGGCTGTAACAAATGGTTTCATTTCTTTCAAGATTCTCTAGTGAAAATACTGAGCCCAGAAGCTGTGTTTATGGATCAGTGGTATTTTATATTTGTTTGTTGGTTTATATATCCATATTTAGTATTCACCAAAGCACACCCTGCTTCCTGGCATTCTAAAACCCTTGGAATCTCTGAAGAAATATCTTCTGGTACACTAACGAGGTGATGGATGGCATCCCCAAGGCAGCTTCAGGATGGGGTCTGACTGGAAAGATCAAGTCAGGCTTCTGGGTTGGGACTTTTAGCCACTTCTCCCTAACCTCTGGGGATGGGAGAATGGTCGAAAATGAAGGCAATCCCCAGTGGCCTTGGTGGAATCAACTAATCAGCCAATTATGTTTAGATAATGAGTTAACCACAGAACGCCAAAGGACAGGTTTTTCAAAGCTGATGGGATAGCTGGCGTTCTTCATGGCCTCTGGAGAGTGACAAGCCAGAGAGAGAGAGAACACGGAGGCTTCACACCACCCTCCCGTGTGACTTCACCAACCCATCTCCCCCTCTGGGCTTGTTTCTTTTGCGTTAGTCTTCACGGTTAACCAGCAACCATCAGAAAGCATTTCTTGGATTCTTTGAGCTGTTCTAGCAAACTGGTTGGGTCTGAAGAAGGAATTGTGGGAACCCCGGTTTGTAACCCTGGTTCACAAGAGGCACAGGAGAACAGCCCCAGGGACTGTGATCTGCACACGAAGTGATGGTCGGGGCAGACAAGCATCCGTCCTGAGCTCTGATGTTTCGGGGTGACATGCTCAGTGGACAGGAAATCCCCACGCAGGAAGAGGCGAGCACTCGTGACATGAGCTTGTGCCTGTGCTCTGAGGGAGCCCGGAAAGAGCAGTTGCTCCCCGTGCTGGGGTTTCTGGTTTATTACACTGCGTCCCTTGCGGTTTTCTGCCCTACCAAGACAGAAGAGGTATGGGTTATTTTTAGATTCAGAGTGGGGAAAAATGTCTGTTTTCACTGAACATTTAACTCTGGCCAACACTAAGGAAAATTTTAAGGGGGAGACTGTTGTTCAGTGGCTGAGCAAGGTCCTGTCTGGGCTTGAGCAGTAAGAGGAGACACCAAGCTGGCTCACGGCATCCTCCTCACCCCGGTGTGCAAGCCTCGTACGTGCAGGTGCAAGGCAGCAATCCCTGCCATCTTTGGTGGCATAAGTGCCACACAGTCTCATTCTGTGAGTGTCCACTGCTTCCTATATTACTCTAATGTCCAAGTGACACAGGGCGTGTTACCCGTGGTGACCCGAGAGTCTCACCATGCAATGACATATAAGGACTGGCAGTTTAGCCCAATGGTAGGGTACTTGGCTAGTATATGTGAGGCCGTGTTCTCTATCCCCAGTGTTTTAAAAGCCACAGCAACAATAAATAAACCAACTCTAGGTCTGCCTGGAAGGGAAGCCTCACGCCAGTCACGTTATCCCTAACCTCATTTGTAAGAATAATTCCCAGAGTTGTAAAAGATCACGGAAGTTCTTCCATCTTTCCTGACAGAGCTCAAGGGCTCAGGTCTCTCAGTTCAGAATGTTAGCAGGCCATTGCCAACTGAAGTCATGGACATCAACACAGACCCTGGCCATGGTAGGGCTATGGAAGACTTACTTTTTAATGATATAACTTTGTATTTTCATTGGGGGAATCATAGATCCAAAGTAGGTCAGCAGACCTGAATGTAACTGGCTGTAGCTGCCTTTCTTCCCTATGCCCATTGTATAGTAACTGAGGGATGCTGATGCCAAAGATCAACGTCTCTTCGCAAGGAACTGCAGTTATCTTCACAGAAGGTAGGTTGAGATTACAATTCGACATGAGCACAGGTAAGGCTGGGAGGAATTGTGACTGAGTTACTTTCCTGTTGCCATGATCAACTCCAAGACCAAAAGCAGCTTATAGAAGAATTTCCAGAGGGACACAAGCCCGTGATGGCAGGGGACATGGCAGCAGACAGACATGGTAGCTGGCACCAGAGACCACAGGCAGGCTGAGAGAAGCAGAGAGCATCTTAGTCACTATTGTATTGCTGTGAAGAGACACCGTGACCAGACAGCTTATAAAAGAAAGCATTTAACTGGGGTCTTACAGTTTTAGAGGGTTAGTTCATGACCCTAATGGAAGGGGGTGTGACATGTCTGTGCCTAGGCAGGTAGGCATGGTGCTGGAGCAGTAGCCGAGAGCTTTACATCCTGATCTACAGGTAGGAGGCAGAGAGAGTGAGGAAGACTGGCTCTGGCTTGGGCTTTTGAAACCTCAAAGCCCACCCCCAGTGACACACTTCCTCCAACAAGGCCACACCCCCTAATCCTGGGAAACATTCAAATACCTGAGCCTATGATGGACACTTCTCCTTCAAACTCCAAAAAAATTGTAACCTTGTTTCAGAAACAAGTGTGGTAAACAAAGCACAGTATGCAGACCTCTGATCCAAGCATTAGGGAGGCAAGGCAGAAGCTCACATGTTCCAGACCTCTGTCTCAATAAAAACCTCAAACCAAAGTAAGCAGGGTATTATGGCTTGTGGCTATAAACCACCCATTTCGGAGGGTGAAGCAGAGGATTGTTGCTAGGAATACAAGGCCAGCCAAGGCTACAGTGTGACACTCTTGTCTAAAGAAACAAAAACAAAAACAACAAAAAACCTCAAAACCCAGACCTAAATAAGCCAAAACCAAACAGCTACCACCAAAAAACCCCCCAAACAAACAAAAACCTTAAACAGACAAATTACCACCCAGCCACACACACTTCTCAATTATTTGGTGACACTCTGCTGTCACAAAAGAGTGTTTTCATTGGTGTCCCGCTGCGGGTGAGGGCCTGTCAAACTGGAGTTCATTCTGCATCGTCTGAGGCTCTTGCATCCATACTGATCTCTCTCTTGTCGGGATGAGGGGGTGCAGCACCAGCCGCCTTTAAAATTCTGCCCGGAGGAGAACTCGGGAAGGAAGTGAAGTTGGTAGCACAATCCTTGAAACCGAGAATCAGAATCAAACTTTAATCTCCGGCACCCTTTCTACTGAAGATTCTGGGGGAAGCATTTTGATAGTCTGAACCCAATCTAACACAGAAGCCATCGCTAACGAGCAAAGGAAAAGTGTGACTCAGTCTAAGAGGACGGTTTTGATCCCAAATGAAACCATTTTCTCTTCCTGCTAGTCAGGCAGAAATCTAATTACTCTTGTCTCATCTGCTCTGGGGAGGCAGAAGCTGAGTGCTATGGATTATGGACAGTTGTATTGATTTTAATCTTAGAAATCAACAAGTGAAGATTTTACACTTTGCACATAGTTACTTAACCGGTGCTAAGAATAAAAGGCAATCAATAGCAATCATTTTTGTTTTACTGTGACTTGTTCTAATTTCCATGTGAGGTTGGACTGTTTATGTGAAGGCTTTAAAGATAACCTCTCTCCACACAAGAGTTTAGCAAGGAATTATTTTTAGCTCCATATAATGTTTTGGAAACCAAACTAGAACACAACTTAAAGACACTGCCTGGTAAGGCTGGGGGCAGAGAAGAGGATAAACTAATCGAGATTAACCCCAGTTTGGGGCTGGGGGGGTCTAGGGCAGAAGGAGGGCACTTGCCTGGCGTGCTTGAGGCCCCAAGTTTGATCTCTAACACTAAAGAGGGGACATCAAGGTGGAGCAAGCCTCTTTTAAGCTGTGCCTGGTCCTCATTGTGTGCACAGCTCCACCCACCAAGACGTGAGGATAGGCAAGGGTGGGTCACTTTCCTGTCCCCGTGTTTCCTTGGTTCCCAGATCTCTAAGGAAGCCTAGGCTCTCTGTTCAGACCTGGTATTGAAGGAGAGAACCGCAAGGGCCAGGGCCACGGCCAAGCCGTGTGTGGTGACTCACGCCTACAATCCCAGCAACTGGAAGGCTGGAACAGGAAGACATCTCCAGTTCCAGGGCTTCTCTGGGAGACATGATGATTTCCGGGACAGCCTGGGCTACAGAGTGACTGCCTGCAAAAAAAAAAAAAAAAAAAAAAAAAAAAAAAAAAAAATGGTGGTGAGAAGGTTTGAAGTTGCTTGCAGCTGAACCTGATAATGACTGGAGTTTGATTCCTAGGACCCACGTGGTAGAAGGAAAACCCGGCTCCCTCAGGTTGTCCTGTGACCCCCCCCCCTCCTCCCATCCCTCCCACTTCACTCGCCCACAGTGGTGCACCTGTCTCCACCACCTACAAATAAATATAATAACCCCCCCCCTTTTTTTTTAAGAAGAAAAGAAAGGGCCGAGGCGTGGGTCTGGTTTCTCACTCTACACTCCTTTTAGTCCTTGAAGCAAGTCTATTAAGAAAATGGAATGACTCCTTCTTTGACAGGCAAGGGAATGGGACTTCTGAGAGGCAGGCAACATGACCCAGTAATAGTCTGGACAAGGGGAGAAATATTTTGAAGATGGGATGAGATGATGCTTAAGAAATGACTTTGGCAGCTGTCGAACGCTGACTGAGCGGTGCATGCCTGCTTCAGCCCTCAGCCAGGGAACTGAAGACCCATCCCGAGTGCTCCTTCCAGACCTAAGACCACTTACTCCGCATTAAATCGGCTCGGCTCCCTCTCCAGACAGCGTGATTAGCATTAGAAGGCGCTTCTGGGGACCCGCGCACGCACCTGCAGAAATAGTTTGCTGAGTTGGTGACAAGAGGAAGATGAAGCGACACCATCCCACCTTCCCGCATGACTCTGCTAGGATTTCATAAAATTCTGCTGTGTTCCTAATACAGTGAGTGTGGCATGCGTAGGAATGGCAACGGCTGGGATCCTGTCCATCCCGGAGGAAGGAGGTTCCCTGGATGTTGAGACTTAGCAGCCTCGGCCAGGCTGTGGCAGCACAAGCCTTAAATTCCTGCACTAGGGGAGGCAGAGGTAGGCGGATTCAGTTCAAGGCCAGCCTGGTCCACAGCGTGAGTTTCGGGACAGCCAGGGCTAACCCTGTCTCAAAAGACCAAAAACCAAACCAAACCAAAACAACGACAACAGCAGCAGCAACAACAACAAAACCCCCAAAACAAAACAAAAAAGCTTAGCAGTCACATAAGAGGGCCACACACAACACAACCTATTTGTCAACTTCGCCTCAACTTCGCCAGCGGTCATCTGTGCTGTCTATGAAGCCGGAAGCTTCCTATCGTCCAGGGAGCTGGTGGTCAGTGCAACATGGCGTATGTGGGGCTACTGGCAGCTCCTGTGGAAGAGGCTGCGCCCTCTTTCTCACAAGGAGGCTGTCAAAGCACCCCTATTCACGTCTGTTTCCCTGTGTCTATAATCACCACTGAAACTCACTTCTATGGGCAGGTTATAATAATAAGCAGAAAATGGAGAAATGTAGGTGTTCTGACGAGGTGTGTGTGTGTGTGTGTGTGTGTGTGTGTGTGTGTGTGTGTGCATGCGCAATGTGTGTTTTTTTCAATGCAGCTGATACTACCTGTGATATTTTTTAGCCTGTTTTGCTTCCCAGGGTGCAACCATCCAATGTGGCATCTTGTTAATTCTCATCATCAGGGTGCATTGGCGTCCTTTGTTTATCTCATTGGGAAAGACTTCAGGAATTGGCAGGCCAGTTAATAGCAGGAAACACGAGTGATAGAGGAAATCCAAGAACCTGCCACACAACTGTGCTCTCCAGTCCACTCCAAATGGCCCTTTTGGTATCTTGGGTTTTTTCTTCCATTAAAAAAAAAAAAGTGAAAGTAAGAATTTTCCTCTTAGGCTCTAAGCATGAGTGGAGCTTACTGAGGTTGTGTCTGTGGCCCGTGATGGCCCACAACTGTCCTGCTGTATTGACCGACACACCAATGGATCCCTTCCTCTTAAAATTCTGGTGTCTCTATGTTTTTCTTTGGGTTCACCTTCTTATTTCGCTTCTCTAGGATCACGAATTATAGGCTCAATGTCCTTTATTTATGGCTAGAAACCAAATATGAGTGAGGACATCCCATGTTCCTCTTTTTGGTCTGGCTTACCTCACTCAGGATAGTGTTTTCTATTTCCGTCCATTTGTATGCAAAACTTCATCAGGCGATGAAAGGAGACAGTGACAGAGACCTACATTGGAGCACCGGACTGAAATCTCAAGGTCCAAATCAGGAGCAGAAGGAGAGAGAGCACGAGCAAGGAACTCAGGACCGCTAGGGGTGCACCCATACACTGAGACAATTGGGATGTTCTATTTGGAACTCACCAAGGCCAGCTGGCCTGGGTCTGAAAAAGCATGGGTTAAAACAAGTCTCACTGAACATAGAGGACAATGAGGACTACTGAGATCTCAAGAACAATGGCAATGGGTTTTTGATCCTACTGCATGTATTGGCTTTGTGGGAGCCTAGGCAGTTTGGATGCTCACCTTACTAGACCTGGATGGAGGTGGGTGGTCATTGGATAACTATGATGCTTTAAGATAGGTTTTATTTCTCACATAAATAGCATTATAGCAAAATATTTCAAATATCTATGTCTTTCACATGTAATCAATAGTTTTAATTGACTGTTCTGTGTTGCCTCTGGTACTAGAATATATGTATATATAACTCTATGCAATTGAAATTACAACACAGGTAGAATTTTATGATCTGATTTTATTTATTGATTTGCAGTGCTGGGAATCAATCTGATGGCTCATGCAGATAAGCAGTCACGGAGCCACAGCCCCACATTCATGCCCGGGTATTAAGTCTTCATTAAGTACATCATAGACTCCACACCAAAGTCATCCTGTCACGGACTTCTGTCTTTGACAGAAGTTTTAGGTCATGGCTCTTAGAAATAATCTGTCATGGTCTCCACAAATCCCTCAGTCTTTATTCATCTTCTTCATTCTTCATTTTTGTTCCTCAGATTTAATTATGCAAATCAATCTGTCTTTAAATCTCCGATTCTAGCTGGTCGTGGTGGTACCCTTAGAATCCCAGCACTCTGGGAGTGGAGGAAGATCAGGTGTTCACGGTCAACTTCAGCTCCAGAATGACCTGGAGGTTAACCTGTTTTACACCGGGACCCCTGCTTGAAGAACAACTACAAAAAGCCAACTGTGGGTTACATGCTTTTATTCTCAGTGCTTAGGAGCAAACGTGGGGAATCAGAAGTTCGAGCTCACCCTCCAATACATAGGGAATCTGAGCTAGCCTACGCTACACAAAACCCACCCCAGACCAAATCAAGTCTCCCTTTAAGTCCGTTGAGGCGTCTCAGGTCTTTTCTGGGCTCCCATCATGTCCTCATCACACGTATGACTTTCCAAATTCCCCTGGGAGTCTTTGTGGACAGAGGTGCCCTTTTTTTATTTTTAAATTTATTTATTGTGTGTGTGTGTAAGGGGATGCATGTAGAGTCAGAGAACAGCTCGTGGGAGGAGGTTTTCTCCATCCATTAGGTGGGTTCTGGGAACTAAACTCAGATTGGCAGCAAGCACCTCTTTACTGGATGAACCATAGGTGATTTCCCAAAGAATCACCCTTACTGTCTCCTCCTGAGCCGTGGGGCATCTGTGATAGTCCTCATCTTCTACCCTCAGTGTGTGAGGGTCGTTAGCTTGCCTCTGAAGTTTTTGTTTGTCCCTTGATACAGTGCTCTTTGGTCTCAGCCTCTGCAGTAGCCAGGACTACAGGTGTGCAGCCATGAGTTATCATTGCTGTTTTGACTTGAGTGCGTTCAGAGTTAGAGAAAACTGAGGTCCGCCTTGAATCAGTCCCTTGGGCAGCCTCGGGAGTAGTAGGCATAGACCTGCATAGTAATTTGCAGATAAGTTAATCTCTTCTCCCTCAGGGACCAGAAGCTAGGGCCTATACTAGGAACACAAGTGGCTGCCACTTCAACCCAGACATTACCCAGTAGGAGACCCCTGGCTTTCCCACTAGTCCCCAATTGCCTTTTTCTTGACTATTTTCGGATGCTGTAAACGTTTGGCTGGATTTCACTTGTGCTCTGAGTTTCGCAGTTGCTGATGCTCTGTAGTATCTCTGTTGGGAGAGAACAGGACAGGCGAGCTGGGAGCTGCCCAGCTCTCTGCGGAAGACAAGGCACGGGAGACCTTTGGAGACACCCTTCCCTGCTGCTTACAGAAGACTCAGGGATGTTTGGCAGGCTGAATTTTTGGTTTATAAAGTAGCTCTCACTTCTGCAGTGACCCCCTGCTTGTTGAGTAGTCTGAGCACGCATTGGTCCTAGTTCATTTCTCCTGTTAGAGACAGAGGTTGTCTCCAACGGCTGCAGGAATTTGTGTATAGATTTCTGTGAGTCATTAGTTCTCGACCTTGCTACATCTATGGGGTTTTAAAAAAAAAAAAGATGCTCAGAATTCTCTTCACACTTGGAGAATCATAAGCTCTTGGGGCAAAGAGTGAGTGAAACTAGGGTTCTGCCCAGTGGTCTACTATGAAGGGTTGTGCTCTACAAGTGTGCAGTGTTGTGTTGCTGGTACATATGTGTGCATGCGTGAGCACGCTCACACGTGCGTGTGTATATACACACACACACACTCACTAAGTAAATTAAAATGTAAAGAAAAATGCCAGATATGATGGTGCATGCCTTTAAAAACCAGCACTGGGGAGGTAGAGGCAGTCAATCTCTCTGGGTTCAAGACCACACTGGTCTACATAGAGAGTGTCAGGCCAGACAAGGCTACACAGTGAGACCCTCTCCAAAAAACAAAACAAAAAAGTTCTACAAATCCAACAAGATGGCTTAGTGGGTAGAAGTGCCAGCCGCACTTGAATGAAAGCCTGAGTTTGATCCACAGACCCAACGTGTAAAGAAACGTCAGATGAGATGTAGGTGTGCGTCTATAACCTCAGCACATCTGCAGTGGACCATAAAGAGGGGAGAATCATACCAGGAGCTCACTGGCCAGCTATCCTGGAGAACAGAGCATAGCAATAAAATCAAGAGAGACCCTGCCTGGACAAGGTGGGCGGGGAGAGACCCCGCCTGGACAAGGTGGGCGGGGAGAGACCCTGCCTGGACAAGGTGGGAATTGAATTCTGAAGGTTGTCCTCTGCCCTCTACAGTGTGCTTTCCCTCCCTACATTCACAGAGCTGGGAATAAACTAGAACTTTGTGTCTGCTGGACAAGCGGTCTGCCATGCAGCTGTAACCTCAATTTAAATTTGCATCATTGCGTCTTAATAAGAAAACAATTGGCATGATGAAATAGAGCTGTAATTATATAGTTCAATAGTCGTTAGCAACGTGACGGTATTGATTTTTTTAAAATTTTTTTTAATTTATTTATTTATTTATTAAAGATTTCTGTCTCTTCCCCACCGCCGCCTCCCCTTTCCCTCCCCCTCCCCCAATCAAGTCCCCCTCCCTCGTCAGCCCAAAAAGCAATCAGGGTTCTCTGCCCTGTGGGAAGTCCAAGGACCACCCACCTCCATCCAGGTCTAGTAAGGTGAGCATCCACGAAACTGCCTAGGCTCCCACGAAACCAATAGGTCCAGTAGAATCAAAAACCCGTTGCCATTGTTCTTGAGGTCTCAGTAGTCCTCCTTGTCCGCTATGTTCAGCGAGACCAGTTTTGACCCAGGCTTTTTCAGACCCAGGCCAGCTGGCCTTGGTGAGTTCCTGATAGAACATCCCCATTGTCTCAGTGTATGGGTGCACCCCTCGCGGTCCTGAGTTCCTTGCTTGTGCTCTCTCTCCTTCTGCTCCTGATTTGGACCTTGAGATTTCAGTCCGGTGCTCCAATGTGGGTCTCTGTCTCTGTCTCCTTTCATCGCCTGATGAAGGTTAATATTCAGGAGGATGCCTATATGATTTTCTTTGGGTTCTCCTTATTTAGCTTCTCTAAGAACCCGAATTATAGGTTCAATGTCCTTTATTTATGGCTAGAAACCAAATATGAGTGAGAACATCCCATGTTCCTCTTTTTGGGTCTGGCTTACCTCACTCAGGATGGTGTTTTCTATTTCCATCCATTTGCCTGTAGGGTTAATTTGCTTAGCACATTTGATTTTGGGAAATATCAGTCTAAAGTAAATCATAAAGACCAATAGCTAAAGGTTCATCATGAAGAGAGTCCGGAACCCCAATGGTTGCAGGCTTTCTCCTTGTCCCCAGAATACTTTAATCCTGCCATCTGAACTGGTCATCACACCCTCATCTCCCCACATATATAGAAAGCCACCCCACTTTCTAAAGTTAAAAGGCTCTCAGACACCCTCTCTTTAGTGTTCAGCAGCGCTTGGTTGTATTTATCATCAAACATCGTTCTTCCCCAGTCTATGTATCCTTCCCTTTTCTCTTTTTAAAGGCTTGGGCAAAAAGGAAAAAAAAAAAGTCCTCTCTTTCAGCAGAGGCACGTCCATGTCCCCCTCCTTAAACAGGAATGTATAGAAAACGCCTTAGGACAACACGCTAGACCAATGTCCTCCATGCTCCCTTTAATGAAAGACACCAACCTAACGCTGTCCTCGAGAGCAAGGTGGTACCCTCTTATTTCTACTATCTTTGTATAAGCCTTAGACAAAGCCTATTAAAGAATGGGTGCATTACAGAATCCCCCCCCACCCTGTTGCTGTCCCTCCCCACCAGGCAGACACATGCACTACTGTGGCTGAACACTTTTTTTCGTTCCTCTACTTTGTTTTTCTTGATAAATAGCTACCATATTTTAGGAATCTCACTATCCATCATTGTTTTTAAAAATATGATATTTGTATTAATTCTTTGAGAATAGCACACACACACACACACAAGGTGTTTTGATCTTCTTTATCCAGCTCTTCCCCCTAACCCCTCCCAGTCCCAGCCCCCACCCTCTCCACGTTCTTGGCATTGGCTAGGGCAGGGGTCAAAGGGCGGAGGTGGGACAGGGACCGCTGGCGTCTCTGCGTTATCTCATGAAGTGCTGGTCCCCAGGAAGGCAAATGGCCTATCTCAAGATGTGCTTTGCAAAGAATATAATCAGGAAATCCTCTGAAAGGACTGGACAGAAGGTGCGCTTAATCTCTTGTAATGTTGGTTCACTCTAGTTTCAGACCAAGAGTGATGATACTTGGGAAAAAGATTGGGAATCTGCCTGCGGGCAACATTCACCCCTGATGGAGAGATTGCTACAGAAAGCTAACCCTGGGAAGTTCTCAACATCCAAGGAAGGATTTATTAAAGGAATTAATATCTTTGAAGGCTCAGAAAGCAATCCTGTTTCCTGCAAGATGGATGAAAGGCAGAGATTTCAAAACATTTGCTAGAAAACATCAATAGCCAATCCTGCTGATTTAATTTTTTCTATCCCTCAGGCATCAAAAGGAGTTGTGACTTGTCCGCATTTACCTTGGAAGCAAAGCAATACTGTAAATTAGAAATGGCCAGGGCTTCGTTGGCTACGTTTCATTTCTAATTAGTTGAAGTTTCAGGAAACTTTGGAGCATTGCTTCCGCAGACGCTGAAGAGCTTGCCCCTTGCGTTTGTTGTGAATGCAGGCGTATCTGGCGACATTCGCTTACATATGACAAAGCTTTTGGGTCCAGTTGCCCATCCCAAGCACCCCAAGAAATGGCATTCAGCCACCCCCACTTCTCTTCCAGTTTATTCTTGAGTAAGCACACATCTTATTCTTTGGTTGGAAACTCACCAAACTCACCAAACATTTACTCGTCAAAGGTGGATCTTAAAAATCAAGTTTCTAACCACACAAAACACCTGTGTTGCAAGAGGGCTAAAGTAGCAACTGATTTTGCTTTTCATGGTGAACCCATGGGAGGCAACACTAGGGTTGCCCATGGTTTTGAAATTAAGGTTTTCTCTGAGAATAAATCTAAAACAGAGGTCATATAGTGCAATAGCCCGAATCATCCATCACGTAACATACAAGCCATGTGGCAGTGTGACTTGTCTCTGCTTGCTACTCAGGTTCATTTGAGGCCAGGAGTTCAAGGCCAGCTTGGATAGCACAGTAAGGCTCCTTGTTCAAAAAAAAAAAAAAAAACAAATCAATGAAAACTCCAAAGAACAAAAAATATTTTATTGACTACATTAAATAAAAATTCAATGTCTCTGGCTGGCAACAAACTCCCGATCTTCCTGCATTAGCCCCCTGATTGCTGAGATCTCAGGCTGCAGCCATTCCTGGGCTGGTTATTGGGTGTCTAACAGAATTTCAAGTGCCCAGTATTTTTAGGAAAAAGCAGAGAACAAATCAAGTCCCTAAATGTCAGGCAACTTACATTCATTCATGGAAATACCTAGCCCTGAACAATAGCTCAGGAACACCTGACCTCTACTAGAGTAAGAAGAATATATCTTCTTAAATAGACTATCTTAGTATGATGACTAATCTTGATCATCAGCTTGACGGCATCTGGAATCAGCTGAAACGGAAACCTTCGGGCACTCCTGGGAGGGATTTTCTTGGTCGATTCACCTGAAGCAGAAGAACCCTGATTTTGTACAGCACTTTCTGGTGGCAGCTGAGTCAAAGGACACAGAAGGAAGCTTCTGCTTTGCCCGCTTGCCCTCACTCTGGTAGGCAGGTTCATCTGTTTTGTTGCAGCAGCGTTCCTCTGTTGAAATAGAAAGCGGTGGGGCTGCGTCCCCAACACCCCGGCCACTTGGCTAGCTCATGCTCGAAATAACAACACACAAACTGTATTCATTTAAGAACTGCTTGGCCCATGAACTCTAACCCTTACAGGCTAATTCTCGCACCTGGACTAGCCCATTTCTAATGATGTGTGTAAGCACCCCAAGGTGTGCTTACCGGGAAGATTCTAGCCTCCTTCCATCATGGTGTCTCTGCTCCAGCGAGCAGAGTTGTCGGGTCTCTCCGGGAGCAGAGCAGAGTCTGACCTCACTTCCTCTTCCGCCCAGAATTCTATTCTGTTTACTCCTCCCATCTATGTTCTAAGCTGAGGTCAAGCAGTTGGTTTATTATAACTTAACCAATGAAATCAACAGATTGATATATGACACTCCCACATCATTCCTCTGTGAATATTAGAGGCAGCTTCTGACAGAAGACCAGCTCTCCAGGAATCCTCCCCCTTCAGCACCAGACCGAGACTGCTGAGACAGCCTGCCTCGGGAACTGAGCAACTACTAGGTTCTCAGCCTCTATGTGAACTGGCTGGGCCATAGCACAGAGTGACTCATAAATTTCTCTCTCTCTCTCTCTCTCACACACACACATACACACACACACTCTCTCTCTCACACACACACTAACACACTTTCTCTCACACACACTCATACTCACAATACTCTTACACAGACACACACTTATAGACACCCACACACAGACACATACACACTCTCACACAGATGTACACAGACACACTCACAGTCTCACAGACACACACAGACATACACACACACCCTCACACACTAAATAATAAAAAGCTTTTTTTAAAAAAAGGAAGGGATAATAGGTACTTCAGTCTTAAATTTTTATACTGTCTTTACATCAGAGATTATACTTAATTATAAAACAGTATTTTGTAAAGTTATGCCATTAGAAGATTTTTAGCTTGAAAAGGAGGCTTACTTGTTTTTATTCTATGTGTAGGACTGTTTCTGTGTATATATGGTCAACACATGCGTGCAGAGTCCGAGGCCACCAGAAGAGGGTATTGGGTGCCCTGGAGCTGGAGTTACAGGTGGTTGTGAGCCTCTCCAGTGGGTGCTGGGGACCAAACTCAGGTCCTCTGCAAAGGCAGTAAGCGCTCTCAACTGCCAAACCCCAGCCCAAGATTTTAAGTGAAATTAATTGGTAGATCCTTGTAAAAGAAACACACACAAAAAGTAATTTTAGCATGATTCTTTGAATTTCAGATGATTAGCCGGTTGGAAACTGCCACTTTTCTTGTTGAGTATTAACTTTTGAGCTGGGCGGTGGTGGTGCACATCTTTAATCCCAGTACTGGGGAGTCAGAGACAGGTGATCTCCTAAGTGAGACCAGCGTGATGCACTCACTCCCCGACATCACCAGGCACACAGGCTGCGTTCTCTCGGAACACGGGACAGATCCAGGTTCTGGTGACCCTAGCAGCATTGGCTCCACAGGCCTCTCGCTCGCCAGCCGGCTCACCCCCTCCTCCTCCAGAAACGTGCGGCCACCAGCACTATGTCCTACCCATACCGAGCACTGACCCCGGAGCGGAAGAGGGAGCTGTCAGATGTGGCTCATTGAGTTGTGACTCCGGCCAAGGGCATCCTGGCTGCAGATGAGTCCACTGGAGGCATCGCCAAGAGGCTGCGTTCATCGGCACGGAGAACATGGAGAACAGACGCTTCTACCGCCAGCTGCTGCTGACTGCTGCCGACTGTGTGAATCTCTGCATTAGCAGCGTGATCCTCTTCCACGTGACCTTGTACCAGAAGGCAGTGGTGGACGTCCTTTCCCCCAAATTATCAAGCCCAAGGGTGGTGTTGTGAGTGTTAAGGTAGACCAGCGCGTGGTGCCCCTGGCAGGAACTAATGGCGAGACCACCACCCAAGGGCTGGATGAGCAGTCTGGACGCTGTGCCCAGTACAAGGATGGAGCCGACTTTGCCGAAGATTGGGGAACACACCCCTGCAGTCCTTGCCGTCATGGAAAATGCCAGTGTTCTGACTCGTTATGCCAGCATCTGCCAGCAGAATTGCATTGTACCCATCCTGGAGCCGGAAATCCTCCCTGATGGCGACCATGACTTGAAGCGCCATCAGTGTGTAACTGAGAAGGTACTGGCTTTGAGCCACCTTGTCTACCTGGAAGGTACCTTGCTTAAGCTGAACATGGTCACCCCAGGCCATGCTTGCATCTGGAAATTTTCCAGTGAGGAGATGGTCATGTCACAGCATTTCCTCGCACAGTGTCCCCTGCTGTCCCCGGGATCCCTTCCCTGAGAAAGAGGCGGCACCGCCAACCTCAAGGCTATCAATGAGTCCCCTCTGCTGAAGCCATGGGCCTTGACATTCTCCTATGGCCGAGCCCTGCAGGCTTCTAAAAAGGCTTGAGTGAGAAAACTGAGAACATGAAGGCTGCCCAGGGGGAGAACATTAAGTGTGCCCTAGCTGACAGTCTCGCTTGTCAAAGAAAGTAACCGACCGCACTCCAAGTGGTCGGTCAGGGGCAGCAGCCAGCTGACCTCCTTTCTGTCTCTAACTAGGGGCTGCCCCTCCAACACCTCAGCCCCGGCCTACCCGCCTGCTCTTGAGAAGGAGGCCTCCGGGCTCTTTCCTGTCAGTCACTCTTGCTGCCCCTCATAGCTTTGGTGTGTGGTGTTGTCTGTGAATGCTGACTCTGCCACCCCGTCTAGCCCGCTGCTCGTCGACAACTATATATAAGGGACAAAAAGAGCCCCCTCCACCCCTTTCTCTCGAAGACTGGATAGGAGCGGACGGGGTAGAACATCAAATCATCTTCAGGGTATGTCTCTAATATCACTTACAGCCTTCCCGTTGCAGCAAGTCCGCTTCAAACAGGTGTTTCTTCGTTTCCTGCCTTCTGCCCAGGCCCTACTGTAAACTTAGAAAACTGGTCTGTTTTGACAGTCAGCACCCGCCAAGCCTCGGGTCTACATATCAGCAAATGTGTTTAACTATCTTTTCACAGTCATAAGAGAAATAAACATATAAAATAAACGCATCTCAATGCATAGCTGTGCGGAGTACAGATGTTTTATTAATGAAAATGAATCCAGCTTTTGGTAAGTCATGGCAGCAATCTAACATTTCATTGTTTGGTTCTCTGTGCTAGACAGTCCCTGCTGTTTCCACAAATTCCTGTAATACCTAATGGACATCTGGAAGAATTCAGCCAATTAATCGAATTCACATAGGAGCTGGGCTAATGGCTGTCTGAAAGGCAGATTACATTAAATCAAACTTGCAATATGAATGAAAGCACTTAATCATACATGCAGCATTCATTAGATGCGACACAGCGCGTGTTTTGATTGCTTTAATGAAAGATCAGGTAAAGTGCATCAACTGAGCAGATTGAAAAGGCAGCCTGCTTACAAATGTTTGATTATGCCGAATATCAACAGAAACGGTGCCAGTAATTTATAGCAAAACATATTTGTGGGCGTCTAGAGCTACTGAAGGCAGGGAAATGTGGAGTTCGGGTGAGCAGCGATTAATATGTGGTAAAACTTTAGTGCGAGGAAGAGACCGGGGTTCGGTCCTTTGTAGGCACGGGCACCTTCACGCTGTGAGTGACGAGATCTCGGTGAACCCCAGTTTCATTTACTTTAAGGTTCTTTGGTGAAAAGGTAACACCAGAGTAGGAACCCCCAAATTAAAAGAGGACTCACCCCCTGGAGGGTGGGGGCTTCAAAATCTTCTGGCAGGAGTCAAAATCCTGGTGTCCATGGTTACGCCTGCCCTCTAGAGCCGTGGATGTTTCTCCCTTCCCTGTATTTTCTCAGTAAACCACCCCATCGTTCTAGAAAACTAACAAATTATGTTTCCTACATTACTGGCTTTACAAATTCTAGAATAAAATGCCATTTGCAGATTTTTTTTTGGCAGAAAATAAGGATTAAGAATAAATGATATTTTAAAATTACATTTAATACGTATGTTGTTTGTAAAACAGGGTCTTCCTAGATAGGCCAGGGTGGCCCTGAATTCAAGGTCTTCTCTCCTTTCTCTTCCAGGGTGACAGCTGTGTGTCAGTATACCCAGTAATACATTTGGGGTTAATTTTGTAATTAAAAAACTACAAAACAAGGATAATTGTATTTTACAAAACTGTGTATGACTTCTCTATGGTGAATTTTAATATTGGACAGGACTGTCTTTAGAGATGGTGAGAACCACTCTTTCTCCAGGAGCGAAAGAAGAACCGACTTTCATTGCTTTAGATTGGTAGTAATGGAATTCTGAAAACAGAATTGAGGTCGCACCTGGCAGGTCCTACTTAGACATAGTCTCCAATCCAAGCTGACCCACAGTGGAGCAAGGGTTCCATTGCATTGATGGCAGGGGAGACATCAAGACAGCAAGAGTGGTGCTGTAGCCACAGGTGTTTCTAATGTCCTGTCCAGCATGGCATTGCAAAGGAAAACCCAAGCAGCGATTACAAGCAAGAGAACAAACGACTCAGTTCAGCGCTCTCGCAAGCATCAGGAAGTAGAGATTTATGAATTTTTTAAAAGAAAGGCAGGGAAGAGTTGGAATGGGAAAATGGATATCTGAGACGCTTAGTTCACTCGTTAAGAAATATGATGAGATTATTAAAAAGCCACTGTTGAGGAAGGAAACCTTCTTTGACCCATCTGGGCTGCTGTAACAACGTTACTAGGAACCAGGTGGCTTATAAAGAACAGACAGCTCTCTCTCTCTCTCTCTCTCTCTCTCTCTCTCTCTCTCTCTCTCTCTCTCTCTCTTCATTTTTCTCTTATTTTGGGGTGGTGGAGTAGTATGCCTACAGGTGTATGTGTGGANGGTGGCGCACGCCTTTAATCCCAGCACTTGGGAGGCAGAGGCAGGCGGATCTCTGTGAGTTCGAGACCAACCTGGTCTACAGAGCTAGTTCCAGGACAGGCTCCAAAAAACCACAGAGAAACCCTGTCTCGAAAAAAAAAATTTACTTAAAAACATCCACATTGTCAATCATTTCCCCAGTTTATAGGGAGGGAAAACCAGCATTATCCTAAATAATTTGCCTTGTCACAGTTATTATTTATTATTGTGAAATATAGTGGTATATTATAATCTTAAAATTTCAAGTTATTAATGCTTCTATTTGGAAATATAATTATTCTTATTATTTAGATTCACTCAGGTGAGTCAACATACACTAAAAGCCTATATTCCTCTCCTTGCACAAACCATCCATCTCTCGGAGTAAATGGCAAGCAGCTGAGAAACTTTTAGCAGCGTCAATTTTGACCTCACTCACTCTGGAGACCCCTCCTCTAATACAATTCTAATAGCAATCCCTGTTGCCTTCTGGTCTACCCATCTTCAGGAACCAGCCACGGGTAACATGCCGTTGCTTATAAGCAGGCCCAGGCTCTGCTCATTCCTCTACTCTTTGGACCACTTTGTCGGACTTGGCTGGCGAGCAAAGGACTTGAAATGTCTTCCTTTCCGGGCAGCAACCCCGTGGAAAGTGGAAGTCTTCCTATCCAGGTTCAGAGGCTTTATTTACTTAGGGCTGGCTTCGAGCTTGTGGTGATCCTCCTGCTTCTGCCTCCTGCGTACGGGTCTATTTGCAGGCGTGTTTCACTGCACCTGGCTTTATTCTTCTTCTGCCAAAGGTTTCCACCCTCCAAATGGAACTCAGAGTGAGACAGGACAGGAAGAAAGTTGTCACGTAATGCCCAATCCTGACTCGTTGGGCTCCGTCCACTAGGCTTTCCCTGCAGCTGCTTTGGAAGAATGTTTTATGTTACTTTTGGTTGCTTTCACATGCCTGGCATGTTTTAAATGGTGAAGACAAAGCCTTTTGTTTAATTGCTCCACTGAGCCAGCAAGGGGTAATACACCTCCGGGAGGGTAGGGAAGCAGATTCAGAGGCTGAGCAAGTCCCTCAGGGTAACGGAGCAAGTTTGCTAGCCGGGATGAGAAGTCACATGTGTGTGGTTTTCAGGCGGTGTCAGTAAGCGAAATTTACTCAGCACTGCTTGTTGTGTGATGTTTTGCCCTTTTGACTTTTGGGGGGCCCACTACCCAATTCCCAAATAAATCACACAGAGGCGTATTATCATAAGTGTGGCTTATTTCTTGTCTGCTTTTCTTATCTTAAATTATCCCCGACTACCTTTTGCCTCTGGGCCTTTATCTTCCTCTATTTCTGTATACCTTACTTCTTCCTCCAAGGCTTGCTGTGTAGCTGGGTGGCTGACCCCTAGTGTCCTCCTCTCCTTGTTCTCCTCTTCTGGTTCTCCCTCGTTCCTCTTCTGTTTATCCTCTCTGCCTACTAACTCCTCCTGGCCTTGCTCCTGCCTCACTATTGGGCATCCAGCTCTTTATTAGGACCATCAGGTGTTTTAGACAGGCAAAGAACCACAGCTTTACAGAGTTAAATAAATGCAGTGTGAGCAAAAGTCACACACCTGAAGATAATATTCCCCAACACTGGCTCTCCTTGCATGACTCGTGTCTCTCTCTGTCACTGGTGCCCTTTTTGTACAAGGCTTCTCTTTGTAGCGTCTGAACTGTCCTAAGTCTCTTGTGTTCGAGACAGGGACAGGGGCAAGGGCTTGCTATAGGACCCAAGCTATCTTTGATCTCTGCAATCCTGCCTCAGCCTTCTAAACGCTGGGATGATAGCCATAAACTTCCTTGTCCAACTAATCTGTAAGCTGTATAGTGTAATCCTTATTAACAACTACATAGAGAGGAATTCAGGTAGACGCCTACACAAATATCCATAAAATTGTCCCAGATCAGCTTCCAGGGCTTTGCCAAGTGACTCTCAACAAAGGGACTATTTGGAGTGTGGAGATACCGGGCAGAAGACTCACTACACTGAGTTCAGTTTGGCTCCCGGGTTTCTGCAGTGCACGATCTAAGAAAGCCTATGATTTAGTTCTATTTAATTGCCTAGGATTGTCTCTTGAATATTTGCTATGAGTAAAACATTGTGCTGGGCACTTTGTGGATAGGTCCAATCAGTTCCTTCACTTAAGGCTGTCACATGTTTAATTAACATAAGTACAGAGCTGGTGGCTAGAGTGTGAGGTCCCAAGGTGTCCTGCGGTGGTGCACAGTGCTGCCCCCCTATACTGCCGTGTGGGGAGCTGGTATTGGGGAGTCTTTGTGGGTCTGAGATGAAATCACCTGTAGGCGCTTCAGTCACAAAACAGACCACACTCCTGTCAGTTCTGGAGAACCATCTGCGGTTCTGTGGTAGTTAAACTCTGTGGGGTCACAAAGACACCGAAGAAAGCAGAAGTAAGCTTCAACATCCAACAATATTTCTCCTCAACAGTCACACAAAATAAATAAACAAAAAAGAAAATGGCCAACTTGTGAGGAGCAAGAAGGGCAGGTGACAGAGCAGCTTTGTCTCCATTAGCTCTCGCGGCGAAGGCTTTTAAAGTACTTTACAAAATATTATGCCTCGCCCTCCCTGACAGAGGAAAGCGCTATTATCTCCAGAGAAAGGTGGAGGGAAGGAGGAACAAAGGGTTACTCCTTTTATGCCAACTGTTTTGTGGAGTATTTGAAATGAGACTTGAAGCTAGAGGAGCAAGAGAGAGGAGGCTGGAAGAATTTGTAATCGAGGGTCATAATTTCACACGGCGTAAGTGTCTAGAGAACGTTAATACAGCGAGCGGATCTTCGTGCCCAGTGAAGTGGGATGAAAGCCTTGGCTGCTTCCGCGCAGCGGCGCATCCCGCGAAGAGCGATTCCAGCTTCAGAGAACCCTGCACTCACAGTCGGGTGAAAACGGCCATGATGAGCCTTCTGGCACAATCGTCCAAAATGTGTCCGTACTGTTCTGCTAGGTACACATGCTTTCTTGGGCTGACTATTAAATATTTGCAGGACATGGCGCGAACATGCAGGGAGACCCGACAAGCCTGATTCTGGTCCTGTCCTTTCCATCCTGCTTTTCTTGCTTTGTAACCCATTTCTGTGACTGGTTTCATGGAACTTCCATGAAGGAATTCTACACATATTATTACATCTATTAAGATGTAATCGCTTAATAAGAAAAATATTGCTCTGTTTCATAGTTATGAGAAAGTCTATAAAATCTGCATACACAGTAACTTCCTTTGAAGACTCCTAGTCCCAATGTTGCCATCGAGAAAAATGGCACCCATCGTTATTCACATATATATATATATATATTATATACTTATTTTTATGTATGTGTGTGTGTCTATCTGTCTTCATGTGAATATGCTACATATGTGCATGCCAAGAGGCCAGAAGAAGACGTTGAATTCCCCAGAGTCCCAGTCAGTTGTGAGCTGCCTAAGGAGGGTGCTGAGAGAACTCAGGTCCTCCAGACAAGCGGCAAGTGCTCATAATTGCCGAGACATCGCTCCAGTTCTAAGCATGTTTTAAAGAGATGGTGGCATCTGTTATCCAGGATGGCTAGCCACGAACTTCTGGGTTCTAATGATCCTCCTGCCTCAGCCCTCTGAGTAAATGACACTCATGAGAAGCTGATGTGTGTCCACATCTATACATATATGGTTATATATACTTTTGGAGGGCATTATTGGGAGTTGAACCTAGGTCCTCTTGCTGTAAAACAAACACCCTACCACTGAACCACAGCCCCAGGCTGTTTCATTTTGTTTATTTCTAGTTTTTAAATAGTCTCCACACTCTTAATCACTGTGTGCATGCTCCATTCTGGGGAACCAGGGCACGGTGGGAAGCCTAGCCAGGCCTGAGGTTGCTAGGCAATGCGCTCCTCTTCCCTCAGTGGGGAGCCTCGTGCAAAGCCCAGGGCAGGCTTCATGCCCTGACCCACCCCAGGTGAGGGAGCTCCTTAGCTGGCTCTGAGCCCCTCTCATGGGTGTCTGGAGAAAGGAACCCTAATTTCTTCTCAGTATTGGCCGTGTGGAACCTTCAAAGTCACAAGTAGGAGGAGCCTTCTGTTCTTCTGCAGATGTGTTCACTCTTTGAAGCTTCTTGAGAGAGGAAGTCCATGCTGAAACGTCCTCAGGGAAGCAGGGACAGTTCCTTGATGGCCATATCTCGCTCCTCCAGGCTGCCAGCATCCTTTGGCTTGCAGCTGCATTCTTCTGGCTTTTGCATCTGGTCACATGGTCTCCCTTTCTATGAGTCAGATCTCCCTCTACCTTGCTCTTTTGTTTAGAATTTTATTATTTATTACCTGACATTAGACAGTGTGTCTTGATCAAATCCACCCAACCCCTCCCCCGACTCTCATCTTCAGGTCTTCCTCCCCATCCCACTCCTCATTCTGTGTAACAATCCACCGAGTTCACCAGGGTTGAGGGCAGCACCAAGCTCTGGGTGCACACACAATATCACAAAGGCTGTTTGACAACATGTCTCTAAGCATTTCAGTGGAGTGCTGGAGGCTGAAACGTTCAGAAAGTGGGGTTGTCCATCAACAAGTTGTATGAATGGAGTCTATTGATCTAGATGCCTAATTAGAACGAGTGTGTGCTTGTGTGTGTGTTCCAGATAAGCACATGTGTTCTGTGTGCAGGCGTGCATGGAGGCCACAGGTCAACTGTGGGGGGTCTTCCTCAGTTACTGTCCACTTTATTCTTTCTCTGTGAGGCAGGCTCTCTCACTGAAGCAGGAGCTCACTGATTCAGACATGGCTGTCTCAGAACTCTCTATCTACACCAGGCTGGCCTCAAACTCACAGCGATCCTCCTGCCTCTGTCTCCCGAATGCTGGGATTAAATGTGTTCACCATCATGCCCCAGCCTACATACAGTCCTTAACAACCTCCCTCCTCCACACGAACAGTAATAATCATGCCTTTGGTCAGATCTTTACTGGGAAGCAAGGTAGTCCTTTCCCTAAAGGCGCTGCAGTTACCCTGCACCTGGGCAGGTGAAAGCTTTCTTAATGATTGGCAGCTCTGCTATACAACGCTATCGGGGCCAGCGTTGTCATGACTCCCGTGTAAAGTACCTAGAGATGTGGAAAGGGCAAAGGAAATGAAACCAAGACTTAATACGCATCCTTTCCCTTCTCAGTAACACTTTCCAGCAGAGTATTTGATGCATTGCACTAAAGAAGCGTGCGTGATATCTGAGAGTAGAACACCAGAAAGCAAGAAAACATTAGGATAATTGATCCTGTGAGTTATGTCCTTCATTAAAAAAGCAAAGGGAACAGACGGCTTCCCAGTGAGAGCAGTGAGGACCAGAGGACACGCTGACCTTAGGCCTTCGGAATTCCTTCCTGCATGTTTCTCCAGGGTTTGGGCCACTTAGTTATCACAATGGATTTTTATTATTTTATAGACACTTCAGCTACATTCTTCTGGTAAAGGAGATAGTTTGGGTGAGTCAACAATGATGAGTGTTTTTGTTATTTTGTCTCTCCTGGCTTGTTTGGGTGTTCTCACAAATGGCACTCTCCTGAGCTGATTGTAACAGGTCCAGCAAGGCATCACACACACTTAGTGGGTACTTTATCCCCTAGCAGTTATGAGTGGATTTAAAAACGTGGGTTTGTTTTAAGCATTTCCAGCAATCCACCAAGAGCATCAGGGAGCCTGCCCCAGCAGTCCAAGCTGAGCCTGAAGGTAAGACAGCAACACAGAAAGGAAGCGGAAGTTCGCTCCTCTATCCCTTTCCAGAAAAGCACTTTGCTCGTGCGTTAACTGTTTCAGGTAGCCTGGTGCCTCTTTTGATTGTCTCAAAATTAATGCACAGTTTTAGACAAATGCCACTTATAAAGGTCAGCTACAGACTTCAAAGGCCGCCATAAGAAAGTGAAATTGCAACAACAATATCACATCTTTTAGGAGAAGGAATCGTATGCCGGATGGTGAATAGCATTTGCTTATTTACTTTGATTTTTTCATTAGTTTGTTTGTTTTTGAGACAAGATGTCACTATGTAGTTCTGACTGGCCCAGAACTCACAGAGATTCGCCCTCCTGTGCCTCCTAAATGCTGGGCTTAGTTGTGTGTGCCACCATGTCTGCGCTGCTTGGTTATCTTAAAATAAAGGGCGCCTATCCTTCTGCGTGGGTTTGTCTGAGACAGGGTCTTTTGATTTAACCTAGACTGATCTTGAACTTACTATGTAGTCCCGGCTATACTTAAACTCTCAGTCATGCCAAGTTAGCCTTCCAGGGCTAGGACTACAGGCATGTACCACCACATCTGACACAACCATAATTTTTCTTGAAGTACGTTGTTGACCATTCTTCCATAGCACAAGGTATAACATTTCTCAATAAGATCATATCTAATACATCTCATTATTAATTTCTGATATAAAATTCAATTTCAACTAAATGTTGTCAATTACCAGGAAATCTAGTATTAATAGATACTAAAGGCACGTATAAAGGAAGATTTTTTTTTTTTTACATTTCCTGTCAATGTAGTAAAACACAACTTAAGATATTTAATACCATGGTTTAGGAAACAATGTTGCCAGCTCCAGCTGTGGCATGGCTGAACACATAGTATGTTTCAGGTAACCTATCAAATACAAACCTTTCGGAGCCAGGCTTGATTGGTTTAGATACTTGCCTGCTTGTTGCACAGAACACTTCGTTAAGTGAAAGGAAGAATAATGTCTCCAATTGGAAAACAGAGGGAGTTTGGGGCTGGCAGAATGCAATTGCCCAAGTTAGAGCTGGCCAAATTGATCTGAAATCATTTAGATAACAATGTGATGGGCAGTGGAAAGCATTTGTTTATGAAGACAGATAATGCCAGGCAAATCTGATTTATTTGGTCTTATAAAATTACTCGACAAGTTGGTGGCTACAGAAAACTCCACGGACAAGCATATATCTAAATGTTTGTAAAAGCCTTCGATGTGGGTCTGCATAGGATTAGGGTAATTGAATGCTCGGAAGATGCCGTCCAGATAACAACGCTATTGTGCGCCTATCAGATTTAAACCAGAATAATCGTAAAACAGATCATAATGTCTAGCTATTATATTTGGCACAGACAGTAGGAAGGGCCAGTATCTTCACAGACCAACGCTGTAAGGAAATACGAAAATGATTTAGCCCACTTACATCAGCTCTTCCTTTCTTCAGAGGTGCACACGTGAGAGCTTTGTCTAAAATGTCTCATAGCTTGTTTTTGCCCTCTGCTGAGGTTCACAGAATTTGGAATCTGTGGTTTTCCTCAAAGGCATTACGATGGAGTACTGCAAGTCTGGGTGGTGTCCAAAGCAGGGTCAATTTGAGTGAAAATTTTATGTAAATAAATTCCCTTACAGATTTTGAAGACCCGAAAGATAATTTATAAGAGAATAACCATGAAGATGGGCACATGCCTTTAATCCTAGCACCCGAGAGACAGAGGCTTTCAGGACAGCCAGGGCTGTTACACAGAGAAATCCTGTCTCAAAAAAAAAAAAACAACAACAATAACAAAAAACAAAACAAAACCCCAAAAAGCTGTCATACTTTTTTTGAGAAATAAAAGCAGAAAATAATCAAATGGAAGAAAGTAGAATTATGTTTTATTTAATGGTTTGTTTTTTTAAATATATATATATTTCCTGTATATAACCACAAGGGTGACAATAAAAATAATGTAAGTGAGGTGGCTACTAGCCAATCAGAGAAAAGGCAGGGCCACAGACCTAACCCCAGGCCTCGAGAGTCTGCTGGGTTGGACTTTCTGGTTGGGATGGTGGAAAACAGAGGTGTGGATTTGGCTGAGGCTGGAGACGCGGGCTGAGAGCACTGGAAAGTCTTCTCTAACCTCTGCGGAAGCATTTTCAAATCTTAACAACCAGTGTAGCTTTGCTGGTGGGTACCAGCTGTGAAACTGCCAGAGGACTCCAAGGGAGCTATGTAACAGCAAGTCGGATATGATTAAATTACAAAAAGAAAGACTGAGGATCTGGCTCAGTTACTGAGAGCTTGTCAAACACTCACGGGGCCCTGGGTTCGAGTTCCAACATAAAAGGAAGTGAACTATCACGTTAACAGATTACGAGATGTTGAATTCCATCAATAATAAATGCAGGTTTGTTTGAAGACAGCAATACTCTCAGCTTATGTAATTGACATTCCGTCCCTCATCAGTACAGAACATAATAACCAAAGGAAATGGAACTTTTTGCCTGCTGATCCGCATCAGATAGGTGTTTGGAAGGATAGTTTGCAATATTTAGTAAAAACTTTGAAGATGCTTAATGTGGTACTTCTGATAATGGCAGACTCTTAGCTGCATCCTCCCAGTGAAAACAGGAAAAGTGCTGGCGGCGGCCAGGGTGGCTCCTCAGTTTCTTGTTCTCGCAGGGGACCTGGGTTTTGTGTGCAGCTCCCATACCTCCCAGCACCTCCAGACCTGACATTCTCTTTTGATCTCCTTGGGTATGACACACACATTCTGCCTCCACATCTCCAGGCAAAACACTCATAAACACAGAAAAGGAAAAAGCGAGATTTCAAAGCATTCTTTAAAACATTACTATTATTATTGTTGTTGTTGTTGTTAGTCTGCCTGCCTGTATGTCTGTTTCTCTCTGTGTGTGCCCACCTGCAAATGCCCTCGAGTGATTGTGTATTGCCACAGTGTGAGTATGGGGGTTCCTCTTCTTCCACATGGACCCCCAGAAATTGAACTCATGTCACAGGCTTGGTGGTAAGCACTTTAACCCACTAAACCGTATTGTTGACCCTGAATTTCTTTTTTTTTTTTTTTAAATCTCCTGCAGCTCATGGTGAAGGCCCAGCTTAGCTCCTCCCGTGTCTATGTTCTGCAGGACCAGTTCCTTCATGCACTCCAGCAGGTCATAGACTGGGCAGATGTTGGGGTGAGCCAACTCAAAGACCTGGAGGTGTGCCTGGGTGGCAGCTGAGCTGGTCAGTCAGACAGCTGGGACCACTCACCTCTGGTAAGTTGCAGAGCCAGCTCTCCCATGCTCACGGTGAGGGATGGGTCCAGCTTTCCCAGGCCCAGGTTTGGATGCCACCATGACCCTATCGACATCACCTGATTTCAGGATAGATGCAAAAATTCTTCATAATAATTTTGCAAACCAAACTCAAGAACACATCAAAAAGAACATCCACCATGATCAAGTGGCTTCATTTCAGAGGTGCAGAGGTGATTTAACATATGAAATCAACAAATACAGCCCACCACATAAAGAGACTGGAAGACAAAACCACAGGATTAGAACACCCCTTCATGATAAAGTCCTAGAGAGGCTAGTCCCAAGGGACATACTTCAATATATCAAAGACCACCCCACAGCCAACACCAGCCTAAATGGAAAGAAACTCAAAGCATTTCCACTGAATTCAAGACAAGAGTCTCCACTCCCTGTATACCTTCTCAGTATAGCACTTGAAGTCTTACGGCAATAGGATGACTGAACGGGATACAAACAGGAAAGAACGAAGTCACAGTATCTTTATGTATGTAAGATTTTATATGTAAAAGGCCCTAAAAACTCCTCCATCAGGTAACTTCTATAGCTGCTAAATGATTCAGTAAAGTAACATGATACAAAATTAATACACAAAATCAATAGTTTTCCAATATATAAATGACAAATTTATATATTTCTCTCTAAATGAGAAAGAAAGCAGGTCTCAGTGGGTATGTTAACTACACCCCAGGCCAGGCCAGAATGCCCAGGAGGAATTGGCCAATACAAAAGTAACTCAGTGGTATTTTTGTAAACTTCTTATCTTGTTTAGCTTTGTTTGGGCATTTTTTTTTGTCCTTGATCTTTTGCTTGCTTATTTTGGTTTTTGTTTTTGTGGGTTTTTCAGATGTGTTTCTTGTTTTGTTGTTGTTATTGTTGTTTTGTTTCTTTTATTTGAAAGTGAGAAAATATAAAGTTGTATGGGTAGGGAGATGGAGAGAAATTGGGGGTGGGAAAAACATGATCAAAATATAGTGTATGAATTTTTTAATACAAAGTTTGAAAAAACACTGTATTTTTCTTTATGTGTATGCGTATATTTATGAGTATTTATGCCACATATGTAAAGATATCTGCTGAGGCCAGAAAAGTGGCTAGGCCAAAGTGAAGAAATAACGGCAAGCAGAGCACACACGCGGCGGAAGATGATGGAATTTCCCTGTCCATGATAGTTAGGAAGATCCGTCTAGACAGATGTGCAGGACAAGACAGACAGAAGCAGAAACAGGGCCTGGATAAAGGAGGTTTGACAGCAAATCTTCCCTTACAAGATGCTGGGATCCAAGCCTTCCTTGTTTTTATTGGTTTATTCACATTGCTTTCCACTGAGTCTCAAGTCCTGAACTCAGGTTAGAGCACTCTGGCTTACAGTGTCCTGGAGAAGCAAATTCAGGTCCTCTCTGAAGTGTGATTCCTTTATCCTGGGCCTAAAATCATTGTCGAAACAACCCTTCCCCTGAAAGGTTCCATGAGTCAGGAAAGCATAGATGGAGTTCAGGTGGTTTAATGTCTTCCTATTATTAAAGAAGAATTTTGCGTGATCAAAGTGTTATCTAGCTTTAAAAACAAGAAAGGAACATAAGTGAAGGCTTTAAACTGGTTAAGAGGCGTTGTATGTATAAGAACCAGGCAAGGAAGAGAACAAGGAAGAGAAGAGGAGAAAGAAAGAAACGCGACTGAGCAAACACAAAGCCTTTAGAGAGATGGCGGATTCCATTCCAAATGTAATAGCGATTAGGCACAGGGAGGGGCTAAAAGTTCAGTTATGTTCAAGCCATCACTGGCTAAAATAAATGGGGACTGTTATTAGTAGGACTCACCGCCGACGTAACGATAAAGGTTGAAAATGAAGATATGTACCTTGGGGACAACAACCAAAAGAAAGCTGACGTGTTTCCCGAAAGAACAACCCAATCAACGCACTTTATGGCAGAAAACATCCTTGCAGATACTGAGAGTTGATGGTGGTGAAGGGTTTGCTGAGCTAAACAGATGTGGCTGTGATTAGTATGAACCTTGGAACTGTGTAGCAGAATTATATGCAGTAGCAGTTGGGAGACAGCAAAGAGAACACTCTGTAACTTGCCAGGTGGGACGGGCAGATAGATACACTTACACAGTCTTGGCATGTTCAGCTGCAAAGTGCCCATTCTTTTCAAACATATGATGGGATAGTAAGTCTAACAACATACGCGAATAAAGACTGACAAGGCCTCACTCCCCCAGCCGGGCAACACTTTCATCAAGTGTCCAAGGTGCTCAGGAGGCTTGTTTGGAACAAACATATGTCCATTATTTGTATAACAAAGAGTGGACTGGATTGTCTCTACCCCTGTGGGTTCACACTACCACGTATGGAGACTTGTATTCTCACGACGAGCGTGACCATGAGCCAACCCTGCAGAGGATTCTAGTTTATCTTGTTTAATTTATATTCTCTATTCTACATACTGCAATGCCCAATTGAGAGCCAAGGAAAAACACATTTAAACATTTTCCAGTAAGCTGCAGTGCCAGGATTCAAACCTGCATTTTTTTTTTCCTGTGCAGTGAATGCATTTCGGAAAGTACTTATTCCCTTGAGATTGGAAGGAAGGAGGGAAGTGTGCTTGCAGAAGAATCTGTAAGAATATTTGAGAGCTACCTTCACGCACTGCTGACAAAGGCTTTAAGCATCTGTGGTGTGGGAGTACTACACCCTGGGCACAGGAAATGTGTGAGGGGTTTTGGAAGGAAAGACTGAGCTCTGGAGTGTGATGCTGGCTGGAAGGACCCAGCAGGCACCGGCCACGATGGAAACTGAACTCTCCTGTAGGACATCTCCTGCCACTGGAAACCCTTCCCTGCAAGTTCAAGTTCGCTATTTTCTCATTACTTGCAGTTCTTAAAATGAATCCCAATTTCAAAAGGCAGCCAGCCTTTCACAGGCAAGTGAAGGTCAAGTGTACGTTCTCTCCTCTCAAGTTTTTCAAATGTGCATCTGCTTTACCGCTTAACACAGGGAGAGCACTTGGATAAGTGTAATTACATAGTTTCAATCAATTATTTAAATATATTCAGCATTTTAATGATTAAGCCCGCATTACCGTCTATCACAGACTATGATATTTTCTGCCTGACCTACTTGCCTCATGGTTCATCTTTCTCTCGGTGTCTCTACATCATCTCCTCAGCCCCCCCAGCTTGGCTCCAACACAGCCCGTAAACTGATCTTTCCAAAATGAAGACTAGAGGTGGGATGGAAAGCGGACATGGAGAAGGGTGTGCCGTGATAAAAATGAAGTATGCATGAAAATGCATATCTATGCATGAAGATGTCACTATAAACCCCACTTCTTTGTAGAAGAAATTTTAACAGTTAGCTACTGGGGACTTGGGAGATGGCTCAGTGGATAAAACAATTGCCCCAGAAGCATGAGGGGCAGGGTTGGATCCCCAGAACCCACATAAAAGATAGATGAGCAGGTGGGATCCCCAGCACCCACATGAAAACTGGGTGGACAGGTGGGATCCCAGCACCCACATAAAATCTGGCAGGGCAGGTGATGTCTTGCTTGTATTCCCAGCGCCCTGGAAGCAGAGACAGGATCCCAGGAACATGACTAGCCAGACTCACCCTGTGGGTCTCAACCCCTCTGGGAGTTGAACGACCCTTTCACAGGGGTCACCTAAGACCGATGGAAAACACAGATATTTATATTACGATTCATAACAGTAGCAAAGTTACAGTTATGAAGTAGCAACAAAAATGATTGTATATTTGTGTGTGTGTGGGGGGGGGTAGCCACAACATGAGGAGCTGTAGTAAAGGGTCACAGTGCCGGGAAGGTTGAAAACCACTGTGCTAGTAGAGAAAACAGCCTTAAGGTAGGAGAGTGTGTTCCGCATCCGAGGAAACTAAGAAGGTCAGCATGGATGGAACGGATGGAATGAGGAGCAGTGGAGTAGGAAATGTGGTTTAAAATAGCTAAGGGTCGGGGCTTGGCTCAATGGCAAAGCACTTGCGTAGCAGGCCATAGACCATGGGCTAAACCTCCAGCATTGAGGAAAATGACCCACCCAACTGAGCAGGGACCTGGTTGAGTATATGCCAGAGATATTTGTAGGTGGGTTGATGCTTTCGCCTGACATTTTCAAGTAAAACAGAGACATCGGTTCCCTCTGTGTAGGAGAGAGCAGTGGTGGTAGGCAGAGGCAGAACGTGACGATGGGGAACCTGAGAAGGATTCAGAGTCAGGAAAGGGTCTGAAGGTAGAAATGCTAAGAACTGCTAAGGGGTGAGTATGGGGTAGCCTGAGCCAAAGGACTTTGGGTTTTGGCATGAGTGCCATTTGCTAAAACGAGGACACCTAGACAGGATTAAGTTTAAGGGGGAAATATCAGTAGTTAACTATTAGATTCTGGAACTACGATTGACTTCCAAGTCCTTGCGATCCGTGGCTTCTCGCAGCGACAAATGATGTTAGTTTTTACAGGAACATTTGTAGGCTGATGTGATGGGGTAGGAAACAGGAGATAAAGCTGTTCTTGAGCAAGTCCCCAGATAGCCAAGGGATTAAAAAGTAGACCAGCCACCGAGCCTGTCTCATAGACACGCTGATCTCAGGGCAAGGGGATCTTCTTTCTTCCTAAATATTTCCTCAGTATTTGAGTTATTTTGCTGAGGTGATGGTATATTGTTTGTACAAAAAATGGGTTTCATGATGACAGTCCCATGCATACATGTAGTGTGTCCTAATTTGCTTTCCATTGATTTGGTAAATACCATGACCTCCTGAAACTGAGAAGCTTCTGTAAAGCAAAGGACATGGTCAACAAGACAAAACAGCAGCCTACAGAATGGGAAGAGATCTTCACCAACCCCACATCAGACAGAGTTCTGATCTCCAAAATATACAAAGAACTCAAGAAATTGGTCATCAAAAGAACACATAATCCAATAAAAACAATGGAGTACAGACTTAGAGAACTCTCAACAGAGGAATCTAAAATGGTTGAAAGACACTTAAGGAAATGTTCAACATCCTTAGTCATCAGAGAAATGCAAATCAAAACAACTCTGAGATTCCATCTTACACCTGTAAGAATGGCCAAGATCAAAAACACTGATCACAACTTATGCTGGAGAGGTTGTGGGGAAAAGGGAACACTCCTGCATTGCTGGTGGGAATGCAAGCTGGTACAGCCCCTTTGGGTTTCAGTGTGGCGATTTCTCAGAAAATTAGGAAACAACTTTCCTCAAGACCCAGTAATACCACTTTTGAATATATATTCAAAGGATGCTCAATCATTCCACAAGGACATGTGCTCAACTATTTTCATAGCAGCATTGTTTGTCATATCCAGAACATGGAAACAACCTAAATGCCCCTCGACTGAAGAATGGATAAGGAAAATGTGGTACCTTTACACAATGGAGTACTACACAGCAGAAAAAGATAGCGACATCTTGAATTTTGTAGGAAAATGGATGGAGCTAGAAAGCATTACTTTGAGTGAGGTAACCCAGACCCAGAAAGACAATTATCACATGTACTCACTCATAGGTGGTTTTAAAACATAAAGCAAAGAAAACCAGCCCACAAATCACAATCCCAGAGAACTTAGACAACAATGAGGACACTAAGTGAGACTTACATAGATCTAATCTACATGGGAAGTAGAAAAAGACAAGATCTCCTGAGTAAATTGGGAGCATGGGGACCTTGTGGGAGGGTTGAAGGGGGGAGGGGAGAGGCAGGGAGGGGAGCAGAGAAAAATGTAGAGCTCAATAAAAATCAATTAAAAAAAAGATAAATACCATGGCCAAAAGAAAATTAGAGAGAAAAGCATTTATTTCATCTTACAGCTTACAGTCCACCATGAAGGGAGGCAAACTGAGGCAGAGGACATAGAAAAATGCTGCCTACTGGTTTGGTCCCTCTGGTTTGTTCAGCTTGCTTTCGTAAGCAGCTAAGGCTGTTCTAAGAGAGGGCAACCCTGCCCTTACATCCATCATGACTCAAAGAATGCCTCAGAGATATGTCCACAGGCCCATACAATGCACACGCAACTCTGCAAATGAGGTTCTCTCTTTCCCAGGTGACTCTAGTTTGCGTCAAACCGATGAAATCTAAGCAGTGCAGTAGGTGTGGATTATATCGGGCTCGCGCCCGCTCTTGTCCCCCCCCCGACCCGCCCACACCCCCCCCCCCCCCCCCCACCCCCCAACGCCTTTGCCTCTTACACACCCCCCCCCCCCCCCCCCCCCCCCCCGCGTTCTTCCCAGAGTCTCCCTTCTGCTGTCTAGTCCTTTCTCCCTTCAAAATTTATGAACTGAAGTCAAACTTATTCCACAACTAAAGACTTAATGAAATCTTGAGGGACGATTCCACACGCGAGTTTTTGTCCAAGTATGATGGAGCAGAAGAAGGTGCTACATGTTTAAAAGGAGGAACGTGTTGGCAGCCTGAAGAGGAAGAAGGCGGGTGCCACAAACGTTCACTCACTTTCTGGGCCCCACTCTCTACGTCTTGATGCTTTAGTGAGAAGACAGAAAGGATTGCTGGTGTTCTGAAGAATCCTCCAGGTTTCTACCCGAGTGGGAGGTGTGCTACAAGTCCTTTCGTTCACCAACGTTTTAAATCTTTCCAATTTTCAACTCCTAGGAGTGCTCTCCAGTTGGAAGTTCTACATGGCAGAGACCGCCACCTCTGTGTCAGGGACACAGAGAATGCTTAGGAAATATACAAGTCTCCATTTGGTGTTTGTGGTGTCCTAGGGAAAGCTGCCACATTTAATCCTAGCTTTTTTTGGTGATGTATTCTTTGTTTTTTTTTTTTTTTTTTTTTTTTTTTCCTTCTGATAACCAGAGTTGTGTGTTCTTTTTGCAGGGTACTTAAAAAAATCTAAAAACTCTTACAATTCTTACTGGGTAGAGGAACATTACAACAATACTTTGGCACAGTTTCCTCCCAGTGTCTGCATTTTATTCCCCCATAGTTGAGCACCTTGATGCCCTGTCGTTTACGCTTACCGCCATGATGTACACTTTTAGTTCTGTGGATGCTTATGGATAACTCGCCATCTCCAGCTTCACAGTGATATTTCAGATCATCTACAATCACCAATACTAGGTGGTAAACAATTTTCTTTAGAAATATTTTCCAGAAAGTGTCAGATTAAGATTTTTTTTTTAAAAAAAGTTCCTGGTGTACACGGCTTTCCAGGGGGCTGTTATTGAAGGGGGCGGGGCACTATAGGATCTTAGGGAAAACAGGTGGCAATGTGTTTTGGCTCAGGGAAAAAGCCTTCCTGGCAAGGGTCTTTCTTAAAGTATTACCATCCTTACACCTGTGTTTCCACATCACAAGTATTTCCGGGTCATGAGAAGAAAGAATAAGAGGAAGGCAGAGATAAGTTTGTGTTAGAAGTGATGTCATGTGTAGCCGACTTGTCAGAAACGATCAGCTTGGGAAACTGAGCTTATCAAGCTACTAAGGACCACGGCATTTTAGTGATTCAGATATGAGTTTTGATAGCAAAATATTGTACACGACTCCACGCTATTTAATGAGAAGCACCATAACTTCTGGTCTTAATCCAGTCCTTAAAACACAATGGGACTGGCCAGAAAACCTGAGAATCTAGTGTGTTGTTAAGTATTATTTTTCGAAACTTGTTTTCAGGTGTGTGTGTGTACTTTAAGACTTACTGCTCATAGTGAGAGACAGTTAAAGAAGTAGTTTGAAGTTACTGGTGTAATAGAAAGAATCTAGGCATTGGAATCTGCCAGGCTTTGGTTTGAATTTGTCCTGTGTGATTCTTGCTAGTCATCTACATTCTAATTTAATCTACCTAGTGTGTAAAGAGTTCTCTCTCTCTCTTAGCATAATCTGATACATAATCAGAGTCGAAGAGATATTTGTGCCCCTTTCCTTAAATAGTGTCCTCCATGTAAAATCACTTCACTGATAGTGGGGCCCTTAGTCTACATTCCAGATTTTTATTTTTATTTTATTATTTTTTTGCGAGCAGTCTTGAGCACAGTTATTTGCCCTTCCTCTTCTCACACTGCCCAGGTTTTTGTTATTAAAGGCTGGCACGGTCCCTCTGCCGAATACTGGCTAATTATTTCACTGTTCACTTAGTATTACAAACTTTAAAATCTCTTCTGTTTCTTAACAACAACAGCGAAGTGCAGGACTGGTGGCAGGGGGCCAGACGACAATCTGTTGAGTTGGGTCTACCACACATCCCTTGCAGCGTCCCTTAGTCATGTACAGGGAAGCAGATGCGAGGTCGATTCTACCAGCATTTCTCACTCAATCTCCTCCATGCTAACTAAACAGGCCAGCTAGGCATTAAGTCATGTCTCTGGGTAGCTTAAGTGGAAAGTGCGAACAGAGAAAAACCACTTTATGTGAGGACAGCCGAAAATTAGATCCCTTCCCCTCCCCACTCCTGTTCCCCCAGGGGAGGAGACACTTATCAGCCAAGAGCTCGATGCCCGAACCGTGCAGCGTCCTGAGCTCCAGAGGTTTGCCAGCACGCACGATCTGCGGCGCCGCCGAGAGCCCTTCTCTCCAGATGAATTCTCATAGTATCACAGACGCGCGCAGTCCGGATCGATACTGGATGGCAGACGTGCTCTCGCCGTCAAGTGTAGGCACAGGACGGCGGATTGAGCCGCCCTGCAGTTTGTTCGCTGCTTCTCATCAGCTCAGTCCTGGCAGAGGACATTAACCCGTTCCCGCACGGATTCCCACCCTGTCGCGGCGGTCGTCCCTCCGTTGTCCTACCGCGGCGGCGTAGTCTTTCAGCCCGACGCCCAGGCGCGGGCTCGGTCTGCTCCCGGCGCGTGGCGGGCTGGTGGCGCCCAGGGTCCCCAGCGCGCGGTCCCTGGAGGCAGGACAGGGCGCTCCAAGTCCCTCGCGCCCGCTCATCTTCCCGCGTCCCGATCCCGGGGGCCCGGCCCGGCGAAGGCCCCGCCCCGGGATCCGCTCCCACTTCTGATTGGCCGGCGCAGCTCGAGGGGCCCGGCCCGACCCGGCCCAGCGTCTCAGCTATAAAGCGGGTCGCCGCGTGCCCGGCCCGGCCCGGCCCACCTAGCTCCGGGGCTCGCACACGCACCCGACCCACCATGCCGAAGGGCTTTCTGGTGAAGCGAACCAAGCGCTCGGGCAGCTCCTACCGCTCGCGCCCGGCCGAACCGCTTTTCCCCCCGCCGGGTCCCCGCGCTGCACCGCCCTCCCCCGAGGAGCCCAGCCGGGGGCTGTCGGGGTCCCCTTGCTTCGAGCCCGCGTTGGACGGCGCCGAGTGGGGCGCGGGTGGCGGAAACGGCCCGGGACCCAGCCCCGCGAGGCCGGCGGGCCCCGAGCTGCGCCGCGCGTTCCTGGAGCGTTGCCTGCGCTCACCAGTCTCGGCCGAGTCCTTCCCCAGCGCCACAGCCTTCTGCTCCGCGGCGCCCGCGGCCGCGACCTCGGGGGAGCAGTTGGTGCCGTCTCGGGTCGCCGTCCCCAGCTCTGTCCCCGCACCGGCGCCCGTCCCTGCCCCGCACAGCCTCCAGCGCCGGGGCAAGGGTGCCCTGGGCTGCGCGTCAGCACCCGCGGCCGTCAGGAAGCCTAAGGCGGTGAGGAGGCTGAGCTTTGCAGACGAGGTGACCACGTCCCCGGTGCTCGGTCTAAAGATCAAGGAGGAGGAGCCCGGGGCGCCGGCGCGGGCTTTGGGCGGCGTCCGCACGCCGCTGGGGGAGTTCATCTGCCAACTGTGCAAGCAGCAGTACGCGGACCCCTTCGCGCTGGCTCAGCACCGCTGCTCCCGCATCGTGCGCGTCGAGTACCGCTGTCCCGAGTGCGACAAGGTCTTCAGCTGCCCCGCGAACCTCGCCTCCCACCGCCGCTGGCACAAGCCACGTCCCGCGCCTTCCTGCGCTGCGAGTAAACCTCCCTCCGCGCCGTTGACCCCTCCGGACCCTTCCCTGGCGGCGGGCAAGGAGAACGGCCGCCTGCCGCGGACCGACGATCAGCACCCGCAGGTCCGGGACAGCTCCGCGGACGGTCAGCACCTGGACAGCGCCGCGCGCCCAGGCCTGCAGGCGTTGGTGCACCCGGAGGCAGCACGACCGCAGGCTCCCTACCCCGAGGTGATGCTGGGGCGCCGCGGTCTCGGGCCAGGCGGTGCCAGCCCGGGGGCAACATCCGAGGTCTTCGTGTGCCCGTATTGCCACAAAAAGTTCCGTCGCCAAGCCTATCTGCGCAAGCACCTGGGCACTCACGAGGCGGGCCCGGCGCGAGCACCAGTCCCGGGTTTCGGCTCGGAGCGTACAGCCCCACTTGCATTTGCGTGCCCGCTTTGCGGGGCTCACTTCCCGTCCGCGGATATCCGAGAGAAGCACCGGCTATGGCATGCTGTCCGCGAGGAGCTGCTACTGCCCGCCTTGGTCGGGGCTCCTTCGGAAGCGGGCCCTGGAGGGGGATCCGACGGTAGCACTCAGCAGATTTTCTCATGCAAGTACTGCCCTTCCACTTTTTTTAGCTCCCCGGGCTTGACCCGGCACATCAATAAGTGTCACCCCTCAGAAAGCCGGCAAGTGCTGCTGCTGCAGATGCCACTGAGGCCTGGCTGCTGAGGGACCCAGGCCTGGCGAGATTTCCAGAATGGCTGGAGAAAACAATATGGGAACTCCTGTGGGGCTTTTTCCATCTTGCAATTTCCTCTTTCCTTCCCTTGCCTTCCCTCTTAAAACTCTCCTAGTCATGATCCGCCCGGGGAGAAGGCAGCGAGATGTAAAACCCCCTCTAGAGCAGGTATGTATCTGGCATAAAAATTCATGATCAAAGCTGACAGCTTTAAATCCTCATTTCCCCACTAAAATAGGGCATCCCCTTCCTTAAAACGCTGGAGACCCCAATGAATCTTATACGGTTTGTAGTTCCTATGGAAAGTCACAGTGAACGCGTGCAAGTCTCAGTGTGTACACAAGGTTCTTCCTGAAGTGGTGGTCATCGACCATTTCTCCTCTCGCCACCACAGGCACTCATGTCGTTTCTGTCTCAATAGGGTCAGATTTCTTGCCTTGTATATTCTGTGAATCAAGCTATGTGACTGATGCCAAACTTGCAGGGAAGGAAAACTTAGACCCTTGTAGATGGACAGGAATATAAGAGGATGCTGCTGTCCGGTGTGAAAATATCCCTGGAACTTTCTTTCCTCAATTGAATGCATTCGTCCCTTCTTCTAAATTAGGTTTTGGAGGTGCGCGAAGGAGTTGGTGTGCCCTCTGCATTCTTTACCTATTTTATGTGCTGCATTCAGGAGGAGCTAAAGGTTTTCTTTACATAACCTTTTGTTTTTAAATACTATACTCATTCCTAAAATTTGAATGTTTTAGAAAGATTTCATTCAAATTATTACAATTTGCTGTAAATCTGCTGCACACTGCATTGTAAACTGTTCAACTTAAGGAAGATGTTAACACCTGTAGCCCACTATGGAAATGAATGTCAATCAACTCACTCAATATTTCTATATTTTCTTTCCAGGAACATTTGAATTTTTTTGTAAATCATATTCAATGTATATTCTGTATCTATTCCCTCAATAGCCAGAGTCTGGGATACTGGCTGAGCACTATCCAACAATAGATTTGTAAGCTGCTTCCACCAAATAAATGTATGTAGACTGTGCCTGTTTCATTTTGTCTTAAGTGGTTGAACACAGTGTATTTTCCAAGGCACATCTCTTACTTCCTCAATACCAACACTCAACTTTAGGATCTTAGGGACCTATTTTGACAGAATACGAATGCCATCGTGTTGAAATGCAGTGGGACTTCCTCCTTTAGAGTCTAGCTGCAGACTGCCGCTCCATGGAGAAAATACACTTTTTTTTTTTTGCTTGTTTTAAGTCTATTCAACAGGGCTACAGAAATTATATAAATGGTGCTAATCAGTTTCACTATTTCAAATCAGCATTTCTGTCTGTCTTGTTACCTGTTATCAATACAATAGAAATATATAGGAAGTTTGATTATTCTTTGAAAAATTCTTTCTGTTGGCTGTGGGAAACTACATTAAACACATTCCCACAGGATTTTTCTACTCATCTAATTGTTTTATTTATGAGTACTAATTTAAAAGGTGTACAGGAACTCTAAAAATTTGGTAAAAAATTTTATTCCTGAAAGTATACTAAAAAACACTGAAATGTAACAAGTCAAACGTCATGAAAGAGACACGTTGATTTTGGTCGAGTTTCTGGCAGACTTAGGAAGCGGTAGACTTCCTGTGCTGGAACTGACGGAGGGAGGACCTCCGAGAAGCACACTGGGCTGCTTCTGAAAATGGCGTTTGTGTTTATTTTTTCATGTATCTAAGCTACCCTAGGGGGCATGTTACATCTCCAATTACACAGCCCTGCTGCTTTTAAGTCTAAAAACACATGAATAGAATACAATCATGGACAGGAAGTGTGAAGAATATTTTATTTTGTTTTATTAAATACCATGTCATCTTTTTATCCCATTACAAATCTGTAGACACTACATGAATGATACATAATTTATATTCTGTGGTTTGTCAGGATGATGTATTTACACATGCAGTTGGTATCAATCATGCTACATTTCCTTAGGAGATGCCCATGTTAAACAAAAGGGGGCAGCTTATTGAGTACAGGAAATACTTCTGGAGGTGGGATGCATACCAACCTGCACCTGCTGCAAGTTCAGTACTAAAATATTAGATTTAACTTGGACTCCTGGGTTATGTTCCCTTACTTTTTAAACAATACACATAATTTGAGCAAACATTTATATGAGAACAGTCTTCCACCCTCCTCTCCACAACCTTCTCTTTTGGTACTCTGGAGCGCACACAGACACACCAGGATAAACTGGTCAGTGATATAGGACCACGACCTCCAAACAGAAATGGTATTCAACAGTGATACCACCTCAAACAGCAGAACGAAGTTGTTTGGGAGCTAAAGAAATCAAAGTCCTGTGGTGATTTTCCTGGTTATCTGAGAGGTTGTGTCGGCATTTGCGCTGGCGAGAAATGAGACACTGCCACGGGAGGAAAGAGTTAATGAATGTAATTTCAGTTGGAATCTGAGCTGCTGCATGGCCATTAAAGTTTCCGTCTGTAACAAACAATCTGTCCACACCCTACATAACGAACATGTGTAGCTTTTGCTCTAGCTTTATAAATGCCTATAGTCATTTATATTGTAGGGCTGGGCTGTGAAGGACAGTGTGCTTGCCTAGCATGTTTGGGATGCTGGCTTCCATTCCCAGCACTACAAAAAAGGTTACATTTGTAAAAACTATGTATTTATTAAATTATAAAGTTGTAATGAGGCACAATAAATAACACAAGACTATCTGTCCAATTATATTTTGGCTCAACATTAATCATGAACTTGAAGGTAGCACTAATTAGACATGATTATCTAGGAAGGTCAAGAGTATGAATTAAAACTCGATCCCCTCAGAATATGACAGCATGGAGTGTGGGAAAAACCTGAACTAAATAAATAGTCCAATTTTAAAATAAGAAGTTGCAAATTGCTTTAAGTCCAGTGTTTTCTCAAAGAAATGTACAGGAAGAAACATGAATGCTGTGGCAAACATGAGGCCTGAAAGAGTTAAACTATGTTTGTGCCAGGGTGGCTACTGCTGATCACTGCTGGGCTGTGTGTCTCCTTAGGATTTATTGGCTGAGCCAGAGGACCGACGCAGCTTCATGGACATGCGGCTTTTGCTAGTTCGAGGAGACATTGGAGAGGCCAGGTCAGCCCCATCTACCTGTGCTGCTGTGGGAGCGTCACTGGGTAGACTCTCTGGGTAGGATCCTGCGGGAAAGAGCAAGCATGTCAGTATTCTCCAGTCCCAGACCATAACCACCTCCTGCTGCTATCTGGAGCAGGATCCCCACCCCTCACAAGGCCTTCAGAAGTTAAAAAAGCAATCCCCAGAGTTTACTAATGTATCCAAAACCCTGTGATCTGGTGGCTCATGTCATATTAAAGAAAGCACCAATCATCATATCCAGAGCCAGCACCCTGGAAACAGCAATGGGAAATAAAATCTTTGGGTCTGAAAGACCAGTGACCCAAAACACCAAGCATGCAGAGCAGGGCACGGAAGGTGGGAAGGAAGACCAGCCACACTGCGCAGCCATAGGACATCCTCACACTACATGCTAGGCTCCAAACAGGAAGGTCCACAGGAGACCATGCTAGGTACGTAAGTAGTTATAGAAAGAGCAGACAAATTCTTGCGAGAAGGAAAAAGATATTTCATTTGAAAGCCAGTCAGAAAAGACAAATTGACCTCAGAAAAATGTCTTTAGGTATTGCTTTTTGTGTTCATTAGCTTAGATGTTTACAGTTAGCAGTAGAATTAGTAGACACAGAATTTCAAAATAGGCAAAACAAATTCAAATAGGGAAATCCTGTGTCATTTACAGGGCACTTCTTCTCACTGACATTTGGCTTGGGAGTAATTATGCTAGTGTTTCAATGTAATGGAACACCCATGCTTCCATTTTCTAAGAGAAAACCAAAAATGCTCAATAACAGATCCTGCTGAGGTCTCTTAAGAACATATCTCCAAAGAATTCTCCAAAGTACTTTTAAAGGAAAAGTAGTAAAATTATACTTAGGGACAGACAGGGAACTATTCTGCCACTTGTACCCGTGTACTGCCTGCTCAACATTTCCCATATCTTCCCCAACATTTCCTTTCTAGCCCGGATGAGGCTGGCCTATAAAGCAGGAAGGTTTTTTTCTTCTTCTTCAAAATTTCTCTTCCCGATGATCTGAGCTGGCTCACAGTAGACGCAGATTAGAATACTCAGAGAATGTGCACCCACAGCCCCCTTAGGGAAGCCTGGCACCAGAGTGGGAAAGACAGCGAGGAGCAGGAGCTGAGCTTCCCGGTGCCACGCAGGTCTGCTGTGAGGAGAGGTCTTCCCTCCCAGTGCTGTTCCCGAAGGCCAGTGTCTCTGGTGGGGTTGGGAGGGCCAGAACTAGCAGTACATGCCTTTCTGCTGTGAAGGAAGAAACGTAGTAGCAGGCAGAATGGAGAACAAAAGAGAAGATAGACTGACAGGCGTGAGGGAGACTGCGGTGCTACAGGCGTTACCCGAGTAACGGAGAGCAATCAGGGTGGTATTATGAACACAACAGGCATGCAATGAGTTCGGGTGGTGACGTTCCACAATGGCCAGTGCTCCGCTTGTTCAGATGCCATACTTACCAACTAACAAAACAAGTTCAAACAGGAAAAGAGAATAGGAAAAAGTCTGTGAGAGAGCCGAGAAACTACTGTCTAACGTGTGCACTGATTGTCTTACAATTCAGTCACTGGATCTCAGAGAGACAGTGTAATGAGGTAATAGCTACAACTATGTATGAGGTAATAGTTCAGATTTCATGTAATTAAAACTGGAAATTGAAATTCCTTGCTATGCTAGCCATATTCAAGCACTGAGTCACGCCTGGTTAGCTGCTGTCATCTTGGATAGAGCAGACACGTGACATTTACATCACCACAGCAGTTTACTGACAAGAACCTGCTGTCAAGCCTCCCAGGAGAGTATTTCTTTATCCTCAAACCCAGTGCTAGAATGAAGACTCTGGAGAAAACCAAAATTTTTCCATCAATTGTTTTTGTTGGTTGAAACTCTCAAACTCTTGAAGGCAGCCTGACAATGAGAATTACTGGTTTCCCATGACTTTTTAATGGCTGTAAAGAAAGCCCGTCTCTGGGAATCAGGGTGCATACCCCATTTCCCTATTTAGAATCGGCTTTCTTCAAAATCAGCAATTCTCCCATGTCTTCTTTATTGCCTCCCAATTCGGTCATAAGAACTCGAGAAAGGAACTGTATAATGAGGTAGCTATAGCCACATTAAAAATGATTAAATTTCCTTTTGCACAATTAAAAATCAATTGAGGCAGGCAGGGCTGGTGTAGGTCTCACGCTAACGCCTCTGCAGACGACATATGTGGAGGACACTCAGCACAGCCACTCTACAGCAGCGCAGACGAGGCAGGCCTCAGCTTGGATTTGGAAAGAAAACAGTCACACTTGCCATTTCCTGCCACAACCTATTCTTCCTAATTATTGATTTACACCACGTGAGTCATGAAGATAGGACTGAGTTATTCCTGTGTCTACTGTATCTTCCAGGGTAGTGTAAGAAAGTACCCATGGCTCCTATGTTCATGCAGTCAATAAACCATCATAAGTGATACCATGGATAGGACTTTGGGGGCTCCACAGACATTTTAAAAGGGAATATAAATGGTTTTAAAATTTATTTTGGTTTGGTCTATACTGTCTGTTGGTAAGCATGACCACCTTAAAACTTCCTAAAGTATTTGGCTAATAAAGTCTTTAAAATATTGTAACTTTGAAAGCATCTTCAATTATATGAATTAAAAGACAATGCAAACACATTAGAAAGAATAGGTTAGGGACTTCTGGACTCTTCCTTTATAATAATATAATAATTATTATATATTCACATTTGTTTTTTTTTTTTATTCCCTCTCCATCTGTGTGCATGAATGCCATTGTACATGTGTGGACGGCAGAGGACAGCTTGTGAGAATCTGTTCTCTTCCTCTACCATATGCTCCTGAGGATCAAACTTAGGTTGTCTGGCTTGGTGGTAAACACCTTACCTGTCTAGTCATTTTGCTGGCCCATCTCTTGCTTTATTGACTGCTCCATATCGGGCAAGCTGACTGGAGTCATTTTCTTATTTGTGAAATGGAGACAAGAAAAGCTACCGTGTCACGTTGTGGAGATTAATGACTATGTAGCAAAGGGCCTGGTGTGTAACAGGTACAAAGTAAGTATAGCTATATAAAGAGTTCTTACAGAGCAAATAGGAGACTCTGAATCAGATCAGATAAGGATTTGGAAGGAAGAGTAGAAACTAGAAATATTTTTGGATAAAATAATTACCTATGAAATATAATCATTCAAATGTGGAGAATATCTGTAATGTACATTTAAGTTTAATTTTCAGAAATCAAAGAGTTTGTCCTCTTTTATGTTGACTGTGCTATAAAATACAGCCTTAAAGGTTCACAGAGTCAATGACAGATTACATGGACACTGCCCAAAACTGTCACAAAGGAAGTAACACATTATTCAAAACTGTACAGAAAAACAGGCCAACAAGTGGTTTCACTTTAAGAACTGAAAAACTATCGCTGTAGACCTGAATAAACAAGGTCAGGTTTCTTGTATTTTCTCTCTACCTTACAAATGAGAAAACTGGTATAACACAGACTGACTTGACTTCATGTAGTATAAATGTCAGGAGTATAATTTAAATCTAGTCTATTTCAAAATATACTTCTTCCCTGGCAACCCATAAACTAACTCTCTCTCTCTCCCTCTCCATTGCCTTCCTCTCTTCCTTCCCCTGACCCTCTCCCTCTCTCACTGCTAGCAATAGTAAGGGCTGAAAGGCCAATGACAACTGTGATGTTGAGACCCTGAGCTCTGGAGGCAGACAGGGTCAGGGTACAAGGCTGACCTCGCCACCTGTGAAGTGCTCCTGGGATCATTCTTTCCCCTTCAAGGTTGCATAGACATGCTGTGAGGATGTAATAAAAGGGTCCACAGACTGCAGTAGGCACAGTGTCTCACACTCAATTATTACTTCATGAGTTATATGAAAACTTAATGAGTGTTCTATATAAAAGCTGAAGCCAGTTATTATTGCCACAAATTATGCTATTTAACTCAATTTTATCTACTGGTTAATAACATAAAAGTCAAATTTCCAAGTTTAAGATACTAAAAAGAACTTATTTTCCTGTCTACAATTTGGATTAATCCACTGACACACAAATTTGAGCAGGAAATACTTTAACATTTAAAGGACCCTGAGCTTAAAGTACCTAAAACAATGTCTAATTTTGATGACATGTCCTCCTTAAAGATTTAGAAGGACTTGACAGCCATACACTCTAAACTATCACATACTAAACTATCACATACTAAACTGTCACATACTAAACTGTCACATACTAAACTGTCACATACTAAACTGTCACATACTAAACTGTCACATACTAAACTGTCACATACTAAACT
>NW_026067913.1:6450748-6462443 GCF_014885135.2 Alexandromys fortis | reverse complement strand
TCACATACTAAACTATCACATACTAAACTATCACATACTAAACTATCACATACTAAACTATCACATACTAAACTATCACACATGGCAACACTAGCATGGGAAAGAAAGTAAGACTGACATTTTCTATATAAATACACGGTGTAAATGTAAACTTATCTACATATATTCATGTACATAGATAATCAAGTTATTAGTCAACTCATTAATTGTTAAAGAATAGCTAAGCTGCTAAAAAAACAACTCAAAAATAGGTAGTGTTAGATTTGCATGTAATTCTATATACTACATAATATTTTATGATTGATACAACAAAAATACTAGGACTAGAATTCTGGGTATATTTTTAATGGTGAAATTATGAAAGACAAACTAATTAGTATTTATTGTTCACAACAAAATAGGATTCTGTTCCTTAATATAATTTTATAATTTTTAATTGCAAAAAAAATCCAGGTTAACATGAGGGAAAAATATGAATATTTTTGAACTATCACTGTAATATGGTCAGGAACAAGAACAATTTTATTTTCAAATTTACAGTAAGAAGAAATGTGTCATATATATATACATACATATATTTGATATTTTCCACATTCATGCCTGACAAAGATAGAGCAAAATTTCCTGTAACTTTTTTTTTAAATAAAGGACAAGAAAAATTTAATAATGTTTTAATGTAGTTATGGAAGATCAACACTGTGTGACATCACAGTATTTCCCTCAATGACCTTAGGGATAAAAATAATTTCCCTTAAGTTATCAGTCTAGTGGCACAGACAGTACATTTTGAGAAAACACAGTTATGAAATTTATGGATCAATTATATACCGAAATCTTTCACATCTATTTAAATAAAGTTACATGAAAATTTTTTGTAGATTTAAATGTCACCACTATTAGTCGATTACTGTTAACCAGGAAATTTTAGATGAACCGAATTATATAAATACACATATACTCCCTCCACTTACCCCCTCCCCAGTTAGGGAATGAGCTCAGCCAGGGCTCTGAGTCTGGTAAACATACATCTACCACTGGGCTATCCTTCCTGTCCTCTATGAATATAGTTCTCAATACCATTCCACTGAGTCTAAATAAAGTATATTACAGGGTTGGCTACAAGGAATACCTATATATTAGCATTCTTTAAGAACTTAATTTTATGTATATAATTATTGATTAGTATTATTTTATATACACAGGATATCTAAAGTTGATTCTCAATTGCAATAATCCGTTTCCTAAAGGGGGCAAAAAAACTTGATAATTAAAAAACTTGGTGCAAGCCTATATACAATCCTAGTGTTCAAAAGAGTTCAAAGCTAACCTGGGCCATGTAGTAAGACTCTTGCCTCAAAAAAAAAAAAAATCAATAAACATCGTACTATGTCAGTTTTGCAAAGGAGCAGTTAGGTCCAATTGTTATGACATACTTATTTCAAAGTTTCTCATTTTGACTTAAAGTATGAAGGATTGTTTTCCATGTAAGAGGTGAAATATGAAAGGAAAAAAATAAATGGAAGAAAAATTATTATTCAGGTACTATGTTTTGTAACTATAGTTTTTATTGTGTTGAACTGTGTAGTATCATTCTGATAAAAATTGTCATAACTATTAAAGTTTACAATAAATGATTAATATTGCTACATGTCATTCAGAGTTAGAACACCTTTACCAGAGCACGTGTCTAATGGTCCAAAAGGCAGAGACAATTTAAAAGATTTTAACTTAAAAATTATAACAAAATTATAGGCCCATGTTTAAATTCATATTTTTAATTATTGTTTAGATAACAATCACATCAAGTGTCACGTTGAATAAATTCATAAGAACATTCACACATTTAAAATGAAGTCAACGGAGCCTTGGATGGCTACTTTAACAACATCCTGTGCTAAATGTTCCGACGCTCAAAATGTCACTTCCTACATGTCTACCTGCTAACTGTTCAGGAAATACAGCAAAAGTAAAAAGAACTTCAAGATGACAAACAAACCCTAAAGATTCGAGCTGGTGAACAGAAATAGGAGTGGAGCAGCACTTGGGAGCAGATGCAGAGAGCGAGCCCAGTGTGGAGCCCACTGTCTCCTGACCATGGAACTTGTTGGCTACAAGGGACAAAGTCTTATTCCTATCACTTATCATGGCCTCACATCTCATCAGATGGCTCCATGACTGACAATGCCCAGGTACACAAAAGGGGTTTTCATTCTGCCGTTCACTAATTCACCTCTGATACCTTTCCTATCTTCCACCTTTTTTTTATGTTAATGCTAAACTGATCATTTTTATATAGTGCCCATCTATGAACATGAATCTTACACTTTTTATACTATTCTCAAAAAATTTCATCCCAGATAACCTATTTCTCTTTGCTAGGTCTTTTATTTTAGTTGAAAGGTTTCTAAATTCTTTGGCAAAATTACTTTTCGGATGGCAAATTAATTATTACCGGAAGGAAAACTTAAATTTCACTAATGAAACTTCAACTGAGAATTACAATTCTATTTAAAAACAGATTAGGTTACAAAAACTGTTGTGTATTTAAATTTATCTGCTATAAAGAGACAGAGTTGATGTAACGAGAATCGGAAGCAGTATATTGTGGCCAAGTTCCTATTATGCTCGTCCTGCTTCCCTTGACACCACCACAAGACCCATCCCTGGACTTCAGGTGCCCAGTTCAGTGCAAGGCACACAGAGAAAAGCCAACCATGAGTTCAGATATCTGGTAACAATAGAATGTGTTGCAAAAATACAAAGACACACGAAGTCAATTCAATAGTGCTACTTTTCATGCTGAGAAACAAACAAACAGAAGTCAATATAACAGGGCATAACTAGTTCAGTCAAGGGGTTGACCATTAGTTACTTTATCCCCAAACCATGTTAGTGTTTCATGCAGACCTGGGTTAGTTAGTATAATTCTGGGAAAGAATTTAGTGACAACTTCTGAAATGTTTAGTATGAACCAGGGTAGTGTTAAGTCTGCTTATTGTCTGAGTTACAAGCACAGAGCTTGCTAATTCTGGAAAAAGGGAATGGGAGAAGAAAGAAGATGCTTTGGTTGACACTTTGTCTTACCTTCAGATAAACAGAACTGATACTTAATGATCTAAAGAGGGAAAATAAAATAAATGAAACAATCGTAAGGAGTGCAAGATATTACAGAATAGGAAGGCCATGAGTCATTTTTTCTGATTTGTTTAAAATTAGTTAATTGTATTAATGCATTACCCTCTTAAAATCTTCAAATATCAAAACATAATTTGCTGTATAATTGCTTCTAAATCTAGACTGGTTTAGCTTTACTTATAAAGTTAGAGATGATGATATCGTATCTTTGGCTTTAAAATCTGATCCTCTGAAGTGGGGAGTTCCCTCTGCTTCAGAACTCCAGGAAACACAAGAGTCAGTGACTGTGATGTGGACCATGTATTGTTATGAAGATTATGGATTTTTTTAAGGAGCCACATTCAGATAAAAGAAAACAAATTTACAGGCCAAACTCAAATAGTCATAAATAATATATTTCAATGATCAGAATTTTATTCAACCAAGATTTAGAAGAAAAGGGTATTGCATTTTGAGTTTGTAACAAGTAACCAAGACCTTTGTTTCTTCTTACCTGCATCAGAAGGTGAGTGATGGTAGGGGGCTGGAGAGAAAACCTGTGCTGCAAAGTCTTCAAATGAACTTGGCTCTAAATGGTGCTGGACAATTGTTTGCAGGTACCGCGCTCTCTCCTCATAGCTGGTTCCCTTCTGTTAAGGATGAACTGAGATGCAGTGTACACTGGGAGCAAGCACATTTTATGCGAGGACCATAAGAGCGCATCCTTACTTAGTGAACTGTTTCCTGTTCTTACACATGACTAAAAGTGCCCCTTCTCAAAGTATAAAAATGTACTTTTTAGTGGCAGTTTATTTCTATTGACTCCGTGACAATTGATAGTTTAACAGGAATTTACTAGAGAATAATTACACTGGTTTATTATTAGAACAGTTTGAGGAAAGATGTAACTGTTAGCTGGTCAGCCTGAGCCCTTCCTACCCTGTTAAGCAACATTCATCTGTAGATTTACTCCCAAAAGTCATTCAATAAAAGTATTATACTACATTTAAAATACTATGTCCCAAATTCTCCATTTTTTACTTGTAAAGTCTTATTGTGAAATTCCTACATATCTTCTTCAATTTTTAAAATCTCTGTATTTTTTCGACAATTGTTCTCCTTTTGAATGGAAGACTAGTGTTGTTATAATCCTTGAATAACTCCATGCAGTTACGATAAATGCATAGCTGAATCTGCGTGTCAGTAAAAAATACCCCATCAATTACAACCCGGAAACAAGCGGGAGTATTTGTGAGGAGTCCACGGGGCTCCTCACTACTGTCCAACAAAGCATCTCCAGGGCACTGACACTGACAGAGAGAGACTGTACTCCGCTCGCACCACACATTATTCCCTGATATTATTGACAAGCAACCCTGAAGTGCTGTTGCTTTTGAACAACCCACTCCAGGCTTCCTGTTTCAGCAGGTCTGATTGTGCTGTTAGCATAGAAAGGGCAAGAAAGGGAGAGAATATTTCTGTTGTTCATGAAAGCAACTATGGAAATGGCTGTCAAAGTGTAGAGCAGCAGGCAGCAACAGACAATTATCAGGAAAAAACACATGTCGACTTCGAGTCGTACAGTTCCTGAACTGAGAAACCACCTAACGTTTCTTCTTCAGGTTTTCAGTTCTCCTGCTGCATTTGGTGACATTTACATAGGGACAGTGAATAAACAAAGACAAAGGAAATGCACACAGACATTTCGGCAGTAAAAATTCACACATTAGTTTTTTTTTTCCATTGCTTTTTTTTCTCCCCCTAAAAGCCATTTCAGTATTTCTGTCTTAAAATTTTTATTCTCTTTTAAAAATCATAATTCAGTATTTCAGTTCTATAATTCTAGGAATTACAATTCAAACTAGGAAAAATCATTTGGGAGCTAATTTAAACTGATAATTCAATGGGTGACCTTACGGACAGCTATGTTTACAAAAGTTTAATAAGAGGCGATGAAAAGCTTGCTAGTTAGAGGCCAGACTGAACACCATTGGGACTTGACTTTGATGAATCATTTGCTTTTTTAATGGCTTTGTATTCTAGCTTCTTGGATCACAATTTATTTTTTGTGTCAAATATTGAAATAACCTGGATGCTAGCTCTTTATAATCTATTATTTTCAATTCTGTATATTGCAGCTGAACTCTAAAAGAATTTTACTTCTGAGATAGCAGCAACAGGGTAAGACGTATTAAAATGACGGTGTAAGGAAGGGTTTTATGGAAGGATAGCAGACATTTATGAGGCAAACTTAAGATAGAAACGTAGCAGAGCACGTCTCTAAAGAAGATGTATGGTTCTAAATGGAGGAGATGAAGCTGAGCTCAATCTAAATAATACCACATATCTCACAACTTGTTGGAAAGTACTTTTTTCATTGGGGGAGATTCACAGCTGCCGAATTTTCTGCAGTTAATAGAGTCCTTTGATTCACAGCAGTGCCCCTTGTACAAAAAATACTGGCCTTTGTGTATTACCAGAAACTAATTTTCTATTTGGCTGAAAAGGGAAAAATGGGGTTATTGCTTCTCCCTCCTACAGAGCTTTTCATTATGCCTGATGCACTCAACTTCTAAGCTCTTCTGAGAAAAAAAATAACTGAAGAGGCAAGAGGTAGAAAAGTGAGCTTGTTAGCACATTAGAAGTGAAGTATCTTGGTGGGCCCTAGAAACTCCCAGTGGTGTGTTAACTTATCACTCTATGCATGCTGGCACTGATAGTCTCCCAATTGATCACTCGCTTTTCGCACCAAAGGTGCTGCCAGGAAGCAAAGGCTGAAGGCCCACAGGAGAACAGTCTGCTATCAAAACAAGCTGCTTTTAAAAGTCTGCTTGAATGGGTAAAAACGCTTCATGAAAAGCAGGGTGGAGACAGCTACCTGCTTTGAAAATGCTCTACTTTAGTGGGTCTATAAATGAAATATTTTACTTTATCTTATTTAGAGTTTACATAAAAAACTAGGCAGAAAAAGCAAATGTTAATATTCTTAAAACAAGGAGGATCGTTCCATTGTGCCAAATTTATCAAAGCAAAAAAAAAAAAAAGATTAGGTAAATAAAGCACAATGAAGGGTAACCTCCTGCACTATATAAAGTAACTCTAAGCCAGAACACATAGCCCTATAAAATGGGAGGAGCTCCAGACATCTAACATTTTATATAAAATACACAATGCATTTAATAAAAACAGACTTCTTAATTTTGAGAAGTTTAAGTCTCTGTGATGAAAGAGTAGCTTTTACACAGGAAACTCACCACAAATTAGCACAGGCTAACACCCAAACTTTCCTTTTTGTGGGTTAAGTTCAGAAAATACTGCTAGCTTGGTAAATACTTACAGCCTAAAGGAACCCACTTTCTAAAAGTGAGTGTTCTTTATAGCCCCCCTTTAAGAGTGCTGCAGTTAAATTAAGTAACACAAAAATGAGCCAACTTAATCTACTGTACAAACACCATCACAAGTTGTGGCTCAGAAAACATATAATTAGGAGATGGATAAACCTGCACCACGGTCCTGGATTCATACTTTGTGACTGCAATGATTACAAAGCTCTAAAGAGTAGCTTTAGCATCTGAAGCTGTAATCAGCACCTGAAGCAGCTAATGCCTGTACCTCTTCATAAGAGATCCTAAAGACTCTTAAAGAGGCAGCTCTCTAGGGAAGAGTTAGTACCTATAAGTTGGCTACACAGACTATGGGGCTAGCAAAAAGAGAACAATTCAAGATACAGTCCTAATGTAATTGAGTGTCGTAAGTAGCATTAAAATTAAAACACCGAAATGAGTAAGATGATAAAAAGGTGAAGGGGAACTAACAAAAATAATCAGAAGCAAAACTGAATTTAAAGTGAAGACCTCAGCTGAATTCATAGAAGTGTTTGTTATAAATTTTAAGATATCTCAAGGTAAAATTATCTTAAAAATTTGATAAAGAAGACTTAGTTGGTAGGAATCTTTAATATAGAAGTAGTCTATCACACACACACACAAACATAAACCTCATCACTGCACCCCCACCACACCCTTACACATATATGCACCCTTACATAGGCGCTCACACCTACACAATAGCCCCTACAATACACCCCACCACTACAACACTCCTCTATACCCCCATCCTTAAACACTCCCCACCCCCCCACACCCTTACACCCTCACCCTACATACACAATCACATCCACACCCACACTTACACAACCTCACACCCATCACACCCTTACAGATACACTTCCCAACACCTACACACACACACACACACACACACTTCACACCCACCCTTACCCACACCCCATGGCCACACACTGCTCCCCTCCCCATGCATACAGGTGCTACAATCCTAGCACTATAATCACCCACGAATCCTATCCTTATACTTTCTGCAAAGCAGAAAAGGAAAGGGACATTACAGTTCTGAACATGACAAAGGATACTACACGTGTTCTGAACATGACGAAGGATGCTACACGTGTTCTGAACATGACCAAGGATACTACACGTGTTCTGAACATGACAAAGGATACTACACGTGTTCTGAACATGACCAAGGATACTACACGTGTTCTGAACATGACAAAGGATAATACACGTGTTCTGAACATGACGAAGGATACTACACACATTCTGTCACAAAATAGTTTAAAACTAAACTGAACTTCATTAAGTTTACATTAGTAGACATTTTGAGTAATTGCTTTTAATTTTAAATTTCAAGACAGGCTGTTAAGAAACTAGAGACCAGCTTTATCCTGACCCTGGAAGAAGTATGAATTCTCTTTTCTACAGTTTACAGGGACATCACCATCTGTCCTATTTACTTTATCAGGGCTTTAAAGAACATAAATACACTGTAATCCAAAAGTCCTTCTGTATCTGAGTTGAGAATTATTTATTTTCATTGCTACTGTAGTACAAATGCTGTTATATATTTCTTGAACTTAAAATTTATTTAAAAGTATGTCCAATACTTAATGAACTATGGACTGTGGCTGGATAAATAGTTTCAATGAGCTTTTTAGGAATTATAAAACTCAAAGTAACTCTTCATCTACTCTACTGGACAAATTCTCCTTTGTTAGCAATGTAACCAATATAACATTACATTATTTTTGCACTAGTTTAATGTTTGGCGCACAACTTTGTAAATGGCAGGTGCTGTCTACAGCCCCTCCTTCTGATCCTGTCCAAGCTAACCTTGAACACAGGACCTTCTGGAACTACAGGTGCACTCCACCATGCCCCGCTCTAGGGAAGTTTTCAATGCAAGGAAGGAAGTAAGGAAGGGCATCTCTGTTGCCAGATATGCTTGCATACACACCTGTAATCTTAGCACTTCGAAAGTTGAGACGTGGGCTACAAAGTGATCATCCATCCATCCATCCATCCATCCATCCATCCATCCATCCATCCAAAACATAGCCATATTCATGTGTCAGGACTGTATAATATCAGTAATGTTTCTTATTTGTGGTATGTACAGAGGGTTTTTCATTTATTCTGATATAAGTAAATTAAAATGAAGAAAATATTAAGCACTAAATATTTCCATTTTACTAAACTGCAAGGAGACTAGACTAAAAGGGAGGTTTGTTCTTAAAGAAGTTACAACCTGGGGCTGGAGAAATGGCTCAGCAGTTAAGAGCACTGACTGCTCTTCCAGAGGACTTGGGTTCAAATCCCAGCACCCACATGGCAGCTCACAACTGTCTGAAAATCCAGTTCCAGGGGATCTGACACCTTCACACGAATGAACATAAAATAAAGATAAATAAATCATAAAAATAAAAAAAGGGAGACAGGAAGACATCTCATTAAAAAAAAAGAAGTTACAACCTTCAGTCTCTACAATTTTCTTTTATTCTTTTGAGACAGGGTCTCCCTATTATGTAGCTTTGGCTGTCCGGGAACTTGTTCTGTAGACCAGGCTGGCCTCCAACTTCCAGAGATCCACCTGAAAAGTTTTGTATGCACATGCACTTTAAACACATATACACAGAATGAGTAAAACAGAATTCATGTGTCATAAAAATTATAGTTGTAAATACCAAATATTTTTAATATTGCTTGCTTTTCTCTTTTATGGTTTAATGACTTATCTCCTAAATAGGGGGGTGGGCACCACAAAGATAGTTTCTTTTAAAGGAAACCTGAAGTTGGTATCTGTTATCGATGGCAGTCACACGGAGGGATGTAAAGCCTGCTTGGGAATCGCTATCTTAGGCAGCTCTACACTCAGCCTGTGCCTTCTCTGTAGCTTTGAGGAGTAGGAGTTCCTTGCCTCTTCTCTGTATTCCAAGAATATTATCCCAGGGAGAATTCTGACAGAAACCATTATTTAGAAATTCTGACTACTGAATGAACAATTGTATTGGAGAGTGTTATTTAAACTGCACTTTGAGTTGTAACTGAAATAACTATAATCTGAGTACTACTTAAATCATTAGAACCAACTGGTCAATAAACATGCTATCTGTAGACAGCTTTGCAACTTGTGCTAGGTATCAAAACTACAATGATCAAATGCATGGCCTCTGCCTCTGCTCCTAGACATCAGTCTCTCCACAAGTCTCACCACAAAACAATTAAAACACAGATTAATTAAAACATGCACAGAACCTCTACTCTACGAAATGCAACAGCAACACTGAAATTCCACCAGAATCTACTCCTCAAAGTCAGTGACAGAAAGGACTTTTTCTCTCCTTTCCTTTGTTTCTTGAGTCAAGGTTTTAAGTAGTCCAGGGTGGCCTAGAACTCAGTGTAGCCAAGGATGATCCTGAACTCCTGATTCAAACTCCCGAGTCCTGGGACAATAGATGTGAGCCACTGACCCTGACTGAACCTATTTAAGAGAGCGTAGTTTACTAGAATAAACACCAGGAAAGAGACTATAGAGATTGGAAAGGGAAAAGCACCAATACCAATTGTTAAAAAAATGTGTGAAAGAGAGCAAGAGAGAGAGATGGGGGGAGGGAGGGAGGATGGATATGCAAGTATCTCTGGGCCATAGTGCATATGTGGGGAGGTTAGAAGACAGGCTCATGCCTTCTACCTTGAGACACATCCCTTATCTCTCTCTGCTTACACCAGTTTACTTAGCTTGAATCTTCCAGGGATTCTATCATTTTCCCCTCCTGTCTCGTGAAGGGCAGAACTATGTACTTTTCTGTGTCTTGTTTCCTACGTGTCCTTCTGGGATTTGAATTAGGGTCTTCATGCTTGTCCGGTAAACACTTATCCCATTGAGCCAACTCCCTTAATCTTACCACAACCCATTTCCAGCTATACTTATGAGTATACTTGGTTCTGTCCCACCTCTTGATCTTGCTGACCCTTTGAATTAAAAAAGAAAAACAGAAAAAAAGAAAAAAGAAAAGAAAAAGCAGTGTAGCAGACGCAGATGCCTTTAGTCCCAGCACTCCAGAAGCAGAGGCAGGCCAATCCCCACGAGCTCTAGGCCATACAGTATAAATAGGTAAAGTTTAACATCAGCAGAAAGGAAAACTGGATTCTGCTCTTTAAAAATTTTTGAATAACTGATTAAAGAAAACATTATATGAATTCTGGAAAGAATTATAATGCATCATAATTCAGCACTGAAACAACTATGCACCCCCACTTTCAATAATTCTTAAAAGGAAATTTAACATTTAAATTTTTTTGTGATTTTATAATAGCATTCTTAAAAAAAAATCCATGTAGGTAATCCATGGGGTAATTTAAAATCATTTAGGGCATGTATCAGCTTGGTACACAAGGAGAAAGGCACTATTTGGATGTGGTGGCACATGCCTACAACCCCAATACTTAGAAGGCTGGGGCAGAAGGATTGCTGTGAGTTCAAGGTGGCCAGCCTGTGCTAAAGGGTGAGAGAAACTGACAAAAATAAATAAGAGCTTAAAAACATTTAAATATGGATTAGCTTCAACTTATAATGGGGGCTATTTCCCGATTAAATCTACTGCAGGTAAAAAATAAGTTTAAAATGCATTTAATACAGCAAGTCTATTGAACATCCCAGCTAGAACAATGGCATGCTGAGGAGTTAAGGGTTAATTTCTACTATCCTGTGGATGAGTAGGAGGGGTAAGTGCACATTCCATAGTCGAGGGGATGCAAATGCAGTTCTTCCGAATGTCCCTCTTTCTACACAAGGGGACCAAATAAAGCTCACCCAAAAGAAACATGATCTTTTTTTTTTTTTTTTTAATGTTTTTAGAGACAGTCTTGTTTTGGGGCTCAGACTCATCATCATCCTACCCCATCATATGCCTGATTGTTTTTGTCCACCCCCAAAACCAGAAGAATGTTTATTCAGCAATAAGTCCTCCTTGCTTTGAGAAGGACTACTGCAAACTATACAAAAAACAAAGCTGCTGCTGAGCCAATGTGGGGCGAGACACCTGGTCTTTAAGGGAATGCCTCAGTACTCTTTATATCCAATTTCACTGATCTGTGTGTTTGAGAAGGAGACAAAAAATGCTAAGAGTCATGTTATCCCAAAGATGGCCAAGACAATGAGCATTAGCGAAATTCCGAGGCTGTTCTGAAAACATCTGTTTGTATCTCTACACTATAATTATTGT
>NW_026067913.1:6440811-6450734 GCF_014885135.2 Alexandromys fortis | reverse complement strand
ATCATAGTAAAAAACCCATATTTGTCCTAAAATAAAAACTAAGAAAAGAATTCAAGTAATATTTAACATTGTAGTTTTAGAAGGCCATGGTATACTTTTATACACTGTGAGGCAAAAATCATTGAGTAGCCTTGAATCATGGAGATGAACTTTATTGAGATGTGCAGTATGTGTATGTATATCTTACAAATACATTTCAGAAATTTCATGTTACTATTAATCATAAAGTACTATGTGAGCCTGACATAAAGGGCATTTCAAGCACCCGATGAACTAACAGGCACTATTCATTTATAAAATGAATGTAAGCGACATTGTTTACCTTACAAAGCAATGTCTGGTAAACTAGTGATCTGGCAGGGGGAAGGATATTCCATTTCTTTCCTATTGTACTAACTCGGCTGTGAAACATGCAGTCTAGTTCACTTGCAGTGAAAACAAATTCTCCTAAATATCATAGTTTAACTGCACCACGCTAGCAGAAGTCCTTCTCAAAGAGCCTGCAACAGGTTATGATCAACTGTCTGCTTTCTGACATCCTGTATTAATGCAGTTCTGTAGTAGCTGACTATCTACACCATTAGGAAAAGCTGTGATTTGTCAGCACGGACAAAGCTGGGCTTTAATCCATCCTTTAGCCACACTGCCAAGTCCGCATTGTTTTCCCTGCGTCTCAATTAGAGATAGGCAGGACACCTGGTACTTCTTTATCGGAGTCCCATGGCTGCCAGATGACTCAAAATCCATAGCAGGTGCTAAGGCAGTGTGAGCATAGCCCATTGCTGAAAGCTGGAGCGGAATACATTTGTACCATATGTAATTGCTCGTAAATCAGTCAATTACTAAATGAAAACATTAGAAGAGTTGATAAGTCCATTTCTACCAATGTTCATATAAATACATTAAGAAAGATTATCCTCAAATAAATAGGCTTAAAAATTCAAACCCATCTAAAGTCTCTGAAAATACTTCCTGATTTAATAATCATTGGTGATTTCCCAATGTCACTAGCATGGCTACCAAATATTTACATATCCCTCTCCTACCTTCAAAAAAGGTGCATGAAACAAAACATCTAAAAGAAAAACTAACTTATCTGTACTTTAAGTGTAATGAAATTAAAAATTTGTACCTATTCTTGTTAAGATATACTTGAGAATACTATCATTAATTTGTAATAATAAAGTTTTCATACTGAGTTAAGAACTGCTCCAAAATTACTGCTATTAGAGTAAGTTTAAAACTACTGGGAGGTCCGAGAAACACAGTGTCTTTGTGCTGTTTCATTGGAGAACAAATTTTCAGTACATCAAAGCAGAGAAAATTAATGTAGGAGTTTCAGTTAAATATTAAGCTTGAACCTTGTCAGATGATTGCAAAAAGGAGCAACAACAACAACATACAAATACACACACAGAAAACAAAAATGAAAACCACCCCAAACCAAAAAGTTTCCTAAACTCTAAAGTGAGATTTTACAGTATACAATTACTTAAGTGTTATCTTTACTTAAATGTGCACTAATGTAATTAAGATTTTAAATGCTGTAATTATTGGGAATATAGAAAAGTGATTTTATTATCATAGCAAGTATTAACAAAGCACAGCAAATTGCCATTTCAAACGTGGTCATAGAATCTATGATAAGGAGTACATTGGCTTAAACTAATGCACTATGTGCCCCCAGGGAATGATAGCCTGGGACACTGGGCTTTAACATCAAAATCTGTCCATTAATCTTGACTTTAAATATAATCTGCTCTGCAGTGGAAGGAAGAACGGGCATTCAATGAATTACTGTTTTTGAAATACTGCACTAGTGCCATTTACTAAAATCACTTAAGAGGATACAAGGAGAGGGAATTCTAGTAAATTTACAGATTCCCTAATTTTATAAACATGCACTTGACTCTCTTCAACTTCAACAAGAACATCTCATTATATAAGAAGTTACAGTAACAAGTTTTAAAAATTGCTCTTTCTGCTCTTATATAGGGGAAGCTGCCTAAATTCTAACACCAAATATAACTTAGTCAATTTAATTTCAGCTGGAAATACACTGTGGAGTCAGATTCCTGGAGGCTTAACTTAAAAAAGAAAAAAAAGCAGATCACTGTTTGCATGCTTCAGAATGATCAATGGCTTGTTGAGAAAGTTCCAGAAGGACATAGAAAGCTCCTGGAGTGTTTACACAAATACTAGGGCATATGACAGTTCATAAAAAGGAAACAGCCGTCCTGTTTTCCAAAGATACTCAAACTAGTCACTGAGGTAAGGGTACATGATTAAAACTGCCCTTGGTGACTCATCAAATGGTAAATGTAACAACTGACCTTAAGATGTGCTGAATCATTTATTTTAGTGGATTATTTTAGCATCTGTAACTGTTACACAGTTGATTTACATTTCTATAATATATGATATATAATAATATATATATTCAGATGTCACTCGGTAATTCCAAGATGGCAAAGTGTAAAGGAAACTAAACTAGATTTATAGCTTTATCTGACATGTGAATTGTGGGGGTTTTAAGCCATTCTCATCTAAAAATTTTATGGATTTAAAATACGTTTTCATCTAAACAAAGATATATCATGAAATAAAATCACATTGCTGTAGTAGAAGCTGGTGGGCTGAAAACAGACACGCATGTTAACACGGGAGTACTGCAGGTGGCTGTTTAAATACATACATTTGCTTTCTTTTTGATAGTAGCTAGGTTCTAAAGGAAAGTCAACACTCGTATCAAGAGAGTAAGTAAATGTGGAAACATCAGTTCTACAGCAGCTATTTTTGCTCCTTCTCTTTTCTGAGCAGCAATTAGTAAAGCAAGCCCTTCCCTTCCCCTCCTCCCTAGCTGTCAAGCTGTTCATGGCAGTTTGCGACTTGACAATGGTACCATTGTGAATGCTCTCTGGGCTTCCTTCCCACAGAGAGTTAAATGGGCAGTTCCTGCTGCCCATGATTGGTGTCCAGTGAAATAATACTCAAGAGCCAGGTTTTATCAGCTTCACGCCAAAGAAGTGAAGCCAGGGAGCCCAAGCCTTCATATCATGCTGGACCATATGCCAACCCTGATGGCCCCGAAGGTTTATCACTAAGAATCAGGATCCGTCATGTCCCCTGTGAAATTTCACTGCACATACCTTATGTGAAATGCAGAGCTTTACTAAAAACTGAACCTTCTTTGCAACAGGCATGAACAGATGGACGCTAACAGTGGTTTGGCAAGCAAAAGTTAAGATTTAAATAGGCTATACTGCAGTGTTTGAGAGAATATATTTAGAAGAAAATGGGGAGATTTGTGACTCATGCTTTAATTTTAATTCTATTATTGAATTAATAAAAATTCATTTTAAAAACTCTTAGTAAAATGATAAGGATTAAAGGCACTTCAGGTCCTATGTCAAACAGGTTTAACAAATTAGATTGATTTCTGTCTTATAGCTTTCTTTGTTTGTTCTCTGAATCCCCCAAATATCTACAGTTTCTTAATATTTAAACAAAGACTAGAATGCAATTTGTGCATCAGTGTGGGAATAATAATATAAATATACCAGTCTATCCTTATCACTCACAGAAAACAGGTTTTTAACATGGGAAGAAAATCCTGTTTCAGCACAGGTGAGAAGTTAAAGATAAAAGCAGATCAACATCAACTTTGGATGTTTTTTAGGAGCAATATGTTCAGGCCCTCAATGAGTTCTCTATCTTACCTCTGGTACACTGAGATATGACTAAACTGTCTAGACTGGTATTTGTGGACCATACTGTTGTAACACTAGATTTGACCAAAATGTATAAGATAGTAGAAGTAGTTTTTTTTTTTTTTTTGGTCAGGAAGCCAAGATACAATAAGAATAGGACACCACCCCTAAAGAAATGAGCCATAAGAACTTCATTTGCCAGTACGGTATAAAAGCGTAATACATAAAAACAATAAGATCGTTATGTAAGAATGCATAGTCTAAGCCAGGTATGGGAGTGCACATCCGTAAACTCAGTAACTTGGGAGGCAGTAGAGTGCTTGTGCAGTGCACACACACTAAGCTTGATTCTCGGCACTACAGAGAACCTGTTATAGGAAACAGAAAATCTCAAATGCTCTCCAAAAAAGTGACAAATGTGTGTAAATATCAAACAGGTACAAATGCCTTCTCAATCTCACTAAGAAAAAAACAGACACTCGCTATTACTGTTAATAGCTTGACAAGAATTGTTTGATAAAATATTTAAAAATTGAGATTTATGAAAATGACAGTAAATAAAGCATACACCTGCAAGGATTCTCCAAGGATAAGAATTACTAATTCAAACTGTGATTCCTCTACTAATCATCAGGCAAAAGGCATACAAAAGCAGACGGGATTGTCACTGGAACCATACTGTCAGAACACTAGAAAACCACATCACTTTGCTTTTCTTTCTTTCCGGTTACACTGTCTGGCTTAGACACTTCATCTTCACCTGCTACTGTTCTTCCATCTGCCCAGCATCACCCAACAGTGTGATCTGGGGCAGAGAGAATGCACGTGGAGTCAGAGAACAACTTTTGTGTGAGCTGGTTCTCTTCTTCCTCTTTGTTTTGAGGCAGGGTCTTCCATTCTGGCAGCTGGAGCCCTGAAGCGAGCCTCTGGCCAAGGTTCCCATCTCCAGCGTCTACCTTACAGAGACGAGCTGGGGTACAGATGCACAGCACTGCAGCTGGCTTCCATGTGGGCCAAGAGGGATGAACTCAGGCTGCTGGGTTTTCATAGCTGATAGTTCAGTTTTACCCACTCAATTATCACCCTGGACTGGTCCCAACTTGCATTTCTTGATCACATTACACTCCGTATGTTGCCACGTCCCTTTCCTACCTGAAAAACTTTGATTTTCTCTAAGTCCTGTGCATTTTTAATCTGCAGAACAGAATTCTTTGGTAAAGTCATTCCTAATCCGCTCCATTCCAACACCATCTTTTCTCCCTGACAATTAATCATCATTCCTCTCCTGCTTTGCAGGTGTCACTTCTGTCTGCTGGGATCTCTGTGTGCAGCTCACTAATCTAGTTCACGGGGTTCTTCTCTCCCACACCACGCTGTGTGCTCCTCAAAATGGGGACTTTTTTTTTTTTTTAAAGACAAGGTCTTACATGCATTTTTGGCTGTTCTGGAACTCACAGATTCACCTGCCTCTGCATCCTAAGTGCTAGAATTAAAAACTGCGCCTCTGCATCCACACCTGGAGTAAGCTGTGGCTTTTTCAATTCCAGTTTTTCTCTGACAGCATCTCTAGACTGAAGGTGGACAACAAATACGTAAGTCAATGACCTCAAAATCCTTAGTGATATGGTTAATATTAGTTTTTGGTAGAGGATAAACTCTGTATCTCAGATGACAACAATGTTTAAAAAAATAATATTGAAGCTAGGCGGTGCAACTTTAATCCCAGTACTCAGGAGGCAGACGCAGGTTAAAGGCCAGCCCGGTCTATAGAGTGAGTTCCAGGACAGCCAAGGCTACACAGAGAAAGCCTGCACAGGGCGAGGGGGAAGTACAGGAGAATAAGAATATGGTACCTTTAGATTATTGGTTCAGTTTCACAGAACAAACTTACTCAACTATCATCACATATTTATTACACACCAGAGCTTCACATATATTCCCTTTCTTTTTTGGGTTCCCCTCCCCCTTCTTCCTCCCTCAACCTCTTTCAATATTAGAGATTTGTGTATGCTAGGCAAATGTTCTTCCATAAAGTTCCAGCCCCTTTAAAAATAAACCTTTTTGTTTTTAAATTTGGAGACATAGTGAACTTATGCATTTTAATCTGGTCTAAAACTTGTGATCCTCCTGCCTCAGCTTTCCAAGAAGTTGGTTCTATAGGTGTTTGTCACTGTAGCTGGTTGCTTTTATTTTTCCCTTGTTGAAAGTGGAAGTCAGATTTGGTATTTCCAAACCAGTAATAACTTTAAAAATGTGTGATAAAAGATTTCTATAATGACTGAAAAGAATCTACTAGAGAATTAGTAGTGTCACCAACGAGCAGATACTTCCCATTCAATGTGAGTAGCTAAAAAAATTACGTAGTAAGGAATCTATAGTGTCACTATAGATGTGCTGCATATATCCAGGGCTCCTGTTTAAAGAACTGCTCTGTGTGCAGAAACACTATTAGGGTCGACAACAAAATATAGGTCAATGGGATATATAAGCATACCAAAAATTTCTTTTAAAGTAATAGCCATGTCTTTAGTAAGAAGTTGTAAATGCTCCAATTAGACTGTCGGTCAAATAAGAATATTTTCAACTCTTGGAAAAGTCCCAACACAATTACTCTTAAGCACAATAGCTGCAAGCACATCAAAGACCCTCTTTTCACATTTCTGAGTACGTTTACTAGCTAACTGATTTGCCCATTAATTTCAAGACAGTGGTTCAGAAAGTATGAAGATCAATGCCATCAGATATGGAGGTTCCCAGTGGAACTGTTAACAATACAAATAATACTGGCACAATGTTCCAGCAGTGAGCACCCAGAGCAGCGCAGCTCCCTCTGCTGCTTGTGCGTGTCTCTCACCTTTCTTGCCATCTAATGAGGACGTGTGAGCATTTGGAACTTTAATCTGGGTAAAATGGTACAAATCTACCATTGCCACTGCCATAAAGTCAGACATGTCTTGGTTCACTTTTCTCCCTAACAGATACTCTTTGCCTCTATCTTTGCCCTATTCATCTCGGAAAATGAATGTTCCTCATTAAACATAATGTTCACTAATGAAAATACACCAACTAACCAATCAAAACACAAACTTTTGGGGTGCGGTGGCACACACCTTTAATTCTAGTACACAGGAGGCAGAGGCAAGCAGATCTCTGTGAGTGCAAGGCCAGCCTGGTCCACAGGGTGACTTCTAGGCCAGCCAGGGCTACTTTGAGAAAGTAAGACCCTTTCTCAAAACCACAACCCTTCCTATGTATATGTTGTTGTTTTATTCGTGTGTCGTGATAGCTATTCTTAGTTGTCAGTTTACCTAGAGGATGGCACACCTTTAATCTGTGCCACGCCTTCTGCTGGAAGCCTTTATTTATATAAGGACAATGGAAGAAGGAAGACTTCCTTGTTCTTTGCCTGCTTGCCCATTCCTTCACTGGTATTGGAAACTACTTCTTTGGGATTTCAGCATACACGAAGACCAGTTGAGACACCCAGGCTTGTGGGACTGAGCAGCTACTATATTCTTTGGCTTTCTATTCATAGCTAGCCATTGTTGGATTATATTAAACTGTAGCCTGTAAGTCATTCCAGTAAGTTCCCTTTAGATACAGTGTGTGTGTGTGTGTGTGTGTGTGTGTGTGTATACATTCCATAAGTTCTGTTACTCAAGAGAACCTTGGTTAATACTTGTGCCAAAGGCAATTTCTTCTGGTTCTAGGTTTCCTCGTTTTACCTACCTAGCACACTCTTCAAAGTGGCAGCTAAGTTATAAAGTGTTTTAAAGACTGATTTTATATGTGAGTACTTTTCTTGCATGCATGTATACATCCCACATGTATGTCATGTGTCAGTGGAGTTCACAAGAGGACACTGGATTTCCTGAAACTCGTGTTATAGATGGTTATGTGTCTCCAGTGGGTGCTGGAAATTGTACTTAGTTCCTCTTTAAGAGTAACAAGTGCTCAACCTTTAAGCCATCTCTCCAATCCCATGCAACTTAGTTTAATATGAATTACAAATAAATTTTTCCTTTACTTTTCAAAAATTAAACTAATCATAAACTTTGAAAACATAGTTAATGGACTGGAGAGATAGCTTAGTAGTTAAGCATAGTGCTTCTCTTGCAGAGGGTCCGAGTTTACGTCCGACACCCATGTTGAAAGGCTTATAACCACATATAACTTCAGCTCCAGGGAGACCTGATGTCTCTGCACTCACGTATGTGTAAACACACACACACACACTCTATCTTAAAACACAATATAAAAAATCTTTAAAAACATAGGTAATAAGAATACATGTGTCCCAGCACTCGGGAGGCAGAGGCAGGTGGATCTCTGTGAGTTCGAGACCAGCCTGGTCTACAAGAGCTAGTTCCAGGACAGGCTCCAAAACCACAGAGAAACCCTGTCTCAAAAAACCAAAAAAAAAAAAAAAAAAAAAAAAAAAAAAAAAAAAAAAAAAAAAAAAAAAAAAAAAAAAAAAAAAAAAAAAAAAAAAAAAAGAATACATGTGAACTTCAGGAACTTTAGAGTACACTGGAATTGAGTAGCAATTTTCTGCTGAAGAAAAGTTAGCTAAGCCTCCATTCACGAATGATACCCTTTGTTTTATTATAATAAGCTAACACTCACTTACCACAGACCAGACAGTGCTAAGTCAGAGCAATCAGGAGGAAGGTAAGGTTTACTAACATGTGCGCAAACACATAAGTACTATAGCAAAATGTTTTGAGGCAGTGTGAGCAATAATTTTGCTTAGTGGAGAAATTATTTTTATATTTTTGCCCCCTAAAGATGTTTCATTTAGGTCATAATGAACAAGTGTATTAGATAGAAAGCAGCAGAGATACATATTCTTGGTGTTTAAACCATGAGCATTCACAGAAGATGAACTGGGTTTAGCCAGACAAAGGTAGCTTCCTGGGTGTTAGTGCAGTAGGCGAGCACTGCAGAGAAGGGATGTGGGGCTGAGGAGGTGTGCAGCTGTGCTGACAAAGCTATAACGAGAACTACAAGGTTGGGAGGGCAAGATAAAAGAACAGTTTGCAGATGACCCACCAAATGTAGACCTGTTTCAGTAGGCAGTGAACTGCTGCAAGCTGTTAGCATGCCCAGGTCTGTGTTCTAGACAGCAATAATGTATGTCATCAGTTCCCACACAGCTTCGGTGCTGGGGCTGCTGCTGGAGATGATGGGAAGGCTGACTAGTACTCTTCACAGGATAGTCTTATTTAATCCTTACCCTAATCTTGAGTTTGGTGCTATAATTATCTCCCTCTTACAGATTAAATTAAGGATGGTCCATATTTATTGATCTTATTTTCTAAGAAAATGCTTCACAAAAGACAGTAAATACATAAAATTATGTAATTCTTCAAGAATCTCATTTTCTTCTAACACGGAATGGCAGCAATATTGATGAGGTCCCCCTAAGGAGCTTTACAATGTCCATCATGATGAAAGGGAGCTGTATTAGTGGAGCCAATCAATTACCATTCATTTAGTTTTGGCTCTCATACTTCTGCAACAGGTCCCTTACATTTGTGTAGTAGAACTGCAGCATTAACTGTGACTAACTGAAGAATTATCATTGGATTTTGAAATCTGTCTGATAAAGTTAAACAAAGCCAATTCTGGCATTCAAGAAAAAGTCAATCTACATAGACTGAAAAAAAAACAAATAATATTGGTTGTGGTAGGAAAGCATATTAAGCCCAGGTGTAAAGAATTCTTTAAAGATGCCTTTTAATTGTATAGTACTTTATACTGTGTTTCTCAGAGTATCACATATACTATATATCGCCCCAGCTAGAAATCAGAACAACTATACATTGGCTTTAATCCTAGCACTCGGGAGACAGAGGCAGATGAATTTCTTAGAATTTGGGCCAGACTGGTCTACCCAGCGGGGTCCAGGACAGTCAGGGTTACATAAAAAGACCCTGTCTCAAAACTAAACCAAACAATAACAACAACAACAAAAAAACCCTAAGATATGTGCTTCCCTGCTCCCCTATCCAACCTTCCTTTATCCCAATCTTCCTGTTTCCCCAAGTTCCCCCAATCCTCCCCCTTCTCACTTTTCTCTCCCCGTCCCCCCTTATCCCCAACCCACCCCACCCCCAAGATCCCAATTTTCTCCCCGGCAATTTTATCTACTTCCCTTAGCCAAGAAGATAACTATATGTTTTTTCTTGGGTTCACCTTCTTATTTAGCTT
>NW_026067913.1:6278383-6438659 GCF_014885135.2 Alexandromys fortis | reverse complement strand
TTAATTTTCAAAAGTTCTGAAAAGCATTTTCAATTATTTGTTACATATACAATATTCTGTGTGTATGTCTGCATGCCAGAAGAGGGCACCAGACCTCAATACAGATGGCTGTGAGCCACCATGTGGTTGCCGGGAATTGAACTCAGGACATTTGGAAGAGCAGGCAGTACTCTTAACCACTGAGCCATCTCTCCAGTACTAGTAAGGCCTTTAAATAAAAGTTTTAGAATTATTTCCATTGTAAAACCTAAAACTAAGCAAACCAACTGGAACTCTTTCGAGGTAGCTAATACAGTGATGGCCTAAGAGACCTGAAGCACTCCTCTGGCTCAGTGGCCACCCAGAGTCTGACTGGCCTTTCTCCCGAGTGTGGCAATTCAATTCTAATTGTATGATCAAACCAACAAATTGAGCTGAAGAGACAAAAGTACCTAGCTGACAAAATCAGAGGTTGCATGAAAATGTTTCTCAAGTACAAGTCATGTAAGAAACAACAAGTGAAGTGAGAGAGGGTTTCAAAGCTTGAAAGACAGTCATCAATACTGACAGATTACTGTAATTCTGGTCGCTAGCATGATCGATTTGGGCAGCATATGACAATCAATACTGTCCTCATTTTCTGAACATTAGATTCATGGTTAGAGAAGATGCTCCTAGGATAGAATTTAAACTCCATTTAATGATCATAAATAGCACAATGTATGCTGTGGAATCTTAGTAGGTACTATTACTGGGCATGAGATAGCTGACCCAGCAGGGTAATTACAATTGAGTTTATCACATTCTACCTCTTCACTTCTTTGATGAGGATTAAAGTATTAGCTCTGGTGGCTTTCAAAACTGACTTCTATTTCAGTTCCTACTAACATTTATGTTAAGTGTATTGATATAATTCATGTTAAGTATATTTTAGAATACACAATTTTCTCCTCACTGAAAATCTGATGTCAAAAGCATACATTTTAAAATTTGACACATTTATGAAACCAGAATGTTCTTAAAATGAACAGATATCCCTATACTTAAATACCTGTAAATCAAGTATCCAGTTGTAATTTATTATATAACCCTTCATGCTAAAATCAAGTAAAGGCGTTACTTCCCACACATTCCTTCCTACTTCCATTCATTCATTCACGCTTCTGAGCTGGGGTCACTCGGGATGTGGTTTACATTCAATTCTTGATCTGAAGTGATTCTCCCAACCCCACACAATAGAATATTCTTTAGTTAACAAACAATAGGAATATATATTATTACATATTTCTCTTGGTATGTAAGGGTATTTTTCCCACCCAAGAACCACCATGGATAGCAAAAATCTGTAGACACTAAAGTTCCCATTGTATAATGGTAAAGTATTTGCATATAATCAAATTTCTGTATTACTTATAATAATAAATATTTAAGTACCATATCAGTAGTTGTTACACTATGCTGTTAAGGGGATAATGATAAGAAAAAAGTCATTTTTTCCTAAATATTTTTCACATAAAATTGGATGAATTTTTCAAATGAGGAACTCATGGATATGGAAGGCCAACTACTGTTGTGTGAATAAATAATTTTCTACACCTTAGAAAAAAATTGTTTGGTATACTATGTAATGTTTTCACATTACATTAAAATATTTTTAATTGTGTGTGTGAATGAGTACAGGTTCCTGAAGAGGCCAGAAGCACCAGAACCTTCTGGAGCTCAAATTACAGATGGTTGTGAGCTGAATGATGTGTGTGCTGGGAACCAAATAAGGTCCTTTGCAAAAGCAGTACACGATCTTAACTACTAAGCACCATTCTAAGTATTCTACAAGCGATTCTGTTGATAGGAACTGTTCACATTTGATGTTTTAAAAAAAGTTTTCATGCCTACCATTTGAGCAGAAATTATTTTTTTTCATTCTAGAATATTTTTGAATGTGGCAACCATTATCTCAATATGATAAAATACTGAAAATGTCATAAAGTAAAACTGAGAATTCACTTTAAGCAACTAATCAGCCTAATATAAAAGCTCAATTAAGCAACTCCTTAATCTTGGGTGGAGATGTTTTATATTGACTGTAATACTTATAAATAGTATAATTAATAACTACATAAAATCTGATTGAGCACTCATAATAATGCTGACATAATATTGGAATCCTTTTATAGATAAAGAAAGCGAGATTCAAGGGTACCGTAACTTGGACTGGGATTATGAATCAGTGGTAGAGTGACTGCCTAGTATGCTCAAGGCCTGGGTTTAATTCTAGATGCTGAAAAGAAGAGAAGGAAAAACAAAACAAAACCTGGTTCTGTAGCCTGACCAAGATCACGAGGTAATTATTGGTACTGAGTTCATTCCCTAGGCAAGTATGCCCGGGCTCAGGGAGGCTATCCAGCTCCAGATTGGCAGCACCTGATCAGACAGACTGGCTCCATACGTCATGTTCCTAAGCATTCCCCATCTTCTCACACCTGCATGTCTCCTCAGTATGCTGCACCCGGTTTAGAAGGTTCTCTTCCATCTGATTATTCATGGTTTAAGACTGGCTCAATCATTTTTCTAAGTGTTTCTGCACACAAACTTCCAGTTGAGTGGCAGGCCCCTTGTTAGTATACATCCTGCACACTCCTCTTTTAAAACACAGTAATGAAGAAATGTTTTTCCATGTAGACTGAATTCTTTTCAATGATTGTTTTGATTATTTCTGCACCTCCAGAGCAGCCCAGAGCATGATACATGATTCCATTTAACTAACTAGGTCAAAGATTAATATTTATTAAAAGTATGTAAGAAAACAAGCCATTCAAATACAACAACTACTCAGTCACTAGGGAGGAACTCTGCCACTTCAAGAAAGAGAAACGCTTGAGTCTTAACACATAAGATACCTTTACCTTTTGTAAAGCAGATGTACACCTGTGTTCTAACCACACAGTTAAGAAAGGATACAAGTTCTGATACAATGGAATCAGTGATTTCAGAGCACGGCTAGCATTTATTGCTGTGGATCGAACCATAATGGGCAGAACTTTTCCATTCACAATAGCACCATCAAAAAGTGGACCAAAGAAGGGAACCTGATGGAGAGATCAGAACACAACTTTAACTGTAGAAAGACTGGAGTAAAACAAACAAGATCTTTTGCACACAAATGTTTTTGCTTCCTCTTTGGTTGTTCTTTCAATTAAAAACATTCAAATTCAGTTCTTTACACGATGAATCACCCATACTAGGACAACAAACAAAATGCCCAAGGTCAACAGGGTGTCCATTCAAAAGAACTATGTACTTTGTGTAATTATGTAATTTATATCCTCTGCCAGTTTCTAAAGTTCTGTAATTTCAGCTATACACACACACACACACACACAAACACACACACAAATCAATTCTACTAAGTAAACATATGAAAAGACATACATTCTTAAAGGTAGGCAGTTAGATGATCATTTTTGTGAGATACCAGGTTTTTTTATCCTTATGGTTTGGACATTAAATGTCTTCCCCAAACTCATGCTGAATGCTTCGTTCCCAGGAACATGTTTAGAAGGGTAGCTCTGGGAAGAGACCGGGTCAGGAGAGCTTTGACCCAAAGGCACAGAAGCAAGAAGCCAGAAGACCATGGACTGAAACTATGAGACAAAATATATACATCTTTCCTCTTGTAACATGTTTTCCAAGATTTTGTCAGAGTGACACAAAGTAAGTATAGAACCTAAGACACACTTGGCTTGGTCAGTTAAAAAACAAAATCTGTGCTTTGATAACTAATGGTCACTTTTATTAGTTGACAATTTAGAACTGTGATGTCTATAGGTCAGTGGTAAAGTGCTAACCTAGCTGGGTGTAAGGCACAAAAAAACAAACTATTAAATATGGCTGACAAAAATGGTAGCTCAAGGCAAGACAATTCTCTGTGGATGACATAGTGTTTTAAACTTTGTGGCCATATGATATCTCACTTTTGTAAAATTTACATGTTTGTAAAAATGCTTGAAAAATATAAAAAACATCCTCAGTTTGTAGTATACTCAAAATTAGGTTGTGGCCTGTCATGAGCTGACTTCTGGTTTATATAAACCTTAAAAAATACTTGTCATTCAGAAAAATTTACAGATGGAAACTTGGCCCAATTCAAGAAATTCTGAAGATTCTGAATCAACTGTCAAAACAATTTTCTATTAAAAGCATTCATCTTAAAAAAAAGAACACATGAAAATAATGCCAAACTTTTATTATCTTAGAAAGAAATACTTGTGAAATAGCTGTTGAAATACTGTGGTACATCTAATATGTACATTAGATACGCAACTGGAGGATAGTCTCTTTAACATCTAAAAATATTTGCAGGCATTTCATTTATTATCTTAAAGTTACTTTTGGATAGAGGCTCATTAATAAGCAGCACAGACTAGCCTTGAACCTGTGGTGACTGGTTATCTTGCCTCTGCTCTGCTGGACTAAGCCTATACCTCACTAACAGATGGCTGCTCTTACTGTGCCTTTTGGGAACTGTAACTGTTTTCTGTGTCACTAAAGGGTGAGCTAAGCACAAAGGAACTTCCACCCAGGTGCCGCCCAGCCGTCTCCCTAGCTGGGTTGGTCTTTCTAACTAGGCTTAAGACAATCGACACAGCTACAGAGTCTGTGGCATTTCCCCCTATTTTCCAATTGAAAATCTATTACTAAGGCAGAAGCGGAGTTCTCACCTCTGGTTTTTTCATGATCTGGATACTGTACATATGGTTTTTCATTGGATATATAACAATGAGGACATCGCCAAATTCTGTAGGAATAATTCCTCTTCTGTAGTCTCTAGTATGTTCTGACCAAACAATGTGTACTTCATCATTTCCTAGGTGTCTCAACTGGAAAAAATAAGGAAACAGTTTATAGTATTTATAAAAGCTGTGTGAGCATAGTTACACAGCTAGCGACAACAGAGCATACTGAAGAGAAACAGTTGATCATTTTCATGACACTCAAAATACAAACACTCAAAGCCATCAAGAGGAAGACCAGGCACTCTCAATTCCCAGTCAACAAGACAGAAAGACCGCAGAGAAGAGACATAGCCCGTTTCAATTAGCAACTCTGCCAATGCAATTCCATGCTCAAGCCTCTCAGAGACTGTTTTAAAGAGCGACTGACTTAAGATTCTTCTCCCCTTCTATGCATTTCTGAAGTGCTAATGAGTAGCAAGGTGGTCTGAAGAAGGCAGTCAGGAGAGAAGCAAAACAATAGGTGACTGTGCATTTTATAATCCTTACTCAGCATGAGAAAGTTGGTCTAACAAATTAATTTCAGCATCTCCCCCCAATGTAACTTAGACACCCTCCAAACAGAGCCTGGATATTGATTAGGCCTGAAGAATGTTACTTAAGATACTTGTGCTGCTGACAAAGGTGCTCCTGGCAATCTTGAGAGGGTTTGTTATAATAATTAAAACTGTAAGAAAGAAAAGTATTAAAAGTTGTGTTTCTAGTGAGTCTATGTCTGGTAGATGCTTTCCCCTGGCTTTTCCAACACTGTCAGGTATCTAGCCACACTGGTTGGGAAAGTTTAGAAGACAAAAGAAGAATAAAGCCAGTCTGAGAAAATGTATGGTGATTTCTATTTTTATATATGCAATTGTTGGATTAAAAACCATACGACAGGTATAGAAGAATTTAATGTCTGACAAACAAAAAGAGGACTAAAGTTCAATTTCTGAAAGGATCTTTTCAGTTCCTCCTTAGCCCAGGAATTGACTACTTACACCTTTGTATACAAACAGGCATGACATAAATGCAGACTTAGACTATGCCATTTCTAAAAAGAAAAAAAAAAGAAAAAAGAAAAAGAGAAAAAGCAAAAAGAAAAAGATTACAGAGCCTAGAAAAGCTATGGCCCCATAATTTCATTTTTTAATCAAAATACTTTAAAAATATCCTTCCTATACACCCATCCCCATGTGTCAGCTTCCCTAATAGGTTTATGTTAACTGAATACAAAAGAAATGTGAAATAAATGTAACCAGGAGGGATGATCCAATCTAATTCTGATACATTAATGTCATATGCTGTACATGTTATAATAGCAGCCAGATCTAATACTAAGCTCCAGGCTATCCTGAGATTTCCAAATGGCAGATTGTTCTAAGTGATATCAAGTATAATTGAAGTAATAAATGATAGTAAAAGCTGAGCACACTGTCAGGAAGAATTTAAGTATTTACTTTTTAAAATTAAATGAGTTAGGTTAGGAAAGACAAGACAACTGAAATAATGCAGGTCTCAATTTACAGAAAATTCCTTTTATTTATCTGCTACATTAACCCTTGAACTCTTGCCAAAATTATCTATAATTTCTAGTGCCACTTATCTAAAGAAATAAGAGAACAAGGCACTGTACTATTATCTTTTAACCAAGGCCGTCTTCAAACATCTTCCACATAGTATTTAAAGGTCTGCTATAGAAGCTTAAAAAAAGCACTCTTTTTTTTTGGTCAAGGTGTTGTTGTTGTTGTTGTTGTTTTTTTGCATAGAAACATGTGCACCAACAAATCACTCTATATGTGTTTGATATTTAAAGGAAGAACTTTCATGAAAAATACTTTATTATTTAGATTTCAATGCTAAAAATATAGTTGTTTGAGGCTATATTACTGTCCTAATGATATCGTTAACTTTAAAACATGAAATATAATGGCTAAACTGAGATGTTAATCATCGCTATTCATTGGGAGTTTTCTGAGAGACTACTCAAAGACGGCTTTCTAGTGACCAAAAGGTGGCAGAATGCCAGCAATAAAAATAAGTTAGCAAACACATGTCTATATTGATGCAGAACTTTTTATACAATTTTATATTTATTTATTCCTTACCTCTTAAGGACTTAAAAGACTATATCCTGGGTATACTCAGTAAGTTTTTCTGTACTCTAAAATTTCTCAAAGGAGTGCCTATCTATTAGATATTCTCTCTCTTGTTTTTTGAAACAGGATTTCTCTGGGCAGCCCTGGCTGTCCTGGAACTCAATATACAGATGAGGCTGGCCTCAAACACAGAAATCCTGCCTCTGTCTCCTGAATATTTGTGCTAAAGGCATGTACCACCATATCCAGACTATCTGATTTTGAACCCATGTGCAAATCACTTTTTGAAAGAGCAGCAGACTGCTGTGTATATGGGATAGATCTTTCTGATGACTGGCAACCAAAGTATCCATCTAAATTCACTTTCAAGTGGTACTAACATCACTCTGGAACCTAAACTGTACTGTATGTTACAAATGACCAGCATTAATCCATGAAGAAAATACAATGAAAGTCAACATGTGTAAACTGAAGTCTTTTATCCATTATAGGATGTTAGTATTGGAAGATATCCTAAAGGAGTAATTTCACACCCAATACCTCAACTGTAATATCCCAAAGAGTAGATATCTGATCTCTGCTTTAAAACTTTTGAAGCTGGAGTGTAGTTGTTCACAATTAGCCCAGTCTGCCTTTAAGGAGTGAAAATTATAACACTCTTTACATGAAGCAAATGGGTCTTACCATATGAATCCAACATGTATTCTATCTTTTTATATCTTTTCAGGTATTTGAAGGCTATTTTAATATCTTCACCTTTTATCAGGTTAAAAGTGTCTTTTTGCTGGATTACTGTCTTAGTTTTCTGGAGATTCTATGAGACTGCAATGTCTGGAATTAATATCAAATATATGCTCTGATACAGTAAACTCTAATGGGACTATTTCTTCCTCTGTCACTAAATTATTTTCTGAAACATTAAGGCACCAAACAGCTAGCCAAAGTTCTTTTTTAAAAACTTTGCCAGGCGTAGTGACTCTGCTCTAGTCCCAGCACTCTGGCAGGCAGAGACGGGCGGATTTCTGAGTTCAAGGCCAGCTTGATCTACAATGCAAGTTCCAGGACAGTGAGGGCTACACAGGGCTACCCTGTCTCAACCTGTCTCAAAAATCTAAAATAATTCTTACAATTTCCAGATTAAAAAAAACATTTTGTGTGTGTGTGTGTGTGTGTGTGTGTGAGAGAGAGAGAGAGAGAGAGAGAGAGAGAGAGAGAGAGAGAGAGAGAGAGAACGAGCATATGTGTATGCACACATTCCAGTGTGTAAGTGTATAAGTCAGCTTTTTGGTGCTTGTTCTAGGGGACTGAACTTAGGTTGCCAGGCTTGGCAGCCAGCTCCTCCATCTACTGAAGCATCCTCAAAGTTTTTTAAGCAGGTAAAATCAATTGCTCCATTTAAAGAAAGGATTCCATATGTATTGTTACCATTTTACTTTGCCAAGCCTAGGTTATCTTGAAGCTTGCTAGGGTCTATTGTTAGCCTGATTCTGCTATTCAATGTGCTGGTTCATTCTTTTCTAGATCAGGGTTAACATTAAGTTAACATTCTTATGACTTCATTCAAGTTCTGAACATAAATATCAAATAGCTTACATAACAGAGTCATTGCAGGTTTTCCACTCTGCTTAAAAAGACGGCTTTCATTTATTGAGGGAATTTATTACATATTATTTATTAAGGGTACACTATTCTACATGTTCTATGATAATTCATTTCATTATCATGACAATTAAAAAACAAGTACAATCAGTATTACTACTATTTTTCCAGATAAACATTTGAAGTTTAAAGGATGAAGAAGTTTGGCTAAGATAAAAAAAAAAAAAGCTGTGAGAAAAACAATATTCAAACCCAGGCAATTTGGTTCTAGAAACCAAACTTGAAACACTTTGCAATATTTCCACCTGTTAAAGCATTTGTGTTCTAAATATGATTACACAACCAGTCATCACCATGCATACCAAACTATTATGACCATACTGCTTCAACTTACACACAACAATTACTTCACACAGTCTACGGTTGGTCCTGATCTAGTAATTCTATTAAAACAAATTCAGTTTTATGTGATTAGTTGTGTTGAACTTACCATGGCTCCTAGTGATCACCCCCTCATTATCTATACTCACAAGCCATCTGCTTAATAATCTTAGTTTGCTGTTGGAGTTGATGAGCGTTGGTATTTTCAGGGGCACGACCTGTTTTACACCCCTTTGTAAAATCAGATGTTTGCCACTGTTATAGATGTCTGCATGCTCATGCTAGCCTCCACTGGGATGGTATTAGGTAGGGACTTGGAGAGGTGATTACATCATTTTTAAAGGGGTTAGTGTCTATATATATATAAAAAAAGACTCAGAGAGCTTGCTTGCCACTTTTAACCTATGTGGTTACTGCGGGCAGCCCAGTCATCTGTGAACAGGTGAGTGGCTCCTCAACAGACACTGATATGCCAGTCTCCCGATCTTGCCAGCCCCTACCACTGTGAGGAGAAACTTGTATGTGGTCCAATCTCTGGCATTTTTTACAGTAGTATAAAAGAACTAAAACATCTACTTATGGCAATACAATACGTTCATTTTTATCAACAAAGAATCTGGAGCTAATGTTTTACTTCCTGAGTGCCATGAAATGGGGTTGGAGACTAGAAATCATGGAAGTTAACTATTTCTGCCTCATAAGTTAGACTATCCTCTCTCTCTCTCTCTCTAAAACAGGATTTCTCTGTGTAACAATCCTGCCTGTCCTGGATTTATTAAAATACAAATAATATATTTACTTATTTATAAGCAATATATGTATTTATTAAAATACAAATATTATATCACTATATTCCCATCTTTGTCTATGATAAAAAGGCTATAATACAAGAAAACTATATACAACAAGTACAATAACTATATACAATATGTACAGGCAATAAGTACATCAACAATGTTCAGTCCATTTGCATTTGACAAATTCAGAGAAAATACTTCACATCTATCCTATCCTGGGGAGTCCAAATTTTGGTACCCAATTTACTTTCTACCATAACTTGCATTACCATCCCAAGCTATCTTTAGATATCTCTCAACTTTATATACTTTACATTTCTTTAGTGGGTTTTTCTGAATATTGTAAATAAGGGAGACTATAACTATAACTATCTAATCTTCAACTGCCTCAGAGACCTGAGAAGGAAATAATATTGAGTAAGCATGAAGTGCAAGAAAGTGACTTCTGAAAAAAAGTAATGACAGAAACAGTTGGCCTCGAACTTAGAGAGATCCACCTGCTTCTACCTTCCAAGTGCTGGGATTAAAGGTGTGGGCACCACTGCCTGGCCAACTCCCCCAGTTCTGTTAAAAGCAGGAACCAACTAATTACACTCTCAATCAAAACCTGAGTCTTCTCTGATCCTACTGGCTGCAACACTGCACCTCTAACAAGCTCTCCATTTGAAAAAAGTATTAGTTTTTGTTCTTTCCTTCCTATTTCCTCTACAGGTGCTCTACATTAGATAATTCATCCACATACCCAAACTAGTTCATGAATTCTTAAAAAGGTCCTCTCTCTTCTATCTCTTCCTTACTTCCTTTCAACCTACCTTCTTTCCTTTATTACTAGGTGAGGCTGAAAGCTGTCTGTATGCACCATGCTAGTTTTTGCAAATGCTCTGAGGACTGACAAATGTAATCTCTGAGCTCAAAGCCTTGGGTTCCATGAAAACAACAGTAAAATAAGCAAACAAACACCAAATAAGTTACAATGTTCCAAACAGTCTTTTTTTTCTGAATATAAATAGCAAAGGACACCTTTCTTGCACTAAAAGCTAAAGTATACATACGATATTTAAACTACGAGTTAAAGTACCCATGGAAGCAGAAACAGCCCCTGCGAGGAAATCCAAACAGGACTCTTACTGCTCCGATCTCATCATTTCACTCACCCATAGAGCTAGATAGGGTTTTACTATGTAGCCCAGGCTGGCCTCAAAGTGAACTATGGCAATCTTCCTGCCTCAGCATCCTGAGTATCATATATTATTTTATAGTTTACATATTTTCAAGCACTCATTAGCTATGTGGGCCATTCATTATAATCAATTAAGAAAAGTTTAACAGGATATGGTGGTCCAAGTCCTGGATCCCAGCACTTGAGGCAGAGGCAGGTGGATCTCTAAATTCAAGGCTACCTTGAATTTACAAAGAGAGTTCCAGGACAGTTAGGGCTAAATAGAGAAACCCTGTTTCCAAAAAACAAACTAAAGTTTCTCTTTTCAAAGATTAATTTTTTATCATCTTAAATTATGTTATGTGTGTTAATTCACGTATGGGTTTGTGCATGGGTGCCTCTGATCGCAGAAGCGGAGCTGGGACAGTACAGTAGTGGGTCACATGACCTGGGTGCTTGGAACTGTACTCTGGTCCTTTGCAAGAGCAGCAAGTGCTCTTACTCATCGATCTCTCCAAGAAGAAAAATAAATTCTTAAAAGCCTCCCAAGTGGTGGGATTAAAGGCGTGTGCCACCACCACCTGGCTAGATTAAGTAACATTTTGTTCATTACACCAACAGGTTTAGTTCTAGGTTCTAGAAACACAATACTTAAGAAAGTCTTTATCTTTCTTGTAGTTTCTGGTATTATAGTGTGTACATGTGGGGAATCAAATAAATATATAAAGACTAAGCAAACAGTGGAATCGATACCTTCTGGGAAAGGGAAAATCAGTTTTCGCCAATGGAGTGATTATATTAACCATACTTTCAAGACAGACCCCATGCCTAGGAGTAGTAGTTGCCTAGGCAGAATTAACTTTATGGTTGGTTGTTTTTGTCTGTGTTTTATCTTTTATTTTGGATTTTTAAAAAATCATTTTTTAATTTGTTTGCTTCTTTTTTGTTTTTGAGAGAGAGAAAGAACATGAAGTTGGGTGGAGGTGTGGAGGATCTGGGAAGAGCGAAAATAGGATTAAAATATATTGCAGCCAGGTAGTGGTAGAATACCCTTTAATCCCAGCATTTGGGAGGCAGAGGCAATTTGAGGCCAGCCTGGTCTACAGAGTGAGTTCCAGGATACGCAGGGCTACTCAGAGAAAACCTGTTTTGAAAAACCAATATATAGATGATATATGTATATTTTAAATAATAAAAATAAAATAAGCAAATATAACTTTGCACGGTGACAAGTGCTATAAAGAAAAATGCTAAGGTAAGGAGATGACTTAGAGGGCAGTGTTTGACATGTAAGCATGAGGACATGCATCCAGATTCTCAGAACCCAGGAAAGTCAGGAGCTTGCCAGCTAGCTAGTCAGGTGTACACAGCGACAGAATGAGAGAGCCCAACTCAATCAAAGTAGAAGGTGAGGACTAACAATCTGAGGTTGTTGTCTGATGACTATGTGCATGTGTGGCATGCATTGCTAGTATGCACACACATGTGCATACACACACCACACAGATTTAAAAAGGCAATGTAGAGCAAAGGGACAGCATTCCTGAGTAGAGGGAGGTCTTTAGCTAGAACGAGCCATCTGAGAGACTGTCATGCAAGTGTGAGAATAGGACAGTGAGAATGAAGCAGCCTGGGGGAATGCAGACTGAGCAAACCCTTCAGGATCTACAGCCGCAGACAGGGGAGTGCACTTGATTCGGAGGGCGATGAGAAAAGTGAAATGAGCAGGATAGAAAGACGACCGGAGAGGTGAGCGGAGAGCTAAGCAGAAGGTGGTCACACATGTGGAGGACACTGCGCTTAAGTCTTAATCAGTGTGCAACGAGGAGCTACTGCTTTCCTGTCCAGACCATGCTGTTCGCAGTAGTGAGAAAGGCTGGCATGGAACTACTGATATTACTTCTATCCTCTGCCTTTTCATCAGGAGTCCACTTAAGAAAGCTGGGGTTATGGGAGAATATGATATTGAATAGGACTGTAACATTAATTGTTATATTTTTGATCTGAAACTATGAGCAGAATTTCTGTGTTTGTTTTGTCAACCTGACAAAGCTTGGGCAATCTGGGAAGAGGGAACATCAACAGAGAAGATGCCTCCCTCAGACGGACCTGCAGACATGTCTGGGGGGCACTTTCTTGAGTAATAACTGATGTGGGAGGGCCCAGCCCACTATGGATACTGTCTGTCACACCTGGGCAGTTTGGTCTTGTATAAAAAAAAGGAAGCCAAGGAAGCCACTAAGGAGAGTTCCTACATGGGCCCTGCTTCTGCTTCAGTTCCTGGCCTGGCTTCCCTCAGGGAGGGACTGTGACTGGTTTACACAAGCCTTTCCTCCTTCACATTGCTTTTAGTCATGGAGTTTACCATAGCAACAGGAAGCTCTAGGACGATTTCAAAATGCCTATCAATTATATTATTAACCCAATTTTTACTGAAATAATAAAACCTTCTTGATATTATTCCATAGTTGTTTTCCAGTTAATTTTAGAGATAATATTTAGGAAGTCTCTCACATGCTAATCTTATTTTAAAATTAAAATAAAAATAGATCTGAAATACAAGCTGGACCAAGTAGAGTCTTTAAGACCCACTTATTGAGAAACTACTGTGGTCCAGTCTCAAGACATGACGAGTTGTCCATCACACTATAGTGTGATGTTTCAAAGGAAATGGACTTAAACAGAGTACTTCTTTTTCCTCTTTTGGGGGTTCAGAAAATGAAAGAGAGCCTAGAGAGTTCAACTAAGTATTTTACAATTATCTCAACTTGAGCTTCAACAAACTTCTAAAAGGATGATTCAGCTACCTTGGCAGCAGAGTATCAGCAAGTGGCTGTGACAAGGAGACAGAGGAGCTAAGAGCGGCTCCGCTCCGCTCAGCACTTTACAGCAATGCTTGCCGCACTTCTGATTTTTAGCTGAATACAGTCAGCTAAGTGGAAATTATTTTTAACCATTTTCCACCACTCTTTCTCAGGTAGAAATAATTTATAGAATGGCTGGCTTGGAGTAGGGTCATATCAGGATTTTTGATGCAGTGGCATAATATTACTAAGAGAGATTTTACTAGATTGAATGGCTAATTTGTTCAAAAAGTACAGTTTACATTACAAAAATTCTGCTGCTATTATCTTGGGCTCTGAAAGACCTTGCTTCACTTTACACACACCCACAAACGCTATACTTAAATAGATCCAGGGACATTAACTTTGTATTCTGAGAAAATAAAATGTTTAAAAATAATTTACAAAAGTACCACGTAATATTTAAAATAAAAAGTCAGGACTAAATTTAGTTTTTATAAAATGGATATAAATGACTTTTCTTCAACCAAGTTTAAAACATAGAATCAGAGTCATAAATAATTCTAGCTTGCCAGAGGCATGGCTATTTCTTTATACTGACTGTCGACTATCTAATTTAATTAGAGGTATTAAACTCCATGTTGAGGTCAACAAGCTTTACTTCCTCCAATATTACACTGCAACCGGTGCTCATTAATGTGTCTACTGAATGGATTAACACACCTGAAGATATATGTACAAAGGACAGGGGGGACAACCTAATGAAATCTAATTGTTCATTTGTAATAGGACATGTTCTAGGCCTCAACTTATTACCACTAATGTGGAATTTATTAAATTCGGGAGAAAAAATACCAATACAGAAAGTGATTTTTTATTAAGAACTGGTGTAAGACAACTGGCTTCGATGATTAAGTTTAAACATTTAACCTGTTAAAAAGAAAGTGATATTATAATAAAACTAAAATATAAGGCTGCTATTGAGAAAAAATATTAATAGGATGCTTCAAGAGCATATTAACAGGAAGCATCATAAAGAATAAAGAAAAGGGAAAATCAGTATATGGAAAAAACAGTACATTTTTGTTTTTGATGTCTATGAAAAGGTTTAGAGTAGCAATACTGAATTATGAGATTATATTTATATCTTCTGTTGGATTTTAAGACAGACAAACCCTTTAAAACTGCTTTAAGTAAAAAGCTAATTTAGGCTGGGTATTTCTTCAACAATACTTATTTTAACAGTAATGCACATGTCTATATTATAAAAGTTTAAAAATTATTACCATTACATTAAAAAAATTAGAAGGTGCTGACAAGAGGGTTCAGCAGGTAAGGCACCTGACAGCCTGAGTTCAACCTTGAGAATCCGTATGGGGGAAGAAAAAAACCAACCTCCTCAAGTTGTTCTCCAACCTCCACATGCACTGTGGCATACAGGCAAGCATGTGTTCATGTACACACACACACACACACCCCAACAAACAAACATACATAAATAATCAACAGGCCAGAAAGGTAGCTCAGCAAGAAAAAGCTCCTGTTGCCAGGCTGATGAGTCAAGGTGCACCACTGTGACCCACATGATGGAAGCAGACAGCGGGTTCTCAACGACCCCCATGTTTGTGTCATTACAAGTACACAAAATAAATTCTGAAAATGCAACAAAAAACCTCAAAGGCACAACATTAATTCTACCTGATGTTATCTACAGGTTCAACATATCTCTATCAAAATCCCAACAATTTAACAGAGGAACCAAATAACACTATATGTATGTATAAAAATGTCATAACTCCTTATTTTCTACTTGGTAATTAGAAAAGAAAGAATTCCAGTAGATTCTGGAATAGAAATAGAAAACCCATTCTAAAGCTTTTATATAGAATTTTAAGAGCTGTTTAAAGCCAACAATCCTGAGAAAAAGCTGGAAGATTCATATTTCTTGAGTCCAAATTAGAATGTGATAGCCATCAAGAGTATGGAATTGGAGTGAGGAGTGACTGGGGGTGTGTCCGCAGGAGGAGGTCCGGGTGAAGATCAAAGACCTGAATGAACACATCGTCTGCTGCCTGTGTGCCGGCTACTTCGTGGATGCCACCACCATCACAGAGTGTCTCCACACCTTCTGCAAAAGTTGTATTGTGAAGTACCTGCAGACCAGCAAGTACTGCCCCATGTGCAACATCAAGATCCACAAGACGCAGCCGCTGCTCAACCTCAAGCTGGATCGGGTCATGCAGGACATAGTCTATAAACTGGTACCAGGCTTGCAAGACAGTGAAGAGAAACAGATTCGGGAATTCTATCAGTCCCGAGGCTTGGACAGAGTCACCCAGCCCAGTGGGGAAGAGCCAGCCCTGAGCAACCTTGGCCTCCCTTTCAGCAGTTTTGACCACTCTAAAGCCCACTATTACCGCTATGACGAACAGCTGAGCCTATGCCTGGAGCGGCTGAGTTCTGGCAAAGACAAGAATAAAAACGTCCTTCAGAACAAATACGTCCGATGCTCTGTTAGAGCTGAGGTACGCCATCTCCGAAGGGTTCTGTGTCACCGCCTAATGCTAAATCCACAACATGTACAGCTCCTTTTTGACAATGAGGTTCTCCCTGATCACATGACAATGAAGCAGCTGTGGCTGTCCCGCTGGTTTGGCAAGCCATCTCCTTTGCTTTTACAATACAGTGTGAAAGAGAAGAGGAGGTAGGGGCCAGACTTGCTTCCACCCCCTCCCACCCCTCCCAGATATTTATGTGAAATTAACTGTGGCTTTATTTTTTGAAATAAAAGCTTTGAAAAAGCATTTTTCATCTTTCTTGGCTACTCACTGCACACTCAAGCTTTGGCCTGTGTTCTGGTTGCTCAGCAGTCTCCCTGGTATCTACCAGATGTCCTCAGGATGTCCTTTGTGACTTCTAGAAGGAGCTGGACAGAGGCCCGCGTGAACTGAAATCTGGCCTTTTGGGTGAGAGAAGGCCGTCTACATGGCAGCTCTTGCTGTCCTCGTGTGCTGCAGGATATGATAGCTGCCTCAGCGGAAATGTCACAAACGTGTCAAGAGAGGACAACCTGTGGCCCCTACAGGGCTGAAGAGGAGGAAAAGCAATATTTAAGGAAAAATCCAAATAATTGCATTTGGTTCTGTAGCCTGGGAACCAAAGTCAAGAGAGAAGACCCCACAGATGGCATCTAGTGGGGCAGTCTGAGCCTAGGACAGCTGTCTACAGAGGCAGCTAGCCTTGGGGAGGGGAGTCAGTGAAGCTGGGATGGGGAAGACACCAAGAGGAGCTTCACAGAAGAGGGGCATGGTCAGGCAAGGGCATATCTTGTCTCTAAAAGTCCACGGTACTTGATGAACTTTGGCAATAATCCCACAGTGTCCTGATTCTATGGATAGCTATGTGGAAGAGTCAAAGTATGTCCACACCCAAAAGAAAAAAAAAAAANCAAAAAAAAAAAAAAAAAAGAGTATGGAATTGGTATAAGGACAGACATGTAGACTAATGAACTAGAATGCAGCAGTTTCTCTGTAAATAGTGATGAAAAAGGCAGGCATTTACAGATACAAAGTATCTGTATCTTAGTATGAATAGAGAACGTAGATGCTAGGAGGTAAAACTATAAAGCTTTCTGAGGAAAACAGAGAATCATCTCCATGGTAGCGGATTTGGCAATGGTTTCTTGGATTCACATTAAAAACAAAGGTAACAAAGAAAAATTGAAGTCCATAAATAGGGACCAATCATAGAATTAATATCTACAATATATAAAGAACTCCTAAAATGACATAAAAAATATGAACAAATGAGTACAGGACTTGGATAGACATTTCTCCAAAGAAGACAAACAACTGTTCAGTACAATAAGAGAAGGTGCTCACTGTCGTCAGCTGTTACATCAATGTGAAGTAAAACTATGAGGATTCTCTGAGGAGTGGATATGGGGTGTGATGGGGGGAAAGTGAAGGGAGCAGGAGGCGGGAAGGGAGTGAAAACTGGGATTGGAATGCAAAATAAGAAAAGAGTTACTTTTTAAAAAAAATAAATTAATCAATTAAAAGAAAAGAAGAAAGAGGAAGGAAGACCATGAGGTTTGAGGCCATGTGTGTGTTGCACAGTGAGCTCAAGAAGAGCTGGGGACAGATAGATAAATTCTGCCACAAAACAAACAAACAAATTAACTACTTTGCACGTATTAGGATGTCTATAGTTTTTTTCTAAAAAGATTCAAATTAACAAGTATTGGTGATGATGTGGAAAGGCTGGGACCATTGTGCGTGTCTGACATGGATGTAAAGGGGTACAGCTGATGTTGAACATCCTCAAAAAGTTCAACATAGAGTGCAAACATAACCCAACAATGTTATTCCTAGACATATAGCCAAAAGAACAAAAGACAAGCATCTAAGCAGTATGATATGTTCATTGCAGTATGATTCACAATAGTCAAAAGGTGGACATAACCCGAATGTCTAAACATAGATAAACAAAATGCAGTAATACATACAATTAGATATCTGGACATATAAAACAATGAAATTCTGAGGTGCTACAACATACATGAAACCTTAAGAAAATTCAGCTAGATAAGACAGTACAAAGGACAAATATTGTATGCCTCTACTTATTATACTTCTAGAACTGGCAAATTATAGAGGCAGAAAGTATGGGGCAAAGACAAAAGAGTGTGAGAGGAAATGAACTGAGGAATAGGCTTATCTGCTGAGTGGTTTGAATCGAGCGCTGACCAAAAGAAAAGGAAGTACTATCACTTAACTGACTTTCTGCGTTTTCAGCCTGAGACTGCAGCCTAGAAAATGATGACACCTGCATTTGAGGAGGGGTGAATCTTCCCTCCTCAGTAAAATGCCCTGAGAATGATCCCTCCAAATCTAGTCAAGCTGACAATCAAGATTAGGCACCGCAAATGTGCAGGCTAAGACACAGAAGAAGGGGTGTTTGGGGCAATGCCATTCACCAGAAGTCCTGCATGTTTGGCTGTCCAGAAACTCTCTGATCATTGTCCTCTGAGTTCATATGTGGAGACTCTATGTCATTGGACTAAGAATATAACTAACGTACCAGATGGAGTGGGGGAACTCAGTAAAGCCTGTCTGTGATTCTTGTTCTGTATGAAGCATTCCTTTCCCATGGGTTTGGAGTGATAGATCTTCTGAAACGGGGATCTTAGGATTTACTTGCAGACAAGTCATGTCAAAATATTGATTTGAGGCTTCCAAGACAAAAGGTTAGAGAAAGTTTTATTTTTTCTTTCTGAGGCATGTTTCTGATGTCTAAAGTACTCTAACATAAAAATATATGCTTATTGTCTGACACTAATAATTCAGGAAATAACAAGGGCCAGAATTAAAAATGAACCAGAATTCATGGATAAAATAATGTAATCAAGATTGTAGAAATATTTTGTTTGTGTTTTAACAAATAAAATTTGCCTGAAGATCAGAGTACAGAGCTAAGCCACTAGAGGCCAGGCAGTGGTAGTACATACCTTTAATGCCAGGACTCAGGAGACAGAGCAGATGGATCCCTATTAGTTCAAGGCCACCCTAGGCTATACAAAATTCATCCAATCTATAAGAGAAATAGAGTTCATATAAAGATGATCCCAGTACTTGGGATCTCACGTCTTTAATCCTAGCACTAGGGAGGTGGAGACAGGAGTGATATGGCTAGGCAGAGAGAGGAATATAAGGTGGGAGGAGACAGGAGCTTAGACGCAGTCTAAAACAGTCAGGCAGAGGTTACAGTCAGAGGAAGCAGTCTGAGGACAGGATCACCCCTTTGGTCTGAGCGCTGGTAGAGGTAAAAGGTCTCTCTAGTGGCTGACCGCTTTCTCTGATCTTTCAGCTTTTACCTCCTAATATCTGACTCTGGGTTTTTTTTTTTTTTTATTGATTTTTATTGAGCTCTGTATTTTACTCTGCTCCCCTCCCTGCTTCCCCCTCCCCCTTCAACCATTGCCCAAGGTCCCCATGTTCCCAATTTATTCAGGAGATATTGTCTTTTTCTACTTCCCATGAGATTAGATCTATGTAAGTCTCTCTTAATGTCCTCATTGTTGTCTAAGTTCTCTGGGATTGTTGTTTGTAGGATAGCTTTCTTTGCTTTATGTTTAAAAACCACCTATGAGTGAGTACATGGGATAATTGTCTGGGTTACCTCACTCAAAATAATGTTTTCTAGCTCCATCCATTTTCCTGCAAAAATCAAAATGTTTTTTTTTTTTTCTGCTATGTAGAACTCCATTCTTACTCTGGGTTTTTATTAAGATCAATTAGAATTGACATTACACAGGATGGTATTGTCAAGAAAATAGATGTGTAGACTGAGGTAACAGAATACAGAATGTGTAAACAAGTATAAAAGTCTCAATATGGATACCAATAATACATGCAAGGAAGGATAATCTCTTCAATAAATAGAATGGAAAACCTAGATTTCTACATACAAACTAATAAAATGAGACTTGTATTTTCCACCATTCACAAAAATAAACTCAAAGTAGACAAAAGACCTAAATCTAAGTCCTGAAATGACATATGAGGACAGATACTTGACACTGGTTTTAGCAATTGTTTTGTTTTGTTTTTGGTTTGTCACATCAAATACATGTACTACAAAATCAAAATGATCAAAGTCAAAAGGAAAGAAAGGCAACCCTACCAACTGGATAAAACCAAACAATCTGCAAACCATGTATCTTATAAAGGGTTAATATCCAAATTTATAAGAACATTTACAACTCAATAGGCAGAAAAATAAACAGACAGTAAAAAATGGACAAAAGACCAGAACACATATTTCTCCAAAGAGGAGTTAAACCAAAGAGGTGTATGGAAAGGTAGGTGGTCAGGTCAGGAAGTTATTTTCCTGAGAATATGAAATTAAAATAATGACAGGCTTTGATGGACGGCTATTAAAGGAGGAAAGCACCGCTGTGCAGGGTGTAGAAATGGAGCAATCATGGAACACAGTAGAGACCGATAAGAAGAGAACTGCATGTAAACTACCAATCTCCCTGAGGACATGCGCAAAGAGGTGAAGCCACCACCCACTCCAGCTTCCTTTCTGTGAGAAAACCCTCGGACCCAAAGCAAAAACAGAGGAAAGGATTTATTGTAGCTTACAGCTTATAATATATTCCCAAAGGAAACAGGGCAGGAATTCAAGCATGAACTCTTCACAGACAAGAAAATACAGCAAGAATCATGGGAAATACTCCCTGCCAGCTCCGGTCCATTCTTAGCTAGTTTTTGTATTCAGTCCAGAACAATCTGCCAAGGATACAGAGTGGGCGGGACCCTTCTGTATCAATAATAATAATAACCACCTCTCCCAAAGACATATTTCATAGGCTAATCTGATCTAGGCAATTCCTCAACAGAAGCTTTCTTCTCAGATGACTGTAGTCTGTATTAAGTTGACAAAGTGAACTAGACTATGATCTCATAAAGGTATCCACACTTCCAGGTTTCTTGCAGAATATTCATAAAAACTAGGAAATGGAACAACCTATAGATCTGTAATAGCTAGCTTTATCGATCAATCTGACACAACCTAGAATCACCTCAGAAGAGAGTCTCAATGAAGGACTGGGTTGACCTGTGGGCATGCCTGTGGGAAACTGTCTTAAGAAAACTCATGAGGGAAGGACCAGCCCACTGTGGGTTGCACCAGTCCCTAGACGGGGGTTCCTGAACTATTAAGACTGGAAAAATTAAGTTAAGTAGAAGCAAGCAAGTGGGTGCACATGTGTGCATCACTGCTCTCTGCTCTTGACTGTGGATGATGTGACTGGCTATTTGAAGTTCCTGCCTTGACTTCCTCACAATGATGGACTGTAACTTGGAATCATGAACTAAAATAGACCCTTTCTTCCCTAAATTTTATCACAACAACAGAAATGAAAGCAGGACAGTATCCATTCATGAGTAATGGATACATAAAATGTGATGTGTGTGTGTGTTGAACTGTTGATTAGCTTTAAAAAAGAAGATTCTGTCATTTACAACATAAAAAAACCTGAGATTATGCTAAGACAAGTAAGTCAAACAAAGAAAAATTTGACCTTGTTTATGTACAGAATTTTAAAAAATCAGATATAAAAAACATATAATAATAAGCCAGATTTGTTTTGGTATATACTTATAATCCCACCACTCAAGATACTGGGCAAAAGGATCATGAGTTCAGGGACAGTTTGAACTACACAGCAAAACTATGTCTACAAACAAACCAACAAACAAATAGAAAAACAAAAGGCACATACCAAATGAATAAAAAATCAAAACCAAACCAAAACCAGCAATTCAGTTAGGGAAGGAAATAGGGAGATAAAGGTCTAAGGATACAAAGTAGCAGGTGTATAGGTTAACACATCTAGGAATCCAGTGAACAAGAGGATTGGTTCAATAATGACATTTTTGTCTTCAAAGACATTTTAGCTGCTATTACCACAGAAAAGTAGCTACTTAATGGATGATGGATAAGTTCATTTGCCTCATCACAGAAATAATTTATCACTTATATATTTTCTAACCAAAATGCTGTAAACTTCAAATATACAAAATAAATTTTATTAAAAACAGCAAAGTAAGCTAAAGAGATTGTGGCTAAGAGCACTTTCTGCTCTTCCAGAGGACCCGAGTTCAGTTCTCAGCAGCCATACTGGGTGGCTTACAAGGGTCTTTAACTCCAGTTCCAGGGAGATCTGAGAGCCTCTCCTGGCCTTTTCTATACTTGTGTACATGTGCACACTAACACAAACAACAGACAAAAGTGATTAAGAGGCATTGGTTAAAGAAACAAGCTCTTCATCCTTCAGCAGGGCTCTATCAATTGGATGTTAGTATTTTATGTGTTAATTTTCTTAACTAATAAGATTTAACTTCAACGTACTTTAACTTAGCACTTACTTTTTTGGTAAGAGAGTCATCAGAATCAGAAGGCATTCTTGTTGATACATGAAATATCACTTCTACTGTCGAGGTAGCAAAGTATGGCGTGGTCAGTCCAGTGCTTTTGTTCTTTTGTAGTCCTCCCATGAAACCACAGTGATTGGTAAGATTTACCTAGGAACAATGAAGAATTACATAAGCATCATCAACAACAAAATCACAGAAACACTGTTGAAAAAGAAAAAAAAACAATGTACAAAGATGTTAGGAATAAAGTCTTTTCATTCTGCTAAACTCATAGATAGTGTCTTGCTCAGCCATCATCAGAGAAGCTGGGCAGTATGTAGAAAATGAGACACCTGGGAGCACTCAGCCCTAAACAGATACTATCCATCAAATCCCTTCCCTTGGGGCTCAGGGAATCCCACAGAAGAGGGCGTAGAAAGTGTAAGAGGCAGAGGAGATGGAGGACACCAGGAGAACAAGGCCTTTAAATCAGCAAGACTGACCCACGTGTGAACTCACAGAGGCTGAGGCAGCATGCACAAGGCCTGCATGTGGAGTCCTTGAGCTGAAAGGAGAAATGGGTATGTGGCCCATAAACACTTGCAAATGAAAAGTTAATTTTCTCCAAGAAAGTTTCACTGGGGAAACCAACTATTGTTAAGGATATGTTGCATGGCCAGCAGTAAATGGACAAGAGAAAACAAACTCAATGGGATCTTTGGAAATTTCTTGTCTCATAATGTTATGTGTCAGAACTTTTTCTTTTTAACGTTTTAAAATATTTTTATCTTATTACTGTTTTACCCAACAGGTCCTTTGCATATTATATAACAGCTTCCAGTTTAGTGGGTTTTTTTTTTGTTTTGTTTTGTTTTGTTTTATGGGATTCTTGAATGTGTGAATGAGTGGGTCGCTGTTTCTTGTGCCTTCTTTTAGGTTATTTACCTTCTGGTTTGTTTTGTCTTATTCTGATGTGTTAGTTTTTGTTTTATCTTCTATTACATTTTATTATTATCCTCTAGAAACCTGTTTTTTAATGAGACAGAAAAGGGGTGGATCTGGATAGGAGGGGAGGTGGGAGGAACTAGGAGTAGAGGGAGGGATATAGTGTCAGGATATAGTATGTGAGATACATAATCAGGATATAGTATGTGAGAAAAAAAATCCATTTTCAATAAAAGGGGGAAAAGGAAGAAGGTCTTTTATATGCTACTGGCCAATATTAAGTCTAGCATTACAGGTAGCTCTCTGTCTCTGTGGGGTCCACATCTACAGACTATACCAACTATGGATTGAAGGTATTCAGAGAAAAAAAGAGCTTGTACCAAACAGGTACAAACTTTTATCTCCTGTTATTAATATTTCCTAAATAATATAGTATGGCAACTAGTTTGACACAGGGTCTCAAATAGCCCAGGCCTTGAACTACTAATTTCCTGTCTCTACCTCCCAAACGATGGGCTCAAAGGCATGTGCTACCACACATGGCCTGATGTAACAACTATTTACACAATGTTTACATTTTATTGGGTATTATAAATAATTCTTATATCATTTAGGAAAAATGTGCATTATGCTGTCATTTTTATATTAAGGATGTGAGTACTGTGGATTTTTGGTATCTGAAGGGAGTCCTCGAACCAATCCTCACATATACCAAGAGGCAACTTTATTAGAGGTGATTTGTTCACATCAGTAATTTTTTTTAAAAGTATTTAAGGAGCTTTAATTAGTAGAAGTTAAGAAAGAAAGCAGCTGTTGTTTACTATAAACTTACATTAGGAACTAGGTTTTAAGAGTAAACTAGAAAGGCTTTGCAGGGTCACTAAGATCAGAGTAAAAATCAGATCTGAGATGATTTAGAAGAATGTTAAAACAATGTCAACTTCAAAAACGATCAATTAGATGTCTCATATTTACTCATAAAACTGTCTTCCTAATACCCATTACAGACTAGAATAAAAAAAATTGAAAAAAAAATCACAAAATTTAACTGCACTTCAATTATAAAAACCTATCAATTGATCTGTATGAAGATCTGGAAACATTTTAGGTCATGATACAATATATAATATGTGTCAGTATCAGGGCTGTAGCACTGGATGGTCCCCTTGACCTATCTAATGCACAGAAGAGATGAAATCATTGGCTTTCTTGGCCTTCACTGATGCCATCTGATAGTACCTCATTACTGCCTTGTGGAGATAGAAGGCAGGTGATGGAAGTCTAGGTTTCCTATCTGACCTTCGGCATATATGTGCAGTTCCTCCAAGGGCTCCTTTCCTGGTTGTCTGGCTTTTATAGGTGTCTATATGTTTTAGGTTACTGGCTCTTCAGCTGAGGTGCACTGCATTCTCCAATCAGGAAGCAGAGTGCAATGAACACTCTTCTCGGCTTGCTTTCCTCTTTTATTCCATGGGGACCCCAACCCATGGAATGATATCATCCAAATTTAGAGTGGAGTTTCCCTCTTCCATCAATCTAGATTAAAAGGCTCCTCATGTCCAGAATTTGTTTCCATGATGATTTTAATTCCCATCAGGTTGACAATCAAAATTAAGCACCACAGCATTCATTCCTTTTTCTGGCTAATACTTGCTTGTCACAATACACTACATCTATTTACCCATTCACTCACTAATGAACATAGAAATGGGTTGTTTTGCCAATTTATTATGTAGCAATGAACACAGATTTTTAAGTTTTGAATAAGTTTAAACTTTTATTTTTCCTGGGTATGCATACAGCAGAACTATTTTGTTACAAGGTGTCCCGGCTAGTTTTATGTCAACCTGACACAACCTGGAGTTATCTGAAAGGAGGGAACCTTAAATGAAAAAATGCTTTCATAAGATCTGGTTGTAGGGCATTTTCTTAATTAATGATTGATCAGGGAGGGCCCAGCCCATTGTGGGTGGTGGCATCCTTGGGCTGGCGGTTCTAGGTTCTATATGAAAGCAGGCAGAGCAGGCCATGAGGAACAAGCCAGTAAGCAGCAGTCCTCTTCATGACCTCTACATCAACTCCTGCCTCAAGGTTCCTGCTCTGTTTGAGTTCCTGTCCTGACTTGCTTCAGTGACGAACAGCAATGTGGAAGTGTAAGCCAGGCAAATCCAAGTTGCTTTGGTCATAGTGTTTCATCACAGCTATAGTAACACTAACTTGAACAAATGGCGCCTTTATGCTTAACTACCCAATCAACTATGCTATAGCATGTTATGTCTCTAGCAGAATATGAGAGTTCAGATTGCTCTAAATCCTAGCCAAAGATATGACTTGACTTTTTAAATCTAACCATCCTGCTGGGTGTGAAGAGATACTCATTGTGGTTTCTCCTTTTCTTCCCTGATGACTCATGATATCAAGAGTCTTTTCATGTATTTACTAAACATTTACCTATCTTTGGAGTATATCTATCATGGTCCTGCGGCCATTTTTTAAATTGGAGGATTTAATACATGAGTACATTTGCATTATTTTCACCCCTCTCCTCTAAAACTCCTCTATGTCCCCTCAATAATCTCTTCTTGAATTCATGACCACTTTTTCTTTATTTTTGTTATTTTGAGTCCAATCAGTGTTGCCCATGTTTGCATGTTTAGGTAGGTATGACCACTTAGGACTGTGGTCCTATACCTGAAAACAAACAAACAACAAAAGCAAAAACCTGTTTTTTCCTCCCTCAGCAGACACTGACTGCCTGTTGTTATTTATCTGGGGAAATTTTGTGAAATTTCCTTCCATCTATGTTGTCATGTCCCTTGGTAAAGATTTTGGGCATTTTTTTTAACTGAATCACATGCTACTTTTTTTTTTAAACTTGTATGAGTTCTTCAAATATTCTATGTACAAATCTCTTCTCAAATATAGAATTTGCAATTACATCCCCCAATCTGTGGAGTTTTTTACTTTGTGGGGTCCTTTGAAGCACAAAAATGATAATTTTGATGAGTGTTCTTTTCTTCCTTGTTCATGCTTTTAGTTTTAGATCTAAGAAATCGTTATCAAATCTAAGGTCATAAATACTTGCACCTATATTATCTTCTAAGTGTTTTATAACTTTAAGTCTTTGATCCATTTTGAGTTAATTCTTATATATAGTATTGTTTGACTTCACTTAAAATTACTTTATTTTTAATTATGTGTATGCTGATGTTGTTAGTGTTTGTGTGCACGTGTGGTGGGGGAGGTATGTGCAATGATGGACAGGCCCTGTAGAGGCTAGTGGAGGGTTGTTGGATACTGTGGAACTTGAGCTACAGGCACTTGTGAGACTCCCAACATGGGTGCTGGGAATCACTCTCTTAACTGCTGAGTCCCCTGACTTTTTATGTGTGTGTGTGTGTGGGGGGGGGCAGGGGGTGGTATGGCTATCTGGTTATGCCAGCAACATTTGTTGAAAAGATTATTCATTCTCCACTGGATGGTCTAGGTAAAAAAAATGTTGACTATAAACATGTGTACTCTATGTTCTATTCCACTGATCTGTATATTTATCCTTTTGCTAATACCATACTATCTTGATTAGTATTGCTTAGTAGCAAATTTGAAATCAGAAGGTATATATAGCCCTCCCAATTTGCTCTTCTTCTCATGTACCCCTCACTCTTAGTAATGATTCTATAGTTCTTCAATACAAAAAATCCATTTGTTATGTTTTTAAGGCATATTTACATATACCATCTTAACTGATATTTTCGGCTTAGAGAGCTTACATAATCCACATAAGGTGAACTAGCTCGTAACCCATATAATAAATATAGAGTGGGATAAGAAAAGCTGACATATTAGACACTGTGGAAAGAAAGTACTGGTATTAAGAGCAGAAGTCAGTAAGACAGAGTGCCAGCCCTCGACAAGTTTGTTGCTTAGTTCAATCATCTTCAACAACTTTATCAGATACTCTCAATAAAAATTTTGTGAAATAACTGTCAACTATAAGAAAAAAATTTTATTGTAAGTTTAAATGGCTACCAAGGTTATTATTTCTATGATACTGCTTTAAATATACATCCATCAAACCCAAAGTTATTTGTTGAACCTGGAGTTTGTGGATTTGGCTATCTAGTGAGCAATCGGGATCTATTTGTCTCTATTGCTGCATTACAGACTCCTCCACTGTGCCTACCTTTTATATGGGTGCTGGGGATCCAAACTCAGGTCCTCATGCTCGCTAGGTAAGCTCACAAGCAACTGATCCATCTTCCCAGTCCCTCTTGTAACTATTTCTTTTTTTTAAGAATTTATTTATTTTTAATTTTTTAAAAATATTTATTTATTTAGTATACAGTATTCTGTCTACTTGTATGCCTGCAGGCCAGAAGAGGGCGCCAGACCTCACTACAGATGGCTGTGAGCCACCATGTGGTTGCTGGGAATTGAACTCAGGACCTTTGGAAGAACAGGCAGTGTTCTTAACCGCTGAGCCATCTCTCCAGCCCCCTTGTAACTATTTCTTAAACAGTATAGCAGAGCAATGGAATATACAGCATTTAGACTACTTTGGATAAGTAACTTAGGTATGCTTTAAAGTATACAGGGGGATACACATTAGTTTTAGTCAAGTATTCCACTGTTTTGTATGAGGGACTGGAACATCCTTGGATTCTGGTATCTGAAGGTTGACTGAGGGCTAAATATAAAATGATGGTTGGTATAACCTAAAAACAATACCTCCCATCCAAGACCAGCTACAAAATCTTCATATGCTTGACTTCCTCCTACATTGGTGAGAATGGAGTATTTATCTTCTTGTCCTTCAGCAACGTAAAATACTGCAATCTTGTGTGTCTCTCGGCTACAAAAACAAAAGGTTACATCATTCATTTGTCTGCTTATTAAATTCCATATACAGAGAATATGAAAAAGACTTAGATGCTATAGTCCACAGAAGAAGGTAACTAATTGCAATTTAAATAAAGGAATCAAAAAAGTAACAAAATTGCCACTGGACCAGAAGAAAGGTATGGTTACTTCTGACTGGAAAAACTAATACTTAAAGTAATAATGAATTAGGTAAAGGTACGAATTTGGAAAATGAAGGCAGAGTATGGACAAGAATAGATATATATGGATGCATGATCATCTAAAGAGTTGTTCATTGCGCAGCGTGACTGAATCTCAGCGTCACTGAAACTCAGTGACAGTTTTAGAATTAAGCAACCATCAGTAGGTAGTGTATTCCTTCAAACTGCATACAACAACAGAATATGAACATACATACATACATACACAGATACACACACACAGATACACACACACATATATGCATGGGTTAACTGCCAAATTCTTGGACATTTAACTTTTAGTTTTCTCTGAATTTAAAAGTGTTCACAAAGGCACCACACTACTGTTAATGTTATAGTACTCTCCACAAGCCTAGATTCGGTTCAGCCACTGTCACAATCTGGGCTTTCCATCTTACAAGAATTGTCAAACTGATTCTAAAATTCAGAGCAAAATATAATAGACTCAATAGACAAAACAAACTGAGAAAGATAGAGTTGACAGTTGAAGGAATCTTTTTTTTTTTTTTTTTTTAAGGCAGGGTCTCTCAGCACAAGGGCGTCCTGGAACTCACGCTAGACCAGGCTGGCCTTGAACTCAGACGTCTGCCTGCCTCTGCCTCCGGAGGACTCATACTTTACAGTCTCAAAACTTGTGGCAAAATGAATCAAGGCACAACCTGACAACAATCAAATGCCTAGAAATGAAAAGCTCTCACTATGGAGCTGAGTCCAGTCTAGAACTTACTACGTAGCATAGCTAGCCTTCCAAGTTTGCCTCAGCCTCTCCAGTGTTTACATTATACAATTGCCAAGTCTAGTTGGTCAGCTGTGTTTTGATAATGGTAAAACTGAAATTAGGTGAGGAAAAAAACAAGTGGTGTGGGAAAAGAATGAAGTCAAACTCTTACATCATTTAAAAAAGTTAAATCAAAATGAATCATAGGCCCAAATATAAGAGCTGAAACTATTCAAGTCTCAGAAAGAATTGCAGGATTCTGAGTTAGGTCAGGTCTTAATTTTATTAGTAAAGAAGAACCCTTACTAATCTCCACCATAGTATAAAAAAAGCCATTATCAGCCCTGAATTTACAGTGCTACAGATGATATCAAAAATAGTGAAATGACAACCTAAATCATGAGAAAAATATTTGTAAGTTATAACTAATGGAGAATTTGAATCTAGAAATGTATAAAGAACTCTTACAATGCAATACTAAAAAAAAAAAAGAAAAGAAAAGACTGGCAAAGATGAACAGGAGAAATGGCTCAGCAGTTAAAGGAATTGGCTTCTTTATGATGACTCAGGCTCAGTCCCAGCACCCACACAGAGGCTACAACTATCTATAAATCCAGTTCCAGGGCATCTAACATCCTCTTCTGGTTTCTGCAAGCAACAGGCACACACATGTTGCATATACATATATACAGACACACTATACATATGAAATAAAAATATCTTTAAAAAATGACAGGCGAAGAATTTCGTTTCCTAGGATGTCTGTGACAAAGAATATGAACTAGGTGGTTTTGACAATGCTGTCTCTGAAGGCAAGGGGTGGTGGCTGTAGCAATCCTCTGCATTCTTCACATTCTACTGTATCTGGGAATCTCCCTGGCCACTTACATTCTATGTACATGTCTCCTTCTTATAAGAACAGCAGCGAGATTTGGGAGCAAATTTAATCCAGTATGACCTTATCTTAATTTTAACTGTGTCCTGATTTCCAAATTACACTCTGAGTTTCTGGGTAGACAGGAAAAATTTGGAAGACATCATTTAATCCTATACAAATTTGAATATATCCTTTTCGATATTGTATATCCAAAAGATAAACTAATGGCTATTTTAATTACTTAAAAATGCCTCATATTATATGGCAAATCAAAAACACAAGATATGACTCCCTGTTCTACGAAGCTGAATTTAAAAGGTGGGCAGTAATGAGCAGGCCATGACAGAGAAGCAGAGCCTGCACACACGGCTGGTTAGGATCAGAAAAGCTGCAGCTTCTATACAAATCAGGTTGCCATTTACTCAACAAATTAAATGAAAATCAGCTCTAAAATTGGATTGTACTAATGCTTATTCGGTAAACACATTGCTATTAACATACTAGTTAATAACTGTGTTTCAATATTGGTCTGTCAATTTTAAAGCTGCACACTAAGACAACAAGACGTCAATAACAAGAGAAGATGTTGAGCAAGATGCCACATGGAAACACTTAATACTTTTCTTCCCAATTTTATTTTCAAACCTAACACTGCTCAGATTTTAAAACATGCCTAAATTGGAATTAAATTCAGTGGATATTGCAAATCAAACCAGGGCCCTCTGCAAGTACAACAAGTGCTCTTGGAATTGCTGTGCCAACTCTCCAAATATATACAGTTTTTATGCTGAAATATAATAGACACCAATGAGTTAAGAAATTCAAACTACAGGAGTATCTGAATGGAGGCTAAAAAAGAATTTTGAAGAGGAAAGGGAAGGGAGAAATGTTGCACTTATGTTATAATCTCAAAAATAAAAAAAATGATAACATATATCACCACTATTTTATTTTTATTTTATTTTAATATTTACTAAAAAAAATCCTACAGGATAAGCTGCTTTCATAGCATGATCAAAATGGTCTATTTTAAACAATCAATAGCTTTTCCTGAAGAAGGAAAGAAGAGGCACTCTCACTAAAATCAGGACAGACAAGGATGTCCATACACTTTTTCAACCTTACTTACTATTAACCTCAAAGTTCTAGTCGGCACATAGATATAATCAAAACTGACTATCAGAAAAGAGACTGCAGATAATGACTGTATACCTAAACAAATCTAAAAGAAAGATGACCAAAACCAAAAGATGCTTAAAAGCAGTATGAAAGCTCACTAAAGTGTTGGATACAAGATAAATATTAAAAGTGAAAAAAAAAAAGCCAATATAATATCAGGGACTGGAGAGATGACTCAGCCATTAAATGCTAGGCTCACAACCAAAATGTCAAAAATATAACATTGGAGATCCTATTTAGAATTAACAATAAGATAACAAAATACCCAGGAATTACTCACATAGGTATGGTTTGGGTCTCAAAATAAGTAAAAAGATATTAACATAATTATGTACAGAAAATGTATTATATAGCTGTAATAAACTAAACATTAATATATGTACAAAAACAGACAAATCAATAGAAATACACATAGCTTTGAAGTACAAAGTTTAAATGTTTGATAAAGGCTACAGTAAATCAATAGGAAAGATTATAGAGTTAATTTAAGAAACTATAGAAAAAATATTTATTTATGTATTATTTTTATAGATTTATTTTTATTATTGTTATTTATGTGTATATGTGTGTCTACAATGGGTATGCACATGTTCATGTTAGTGCCTGTGAAAGGGAAAGGAGGGTATCAGGTCTTCTAGACCTGGAATTACAAGGCAGTAAGTAGTGAGCCACCTGACATGGGTGCTGGGCACTGAGCTCTGGTCCTCTCCGAGGGAAATACCAGCTTTTAACCACTGAGTCATCTCTCCAACTCTACCCTTTCCTAAATTTTTTTTATTAACTGTTACTATTATTATTGTCATTACTATTATTATTATGTGTATACGTGTGCACGTAGGGTGGTCAGAGGACATTTTCTAGAAGTTGTATACGTGTGCACGTGGGTGGTCAGAGGACATTTTCTAGAAGTTGTACACGTGTGCACGTAGGTGGTCAGAGGACATTTTCTAGAAGTTGGTTCTCTTCTCCCATGTGAGTCACAGGAATTGAATTCAGGTCATAAGGCTTGAAAGATATCTTTATATGATAGATACTTTTATATACCATAATTTAAAAAATACATTCTAGAAAGAATAAAGAACTAAAAGTAAAATATAATTATCTTAAACAAATAAAGATTTATTAAAAATACAGAATGAATGATTTCAACACAGAACTCTGTAAGCACAATAAGTGATTGAGGAAACGAAAGAAAAATACTAAGAAAGATGACTATGCAAAAATGAATAAATTCCATCAATCTGAAGCTCAAAACTGAAAGATAAACAGTTTCCACAGACATAAAATAATCCTTCACACACACACACACACACACACACAAATAAATGCAAAAAATTTAAAGAGACCATGCTGAAGAAAGCCAAAAGCACTTCAACAAAAGCAGTTAGGAAATATAGAAGTGAGTTAATGGTGACATTTCCACATATATTTGGTAGAAAGCAGCATGAAAGGAATAAAGATTATAGCTTAAAAGCGTTGTAGTTTGTTTTTCTATTGCCGTGATAAAACTCTGACCAAAAGCAACCTGGGAAGGAAAGAGTTTATTTCATCTTACAGGTTACAGTCCACCATCCAGGACAGCCAAGGCAAAAACAAGGCAGTTAATGAAGCAGAGACCATGGCAGGACAATGCTTACTGACTTGTTCCCAGGCTCATGACCAGCCACCTTTGTTATACAACCCAGAACAACTTCCCTAAGGATGGCACTGTCCACAATGGGCTAGGCGCTCCTACATCAGAAAATGCCCCACAGACATGCCCACAGGCCAATCCCATGGAAGCAATTCCTTAAATGAAATTCCCTTTCCTGAATGTGTCAAGCACATTTGTGAATACAAAGAAATACAAGACAAAAAGATTCCTTTTTGAAGAGGACAATACCCAGGCAGAAGAGAGGCAAATTGGAGCAATGAGTGAATAAAAGGGTAACGTTTCCAGAACTGAAAGCGAATAAACGGCTCAGCACAGGGCTCTGAAGGATGCAGAGATGCTCATGTAGCAAAGGTACGTATCAGTTCAATTCACTCTGAATTACTGTACAACAGTGATGTCATACATAGCAGGCAGCTTTATTCAGACTGGCTTTCCAATCCGTCTCAAGCATCAGAACAAGGAGTGAGCTATGATTAAGTACTGTACAGAAGTCTAAGGATATTTTATACATTCAACTGGTTTTCTCCAATTCAAAAGATGATTGTGAAATGCATACAAAGAATATAAGTGATTCAAATATATCAAGCATCTTAATGAGGTTCTAAATTTTTCTTAAAATTAATTTATCTAAGGTCCACACAGTTTCCATTAAAAAGGCTGTAACTTGACAGTACAGCATTACAGTTTATACTGCTAATAGCTGAGTGTTTCCAGTTGTAAATATGAAAGTTTCCCAACAACTCACCACTGCCTTGAATCCAAGTTCCTAAGTTCTCTAAGCAGCTTTTCATTTTTCTTCAGGAGATGGAAGCTCCTCCTAAATAGAGAGATTTATAAACATTTTATACCTTTGCAGGGAAGGACAAGACAGTCTGAAAATACTTCCCATTCTACTCATACAACTTTTTACACTTTTCTTGCCTTTCCATACTTCTAACACAAAGGAGAACAGACCCTAAAAAAGATGTAAAGAATATATGTCATTATTCCTCCCAGGCTTTCATTCATTTGATGATGTACCATTATCAAGGCCAGTTCAAACTCTCCTTGTAGATGTTGTGAGCATCCCAAACTTACATCCAGAGGAAAGGATACAAGTACTTCTAAGAATTTGCTTTTCCCCCTTGTTTTATATTACAAGTATTAAAACATTTTTTTTGCTGTGTGTGTGTGTGTGTGTGTGTGTGTGTGTGTGTAGTGTAGTGTATGTGGTTCAAAAGTATCAAATCAGAGGCTTACATGTACCGGCAAGTATTATATCTATATATATATGTTGTCTTTCTTTATGTATAGTATACACACACCCTGAGTCTTGTTATTACATATACATGTGTGTATGTGTATACACATATTTTATATACCCTCAGTCCTATTAGGTGTTCTTTTAAAATATGAATAAATATGCAGCTTTAATTTATGTGTACTAAATATGTAAATAAAATTAATACTTACTGTCATAAAATACAGCTTTCTATCTTTAACTTTCCTTAGGAGACAACATATAGAGTGTTCCAAAACAAAAAACTACAATGTATTTCTATCATAACTAAAGAACAATTATCTGTAGTCAGTCAAACAAAAAGCAAACTGTGCTCTTCATATAAAATGGCTTAGGGGACGGTAAGGTGGCTCAGCAGGTAATAGTGTCTGAATCTGAGTGTAACCCCTGGAACTCACATGGTAGAACAGAAATGACTCTTGCGAGTTGTTCTTTGACTTCCACACATTTGCCACTGCATGCGTGTACCCTCATTCCTCAGAAACTGCAAGAATACTGTTTAACAAATGGAAGGTTTTTTTTTTTTTTGTTTTGTTTTTTGGATTTTTCGAGATAGGGTTTTCCGTAGCTTTTTTGGTTCCTGTCCTGGAACTAGCTCAGAGATCCGCCTGCCTCTGCCTCCCAAGGGCTGGGATTAAAGGCGTGCACCACCGCCACCCTGCCAAATGGAAGGTTTTAAACCAAGCAAAACATAAATACTAAGTTAGAGGGGAGAGCAAGTCCATCTTAATATCTCACATGTACCTGAAGTATCACAGATTTATTCTATTCTTCTGCCATTTCTAAGCATCTCCCTCCTACTATAAGCTGATATACTTCTATTATTTAGAAATGATATATTTCTATTATTTAATGATAAATAAATAATGTCACCTTCCATTCTCCTACAGCTTTTGACAGCACAAAAATTAAAAACAAAATATAGAGACTGTACACAGCATGCCTAAAGTCTGTGTTCAATTCCTAATAAAAACAACAACAAAACCGACAGGCAGCATGTCAGCACACACCCATGCTCTGAGCACTTGAAAGGTGGGGACAGAGGAACCAAGAGCTTAAGGTCACCCTCAGCTATGAAGCCAGATCAAAACTAGCCTGGATTACATGAGATCCTGTCTCAAGAAATCAGAACAAACAAAAGACTTAAATATTTATTAGCAATGCTTTACATAAAGTAATTCCTAAGTGTTTTTGTACATTATTTCTTTCTAGTATTGATATAAAAATTATTCTCAATTTAGATACTCTAGGCCAAAGTTCAAAGACAAAGTATCTTTAACCTAGATTTGATTTAAGTCCAACATTCTTTTCATTTAACTCCTAACTTAATTACTGTAGATATTTGTTTTTGGTATTTTCCGTACCGGAGGTTAAACACAAGGCTTTGCAGGAGGTAACTGCACCCTATCACTCCAGCCTTATCCTATAGCTATTTTGTTCTGATTTTCGAGAGAGGGTTTCTTAAAGCCCAGGCTGGCCTTGCTTACACCTTCAGAATGCTGAAATTATAGGTGTGGACCAACATGTACTCATTTCAATTTTAAGTTTTTATTAAGATCTTTTAACATTTATAAGAAAACAAAATAGGAGAAAAAAATTCTTTTCTTGATATGTTACTGAATTTTGAAATACTTTCTTAATTCAAATCTGAAACAAAAACAGTGACTGGTCTGAAAACTGATAAGCTATATAAAGGTTTATAAATTTGATTTTTTCAATTATATGAGTATAATTTCTAAGCTATATAGTTTTAGTAGTTACTATGAAAATGTTAAGAATGAATTGGATTAAATTATCTTTTTATTTCCCTGAATTTTAATATGACTCAACAGTTTCAAAACAAACCCAAACAATTTGTCTATTGCCTAAAAAACTGATTGGTGGATAGAAAATATCAGTTTTGTTTTCTTTATAAAGAATTTTTTAAAAAGATTCATGCTATTTCATATGTGCGAGTGTTTTGCTTGCATGTATACACATACCACATGCATGCCTGGTGCAGAGGTTAGAAGACGATGCTGAATCCTCCAGAAATAAAGTTACAGACAATTGTTAGCCACTATGTGGGTGCTAGGCATAGAATGTGGAGTCTTTGCAAGAACACTCCGAACCACTGAATCAACTCTTCAGCTCCCAGTGTTTTGAATTTTCTCAATTATGTGCATTGTGTATGCTTGTGTGTAGGTGAGCACAATGCCCAGCGAGGCCTGAACAGGGCACTGGACTCACTGGAGCGGGAGTCACGGCTATGGGGTGCCTACCAGGGTGCTAGGAACTAAATTTGGATCCTCTGAAAGAGCAGGATATACATTCTTAGCCGTTGAGCCACCTCTCTAGCACGGTAGGTAGAATTTAATAAGAAAAAGAATACAGACTTTTTTTTTTTTTCTCTTTTTGGTTTTTTTCAAGACACATTCTCACTATGTAGCTTTGGCCATCCTGAAATTTACTCTGTAGACCAAGCTGGCCTTGAGCTCACAGACATCCACCTCCTTCTGCCTCCCAAGTGCTGCTATTGCCTGAGACTAAAATTCTTGATCAGAAGAACTAATGTTTGGGGGGGAGGAAAACTTCTCCTCTCCTTACCGTTTGTCCCAGGAATTCATTCCCAATATACTAAGAAGCAATCTGCAGTAATAGAATGCTGACTGAGGCTTCTGAGGTGTTGGCTCATCTTGTTCTGAGGCTTTCATGTTCAAATCATTAAAGTGCTTCTCCACAAACTCCTTTTCTTCCGTGTATTGCTTAAGGATAGCATTAATGACATCGTTCTCCTGCTTTTCAGAAATGCACACAGGTTGTGGAGCAGGAACATTGAGGGAGACCCCAGTTCTCTGCAAGCATTCAGGACTTGTAGTGCCTAAATACTGCAGGAGCTCATCAAGAGCATCTTCCTCCTCCCTTATTGTAGACCAAGTTGGTACAGTTTCTCTAAATCTTCTAAGCTGGAGAGAAAGATCATCTTTTACTGTCATGTTTTCTAAGCATTCATTAGATGTAGGAGGCTCTTCTGGTTTCTCTTGGTGAGACATTGAAAGTATGAAAGATGTAGGTTCAGACAAACCACTCACAATGGGTGGCCCATACAGTATGGCAGAATCCCATGAGTACTTTCCAGAGAGGTCACGCACTATGATTCTAACGTTTGAGTTGGCTGACACAAGGCCAGCGGCTAGCCCTCCTCCAGGCATACTCTCTTCTGCTCTTATCTGGATACAAGACACCAAGGTTGTGTTATTCAGCACAAAGAACTGAATGTTCGGACTTTCAAACAGCTCAGGAGAAAGTTCAGTACTCTCACTGTAATGATTGTCATGGTTTTCACAGACCTGACTGGTCAGCATGGCAGGACCACCACTCATTGGGTAATGGCCCAAGTGATTCACCAGATGGGTAATAACAGTACGGGCTGCTATCGAGATCAATCCTTGTTGCATTTGAGTTTTCACTGAAAAAAAAAAAGAAGGAAAAAAATCACAAATGAAAGAAATAATACTGCTTCCCAGGAATCATAAAACATATTAGAAAAGAAATGAGGACTTTAACACATTGTTAACATCACAACCAAATATCTGAATAAACATTAATGCATACCATCTAGCTTTCTTATTATAGGAATAATGGCAAAGAGTAGAGGAAACTTTACTGATGAAGTAGTTTATTTTATAAGGAAGCCCTTTTGAAACTGTTGCTAATGGATGCACAATTTAAACAAAAGCTTTTAAATGTAGATCACCTTTGAAGATCAAAAGTATCAGAAATCAATTCCCTGAAATACACTAAGCATCCAAATTAAAAAGCCAATGAAATCTATCTAACTGATATGTTTATCTCATGAAGACATTCCAAATTTAGAGACATAGTCTGCAGCATCTTTAAATGTCATTTCATTCTGGGTTTTACTGATGATAAAAAGTACGTCAGAGAAAAGTGGTATTTAAATAGGGAAACAGTAAACCCTTATATGACAAGGAAACTTTAAAGGCCAAACTCCAAATATAAGCTGTGGGGGCTGGAGGAATGAGTCATTGGTTAAGAGTACTTGCTGCTCTCTCAGAGAACCCAAGGTTTGGTTCCTAGCACCCAAATCAGGAGGCTCACAACTGCCTGTAAGTCTGGCCCAAAGTGATACAATCTGCCTCTTGCTTCCATGGGCACTGTACTTATGTGCATATACCCTATAAGAGACATTTATACACATAATTAAAAACTAAACCTAAAAAAATATGGGCAGAGGTATAGTTCAGTTGTAGAAAATTTGCCTAACAACAGCGAGGCCCTAAGACTTTATAAAAAATATAAACAAATAAAAACAAAATAAAAATTAAAAGCTGATAATAAGTCTACTTGTTCAGATGTTACAGCATTTTAAGTAAGTTTTGTGGATCAATATGCTCTAGTCTAGAAGCATGTGAAAAGCATTTTTCCTTCCCTATTCACATTAGGAAACCAGCTGAGCATATTCATGAGTATGAATATGAAAGAGCAAGATAAGAAAAATCAGACAACGCAGTAGTTTTAGAGGCCTGGAAAAGCAAGATGTCTGACTTACATTAGGACCTGAAGGAGGACAGAGGAAGAGAATATGGGGAGGGAGGGTGGTTTGAATGAGATGACCCCATAGGTCTTGGGCATCTGCATACTGTGTCTATATCCAGTTGGAGGCTATTTGGAGGATTACGACTTGTGGCCTTGCTAGAGGAAATATGCTACTGTAGATGAGCTTCCAAGCGCCATTTCAAGTGAGCTCTCGGCTGCAGCTGCAGCACCCTGCCTGCCTGCCTCCATGTTTCCTGCCATAACTGTGATGGTCTCCAATCCTGAAATCAAAAGTTCAGATAACCCTCTTCTTTCTGGTCATGGCGTTTTATTACAGCAACAGAAACAGACCTAAGACAGAAGATGAAGACAAAAGCCACAGAAAGAGGTAGGGTACAAAGCCAACTACTAAAATGTTGGGCCATGATATATACAGACAAGTGCTTTGTCATTTTCCAGGGAATCATGGAGATGTACAAAACTAAGTAAATAAGTTCCAAGATGTATATGGGTTTATGGCTAGGTGGAGTTCCCTAGAGGGTGGGCTGGGTAGGTAGCTCTTAGAAGGCAGGTGGTCACCCAGCTGTGAGTGCCAATGGAGTAATAAACTTGATACTGAGGGACCTGTCCCAAAACAAAGCTGCTGCTGCAGTTCTAAGGTGAGATGATGTAGAGGCCGGTATTGGAGTGGTGTTAGGAGACTGGGAGGAGACTGTTGCTGGTAAGGATGCATTAGATTTCATGCCAGAAGAGGATGCTGTGTCATGAGGGGTGGGGAGGAGTTGGTGCTCTGCCTCTGCTAAGATTTAGACAGGAATCCTGTTGAAATAAGGGCGGCGGGGCTGCGTCCCCAACACCCCGGCCGCTTGGCTAGCTTATGCCCGAAATAACAACACACAAACTGTATTCATTTAAGAACTGCTTGGCCCATGAACTCTAGCCCTTACAGGCTAATTCTTGCACCTGGACTAGCCCATTTCTAATCATCTGTGTAAGCACCCCAAGGTGCGCTTACAGGGAAGATTCTAGCCTCCGTCCATGCTGTCGGGGAGCAGAGCAGAGTCTGACCTCACTTCCTCTTCCGCCCAGAATTCTATTCTGTTTCCTCCTCCCATCTATCTTTTAACCTATCAGGGCCAAGGAGTTCCTTTATTGCTTAACCAATGAAATCAACAGATTGATATATGACACTCCCACATCACTCCCACATCAGAATCCCATTATCCTGTAAGAACAGCCCAGGCTTACATGTCAAGATGAATTAAAAACTCTTATGTACAAGGCTCAACATAATAAATACAATATAAACTATACAATTTTGATAGCATTATAAGGGTACAACTTTTAAACATTTCTCTTTTGAACTTGCTTATAAATAAACCCCAAGAATGGTTCAGCTCATCCTGTAGAACATAAACCTCAAGCCTGGGCATTAGTCTCCCCTATACATCCTCTGCCCAAAGAAGGAGACAGAGAATTTAGTTGAAAAGAGCTTGTGGAACAGGACAAGGAGGTGCACGGATGTAATCTTGCACTTGGGCAGGCTGAGAATCAGGGGGAACTCAAGGATGGCCTGAATACATAGTAAGACCCAGCTCAAAATTCACGAAAATTAAAAAAAAAGACTTATTCACTTAAATACTCATCAAATGCTTTAAGTAGAATACAAAACCAGCAAGCCATAAAACTGCTATAATCTACTATAATTATTAACACTGAAAATACTTAAGGATAAATTTGAATTTTAAATATGAGCAAAATCATTTTTCTCATAAGTTGCTTTGCTAAATTCAGGATATATGTATATATATATGAAAAGACCAAAATCTTTTATCTTGTTAACTGGGTATTAGATTTATTATTGTTTTTGAGCAATAAACTAAAGAAATATCTCTCTCATACTTACCTGCTAATATAGAAAGAAGACAAAAATTCTCTAATTTAAAAATTAAAATAAAAATTTAAAATAACCAGTCTGGTGAGAAAATGCAAAATGGAGATACCAATGCTTCTAAGGCACTGTAAAACCAGCATTCATTAAATAAACCCAGCTAGTCAGGGTTATCTGTTCAGATCGTCACGTTAAACAAGCCCTACATCATTTGCGGCAAACCCATAATTACAGATTATTATGGCATACAAAAGCAGCAAGCCATAAAAAGCTGCTGCAATTCACTGTGCTGTAAAAGACATGCAGAGGAAGTTAATTTTGGCAAATGCTTTAAATATTAGCTTTGTATAATATGTATAGGTGAAACTATAATTAGGGAAGAATGGATCTTTGGAGCCTCCTTTCACTCTGGCCCTGCAAATGATGACTTTTTTTTTTTTCTAATAAAATACTGCCATTTGACAAAAAGCCAAATTCACTACCTTCCCTTGTTCTGTGGTAAATTTAATAATTATAGCCACTCTTGCCAATAGTTTTCAAATCACTTTTCAATCCAATACTGAGCTGATTATGGGCACTCTATGTTTAGAATTCGTTGGCCAAAAAAGTACTTGAAGACAATGAAGCATGTCTTAGACAAGGACACAATGATCAGTCAACTCTGCCTTTAAAAAAGCCTCAAAAAAATCCCTACAAAGCACCCACCCCAAACCAAGCAAACCCGCTGCGTGTAGTCCAGAGCCCAGAGGCTTGAGTAAAGCAGTGTCACCTGTTGATACATCACGCAGGTCCTCGATTCTGAACTGACGTGAAGCACAAAAGGGAGCAGCATGACAGACAACAAAAGGATGGAGTGTTTTGCTGTCAGCATTAAGCTCACCTTTAAATATCTTTTCCTCTACTTATTGTACTCTATAGTAAATTTTATATAAAATACATTAAAACTTTTTTGGGGGTGGAGTGAGATGGCTGAGCAGACAAAAACAATTGCTACCAGGCCTGATGACTTGAGTTCCATCCCGAGGCCCCACACAAGAGAAAGCACAGAACTGACTCCCACAAGTTGTCCTCTGACGGCCAACACATGTGTGCATATGGACTCTACATATTTTTTAAAGTAATAAAAACCCTTTCTATAAGCAAATTCTGTTTATTATTGTCTAAAATATACTGTCTTAGAATGTTTCCATTAAATATAAAGAACAATCATCTTTTTCCATAATATTGAGTAAAATAAACACTGTACTCTGTGATATCTAAAGAGAAAGATTTTCATTACTATCAATTATTGTCTAAGTTTTTTTTGTCCTATTACACTACCCAGAATGATTTTCAGAGCTAAGTAATAACAAATTTTTATGTTCCTATTATTTTATGTACTTGTGCTCTAGATAATTACTAGCAACTTATTCAATTATGTTCAACTCAAAGCTGGTTTGATCAATTTCCTTGACTTTCCAAAAAAAATTTTATTTATTAATTTAAAACCATTTTTTTTTTAAATTTTACATACCAATTCCGGCTCCCTGACCTCTCCACCCCATCCCCCATCAAAGGATAAGGCCTCCCATGTGGAGTCAACAAAGTCTGTCCACAACACTTGAGGCAGGACCAAGGCCCTCCCCGCTGTATCTAGACTGAGCAAGGTATCCCTCCACAGGAAATGGGCTTCAAAGAGCCAGTTCATACACTAGGGAATGTTATTTAATCTTGGCTTCTAAACTTCCAAAGAATCTGGTTAAGTTTCTACAGCTTGTATGATCAACTGCTATTTCAATGAGGTTTTGCTTGTTTGTTTTGTTTTCATTTAATTTTTATTTTATTTTAACAGAGGAGAAAACAAAACAAAACAAAAACCCAGAGTAGTTTCTTGATGTGAAGTACATGTAGGTAAGCGTTAGTGGACTTCATGTATATGCACCAGACTAGAAGCAGTTGTTAAACAGACAATCTAGAAGAGGAAACAAGTACTTCACTATATCTTTTTCCCTGTTGTTCAGAGTCAAACCAGCTTTTAAAGCATTTGTTGCAGGAAATATAAAGCACTCTGCCAATAAGAAGACGTATTTGTTAGTGTACTAGAATACCTAGTGATGCAGCAAATTATCCTCTTCAGATACTTTTTAAATGTGTCAAAACCCAACTTTAATATAGTAAGTGGAGTCCTGGAAGTTGAGACATAATTAAATAGATAAAAATGTTACTGCAGGATTAGTGTAGAGATTACAATGATCTTGAAGGTTTTACTGCGTGATCTGAACCGTTCCAGCTATACCCTGATGCACCTCACTCAGCGGTTAGCCATTCCAGTTAACAATCATGGTAGTCGCTTATGATTCTAAGCACCATGATCTCTTTAAGAACAGAAATACTTCCCCATGCAGGCTTGATTCTAATTCTAGTTTATTTAAAACATTAGTAAAACTGCTGGGTTTTCAATGTTACAATGTAAAAGAAAATGTCACCATACTTTTTTCTTATTTCTCTTTATTCATCAAAAATAAAGCTCCAATTTCCTTGACTTTTAATTTCATAACTTCAATTCTATGTATGTCATCAATCTATTATTAGGGTCAAGTCTTAACTCTTTTTAATCATTTGCAACTTTTTTTTTCTTTTTATGTTGGAAAAACCAAACTCTTCCTTCATAGACTACTCTTTAACCATAATTCCTAGTCCAATTGTGTAATTTTTAAAGGTTTATTTATTCATGTATTTTATGCATGAATGCTCTGTCTTCATACACACCAGAAGAAAAAATATGATCCCATTACAGATGGTGTGAGCCATCATGTGACTGCTGGGAACTGAACTCAGGACCTCTGGAAGTGCATCCATCTAATTGTATTTGAGGAGCCCTTGAAAAAAGCCCTGGAAAGGTGACTGGCTAGATCTCTAGGCTCCACTCTAGCGAAGCTTTATTTTAAAAAGTTTTACAAATTGGGCTTCTTTATAAAACTTTCTTGAAGAAATTCTACTCCCTAAAACACCACTGTATGAGCTGCTGGCATAGTAGACCAACTCTCAGTGACTCGCAACCATGGGTGCAGATGACTCACAGGTAATGATTGCTGCAGCCTTGGAAAGCCCAGCAATCTTAGAAGACAGACCATCAACATCTCTTGAGGGAACTGGAGTATCCATAGTCTAATGGGGGCTAAACTGAGAACCACTATTTTATTTTCTTATACCATCCACATCTACTTTCTCGCTAGCTGTTGGTTACTCCTAGAAGCAGTTCTTCACCAAACTTGGGTTCCAGATGTAAACAGCAAACCAATATTCTGATATTTATAGTTCCTTTGCCTGATTAGACTCACCTCACTAACTGATGACTAGTTCAACCAAAAGTTTTTGATAGTTTATTTTTCATTGGGTTCTTCATGACTCTTACCAATTCCTTTAATTCACTCTCATTTTTCTTTCCTTTCTAGTATCAAATAAGGGCAAATCCTAGCACTAATGAGTCCCAGTATACTTGTTCATGGACTTTATTCTTTAAATAGTACTCTACTCACTTATTTTGAGTAAATTCAATTACTTCAATATCCCTCAGTATCAATGGACTCAATTCACCAATAAAAAGACACAGGCTAACAGAATAGATATGAAAACTGGATTAATCATTCTGCTATACACAAGAAACGCATCTCAACATCAAAGATAGACATTATCTCAGAGTAAAGGGTTGGTAAAGTATTTTCCAATCAAATGGACCTAAGAAGCAAGTTAGTGTAGCTGTCCTAATATCTAACAAAATAGACCTCAAACCTAATTTAATCAAAAGAGATGGAAAAGGGCATTCTATACTCAAAGAAAATTCACCAAGCTGATGTCTCAATTCTGAACATTTATGCCCCAAATTTAAGGGCACCCACATTCGTAAAAGAAACATTACTAAAGCTTATCACATATAGAACCTCACACAGTAATAGTGGAGGATGTCAATACTTAACTCTCAGTAACGGACAGGTCATCTAGACAGAAACTAAACAGAGAAATAACAGAACTAATAGACATTATAACATAAAAGAATGTACCTTTTCAGCACCTCGTGGAACCTTCTCCAAAATTAACCACATATGTGGCCACAAAGCAAGTCCCAAAATATAGAAAACCATTGAAAAAATCCCCTGTACCTCATCGGACCATGACAGATTAAAGTTGGACTTCAACAGAAACAACAGGAAGCCTACAAACTCATGGTAACTGAACTCTCTACTTAGTTATCACTTATTTTAAGGAAATTCAACTCACTTCCTCCTTAAAAACCTCCTTCACATGATGGAAGGAGAGTTGACTCCCGTAAGTTGTCCTCTGTGCATATATACAGATACAAATCAAATATAAATTTTTTTTTAACAATCTGAGTGCTGAACTCACTATGTACTAAGGATTGTGCAAAGGATTTGCATATATAATCTCAATACTCAAAACAATTCATGCTGGAACTAATATTATTACCTGCATTTTATAAATGAGGAACTAAAATGTCTCAGGGACTGAGAGTCACTACAAATCCTGTCAGACTTCAAAATTTTCTTATTCTTCAAAAATACTATGAAATCTACAATAAAATATTTCTTAATGTAAGTCAGCCAGAATATAAAGGGAATATTATAATATGTAATATTAGTTAGTAATTGTACATATGAAGTTATTTCTTAAACTGAAAGCTATCTTATGGTAGGTAACTACATGGTTAGGCAAACAGCTATAACTAGAAACCTATTAATGAAAATAGGCCTCAAAGCATATATTGTCAGAACCCAAGCAATAACACTGACTTGAGGAAAATTAACTCACAGTACCTTCTGTTACAGGTTGGAGTTTAGAAGACCGTTCTGAATCAGGAGAGTGTAGAGGTTCAGGCTCTTTTAGACTTTCCAAATGCATAAAAGGATCATAATCTACAGACGCCAAATCAGAAAGGCTTATTGGAAAATACTTTGGATTGCTAAAACTTTGTGCTCCATATACACACCCATGTAATACCTAAGGGAAGAGAAAATGTGAAAACAAAACAAAGTAACCAGCAACATAAAAGCTTGGCAAAAACTTGAATATTTTAAATCATATCTCTTCAATGAAAATAATATTTAGCAACTCTTAAAAAGATGCATGAAACCTAATCAGTGATTCCCATATTCAACACAATCTAACCCCTCTCAAACTTCTGTGATTGAACAAGGCTGTCTTGTAAGAAGTACTCATAAATTACTTTAAGGTTCTATAAGCAAAGTCTATGTATTTTAGAAAATATCTAGTTTTAAATAATAAAATGTTATACTTAGAAATATTATTCAATACTGAATAGTGTTTCTGAAGTTTTAAAAACATTTGGTTATCAAAAATAATAAAGCAAGCAAAAATTTACCTTATAAATGCAGTTGAGGACAGATTTTTCTGTCTTATCATTTTCTGCTCCTGTAGCATGGAGTGGCTGGAGTAGTGTCTTTAAAGGTAAGGCCATGATCCAGTCCAGAAGGCAAAGAAGTAATGATACAACCAACTGTACCAACAATAAAACGAATATCAATGTAAACTTGTTAGAGAAGGGTTTCTCCACCACCACCCCCGCCCTGTGAGAAAGGGTCTCATGTAGCTAAAGATATAGGAGATGATGGTTTAATATTGATAATCAACTTGACAGGATCTAGAATCACCTAGGAGCCAAAACTGTTGTATGTCTATGAGTTTCTAAAGTGAATTGAGAGATTCTGTCTCAAAATAATAATAAGGTGGAGAACAATTAAAGGAAGACACCAAACATCGACCTCTGGCTTCAATATACATATGCACACATGTGTGCACAAGCATACACATACATACACACAGGAAAGTTGGGGAGATAAGATGGATGGGTACAACCTTAAATGTGGGTAGCACTTTGATATGCACCATGGTGCAAGACAGAATAAAAAAATGAAAGAAAGCAGGGTGTTAGTATTCTCCGCTTTCTGCTCCCTGACTACACACAGTCTGACTAGTTGTCTCACAGTCTTTCTTTAAGTTTGATTTGTCAAGTATTTTATTGAGGACAGAAGAAATACACCTGACACATTAGCCATGGATGACCCTGAACTCCTATCTTCCTGTTTTCACTTCCCAAGTGCTGAGACTACAAGCCTGTGCCAACATACCAGGTTTGTGCAGTGCTGGGGATTGAAGTCAGGGCTTTGTCAATGCTAAGCAAGCATGTTACCAAGTGAACCTTATCTCCAGATTGCCAATAAGACATTATTAGTAAGCAATAAATCACTTTACTTTTCTTGGGTTTCTAGAATTTATTACGGGAACCATAATTCATCCTAAATTCAACTATGAACACTGATATTGATAAACAATTAGTTAATTTTAACAGTAATATACATTGAGGCTGAGAGTACAGCCAGGGGACAGAACATCCTGAGCTTGACAAAAAAAAGAATAAGGAAAACATAACTGCATTCAAGTAACTAAACAAAGTTAATATATTAAAATCATGCATTTTTCCATTTTTTCTATTTGCTTATTTTTCTATGTGTATGTGGGAGCATATGTGCCAATAAGCTTGTGGAAGTCAGAGGACAACTTGTGGGAGTTAGTTTTCTCCTTCTATCATGCAGATTCCAGAAATTAAGCATAGGTCATAACCTTGGTAAGAAGCACCCTTACACACTGAACCATCTCATATCCCCAACTTTCCTGTGTGTATGCATGTGTGTATATGGAGGCCAGAGGTCCATGTTTGTTGTCTTTCTCAATTGTTCTCCATCTTATTATTTGAGACAGAATCAATCTCTCCCTGCACTGAGTGCTCACGGATGCAGCTAGACTAGCTGGATAACAAGCCCCAGGTAGCCTCTGCTTCTGCTTCCCTAGCACTGGGACTGCTGGCGTGTACCCTCATGCCTGGCTCTTTATGTGGTGATGGGGATCTGAAGTGGGGTCTTTATGCTTGCACATCAAGCACTCTACAGTCTAAGCCATCTCCCTAGCCCCCTCCATTTTCCTTTCCTTTGGTAATACTTCATTGAGTATCCTGCCAGAAAGCATTTCCTCCTTTTATTAAATAAAACCTTTCAGTTTAAAAATAATAGATACCATAACACAATACTTTTAGTCTAATACCGGGATTAGTTTTTGTGTTAGATTAAAAATCATAATTAATGCTAAATAAATAATAGTGTTATAAAAGTGGCAATCAGGCAGCAACTAGGATCTGTTCATCATTAAAGATAAACTCTCTACGTCAAGGTTTAATCCCGTTTTAACCAATGGAACCTCACAAAACCAAAACATTCCATACGATCATAAGATAGAAATTATCTATGGTGATTTGAGTAAGACTAGCTCCTGAGGGCTCATATGGAGACTCTGTTCCCACACAGTGAAACTGTATGGGAAAGATTAAGGGTGCAACCTTGTTGGAGGAGCTGCATCATCACATGCCATTTATCGGAAAAATACATGTTCTAATAAACCAACAATTGTTGAAAAACCAGCCCATAAGAAAAAACCTTTAAGATGTAATAGTATATTTACAAAGAGAACACAGGTTTGGGCTTTTCATTTGTTATAGAGGACATTACTGAGCTAGCTAGTGAAATCTAAGTAAGATTTATAGATTACATTACAATTAACAAATCAATGTTATCACCTAAATGTTGGTAGCTGTACTGCGTTTATAAAGAAGAACTGCTTGCATTTAGGAAGAACATAATGAAGTTTGTATCATACACTGTAGTATATAGAATGCATATACAACACTGCAGAGGAATAAAGTCAGTGTGGACTAAGGGGACAAAATATTTAACAAAGATTCCTCCTACTATTCTGGAAACTTCCCTATAATATGAACTTATGACCCCTGTGGGCTTACTTAACATGGAGGAGGCTCTGAGTTCCATCTTAACAAATCAACCCAAATTAGCCCCTGAAATTAATGTTCTAATGTAGAACTGAAATCAAAGTTCTGAATTGATGTCAATAGAGAGAGTAAAGGTTTTAGACTCGATCTGCCAATGATAGGCTCCTTTCTTCAGTTTCATATGTAGTAACAATTATATGACTTAACCTAAGTTTTATTTCTGTCAACTGGGGATAAAAAAATGTTTTGTTGTTATTTGTTTTGTTTTGAAGTAGCAAGAATCCCTATGAAGTGCATAGTGACAGGATTTTTTTTCTTTTTTTTTTTTTTTGAATCACCATATAAATGATCTTTACTCCTTTTTCTTTTGTTTTTCTGGCAGTGCTGAGGATCAAACACAGGGCTTCATGCAAGCTAGGCAAGTGCGCTCTAAGTGAAGTGTATTTCTAGCACGTTTTTAACCTCTGTCTACTAATATGTTTAAAATTACAATGTTATATTCACCAATAACAATAAATCTGAAATTCCTTGCTTAGACAGAGCTTACTCATGCTCTTATAAGCCTGTAATTAAGAAAGGTGTATAAACCGCATTGTAAGTGATTTGACTTAAGAAATGCCTCTCCATGCTTAACAATATTAATAGTTCTTAGATAAAATAGCAGGAGGCTTGTCTAAGTGTAATACATAAGCTTCAAACAAATTCTTGATGGAAGATGCTAAGGTAAAAGGATGAATGGAAAGGTATAAAGATGCAAAACATGGAGAAAAACCAGTGAAAATATTTTTAAAGTCAAAAGTCTAAAACATTTATATGGTCTCAAACATTCCTTATCACACATGTATGTATGTATGATGGAGGAGGGTCATACGGCCCAGGCAGTTTCTTTATTAACCAATGAAAGTAACACATAGACAGATGACCCTCCTCCATCATATATACGTAATATATATCTCCTTTGTACATACTTCTTAACCTTTATATTTATAGTTCTTAGTAAAGTATTCTTCATCTTTAAAAGGGATAGTAGAACACAGCAGTAAAAGTGGAGGAAGGGGAATAGAACAGGAAGGGTTAAATGGGGTAGGGAATGGAAGGGAAGGACAGAGGAGAGGATACAGGAAGGGACAAAGAATATTAAAGACCTTTTGGAAAAGGTCTAAAGGGGGCAGAGAAAATTCCTTCTCTTAAGAGGTGTACTTCTAGGCCTGGAATTTTGGCATACACCTTTCATCTCAGGATTCAGGAGGCAGAGTCAAGCAGATTTCTTTCTGAGTTTGAAGCCAGCCTGGTCTACAGAGAGAGTTCTAGGACAGCCAGGGCTACACAAAGAAACTCTGTCTCAAAAACAAAAACAAAGGAAGTATACTTTTAATATATTCTTGTACTCTGTTTATTGTAAATGTCTTTACCTTCCACTGATAACAGCTATAAAAAAACAAGTGACTCTTCAGTGGTAAATTTTTCTGAATCTCTAACAATATCACAATCTGGCAAGCTATATTAAAATCATTATAAGTAAACAAAATGTTTGCTAAGTTTCCTTACTACTCTGAGATTTCCAGATAGCCAAATGTTCATGAAATTAAAACTAAACTGAAATTTGTTTATTTCTTTTATTTAATGTGTATGAATATTTTGTGTACATGTATGTCTGTTCACCACTTGTACGCCTGGTGCCATTAGGTCAAAAGGAGTTGGATGCTCTGAGACTGAATTTACAGACTCCAATGAGCTTCCATGTGGTACTGGGAATCAAATCTGGGTCCTCTATAATAACAAGTGTTCTTTTTTGTTATTGTTGCTACTTTCTTTTTTCCTTTTTTTTTTTTTAAATTGATTTTATTGAGCTATACATTTTTCTCTGCTCCCCTTCCTATCTCTCCCCTCCCCTTCAACCCTCTCCCATGGTCTCCACGCTCCCAATTTACTCAGGAGATCTTGTCTTTTTCTATTTCCCATGTAGATTAGATCTACGTAAGTCTCTTTTAGGTTCCTCACTGTTGTCTAGGTTCTCTGGGATTGTGATTCGTAGGCTGGTTTTCTTTGCTTTATGTTTTAAAAATGTATGAGTGAGTACATATGATAATTCTTTCTGGGTTTGGGTTACCTCACTCAAAATAATGGTTTCTAGCTCCATGCATTTGCTTGCAAATTTCAAGCTGTTGTTACTTTTTTCTGCTGTGAATGTACCACAATTTCCTTATTCATTACCCAGTTGAGGGGCATTTAGAACAACAAGAGTTCTTTTTTTAAAGATTTATTTATTTATTATGTACACAGTGTTCAGTCTCCATGTATGCCTGCAAGCCAGAAGAGGGCACCAGATCTCAGTACAGAAGGTTGTGAGCCACCATGTGGTTGCTGGGAATTGAACTCAGGACCTCCAGAAGAGCAGTCCATGCTCTTAACCTCTGAGCCATCTCTCCAGCCCCCAGCAACAAGAGTTCTTAACTGCTGAGCCATCTCTCCAGTACATAAAATGAATGTTTTTGTATTTATGTAATAGAAAGCTATAGTTCCCCATAGTTGATTTAATACAGATGATTTATCATACAAATATTTGTACCTTTAAAATCTTAAACATTCAATACATATAATATAAATATATATTAAATTTCAAAAATAAAATTACCCTCTTGTCCATTTCATATGATGAAGCTTCTGTACTTGGCAAAAGGTGGGTGACAGTAGCTATTAGGATCTGTAGGCAAAAGATGAATAAGTAAATGAGTTTAAAACACATGACATTCATTGAATTCCCTAAAACTTAAGTACTACATGCTTAAGTGATAGAAAATCTATTGCTGTAAATTTAACATCAATATAACGTCTAAACACAGTTTCTAACCCATATACTGTTATATTAATTTGTACAATGTAAGTTTTTTAGTATATTTAACTGTTAATCATTTATAATCCTCATATACAGAATGAAAATTACAATACATAAGTTCTGTCAATGGTAAATAATTTTATACAAATTCAATTCACAAGGTCAATCAATGAGTATAAAAACAGATATTCAGGTCCATTAGAGGAAATCCAAAGACAGAGGTAAAGGATTTATAAAGATCTTTATAATCCTACCACCTCAAGAACTACATTCCTATGCCTTTCCAGATCTCCCTATCTATGCTGACTGAGCAGCCCACAACTGACATGCTTCAAAATCCAAAAATTTTACTATACACTCCAAAAGATTTTGTGGTTGGGGAGATCATGCAGTTGTAGAGTACTTGCCTAGCATACAAGACGCACTGGCTCACAGCTACAAAAACACATAAAAATGGTGGAACAGGCCAGTAATCCCAGCACTGGACAAGCAGGAGGATCAAGAGTTCTAGCTCATCCTTACTAGCCAGTAAGTTTGAGTCCAGCCTGGGCTATATGAGACTCTATCTCCAAATGTAGAAGTTTTGAGTTTTAAAGAATTTCAAAGAACATATTCCAAAGTAAGAAAACAAAACAAAACAAAAAATACTTGAAATCTGAAAATACTTCTGATAAACAAACATTTCACATAAGGAATATTCAAGATAGATATATATGCAACATGTAAATATAGTCTTTGAGATAAGTGTTTTAAATGAACACATATTAAAAGCATCAAATGTTACCTAAACACATATGAAATAGAAATATGAAATTATAAAAAGTCATTAAGGTAAATTTCATCTACTTGGAAAATACTTAAATTTCAATGACTTTTTCTTTTGAGATGCAGTACTGCTACATTGCCCAGGCTAGCTTTAAACTCCTGGGTTCAAGTGCCCTTCCGATCTGATCCTCCTGAGTAGATATCAGTATAAGTATGTGGCACTATTCCCATTTTTTTTTAAGAAAAGAGATATTTATTTTATCTACATGTGTATTTTGCATGTGTATTTGTATGTGTATCACATTCATGCATAGTAGCCCAGGAAGTCAGAAGGTGCTGAACACCCCTGGAACTCAGGAGCTGGAGCTGCAGATGGCTGTAAGTCACAATGTGGCTCTTGGTTCTTCTAGAAGAACATTAAACAGTGTTAGCCACAGAGCCATCTCTCCAGCCCCACCCACCTTTAATAATTTTTATTTTGACTTATATGTACATGTGTATGTCTGCAGGTTTGTATGCTGTTTGTGTGTGGGTGCCTGAGGAAGCCAGATAATGGTACTGATCCCATGGAGCCAACACTAAAGAAGTTGGGAGCACCTAATGTGAGTGCTGGGACTGAGTTTAAGTTCTCTGGAAGAGCAGTCAGTGCTTATAATTGCTAAGCCATCTCACCAGCCCAATCCCTAGCCTTTTTTTCCCCCTTAAATTTCTGTGTATGTTTGCCTATTTGTGGGTATGTGTATGTGAGTGCAGGCTGTGTGGAGGTCAGAGCCATCGGATCCTGTTTTAGCTGGAGATTCAGGCAGCCATAAGCCTTTGATGTATGTGCTGGGAACTAAACTCTGGTCCTATGCAAGAGCAGTAGATGCTCTAACTGCTGAGGCAGCTCTTTAGCCCCTATTCTTAGCTTTTATTTAACATTTCTTTTGTAGTAATGGTGATTGAATCTAAGCCTTGGCATGTTAGGCAAGTAATCTACAACCATGCTACTTCGTCTTTTAAATTTACTAGTTATATTAGTTAATTTTTAATTAATTAAAATAGGGTCTCACTAAGTAGTTCAGGGTGTCCTAGAATATGTAATTCTCCACCTCAGCATCCTGAGTAGCTGGTATTACAGACACCAATCACCACAAACCAGCTGTGGTGGTTTGAATAGGTACGGGTCACATAAACTCATGTGTTTAAATGTTTGGCCACAGTATGTGCCTTGTTTGAGTAGGCAGGGCTTTGTGGTGCACATACATACACGCACATAGAATAAAGATATCTTAAAAAATTGATTCCCATGGGAGGCCTGTCCTTTTCTTAACAGAAACAGAGTAGGTGTGGATTGGGCGGGGGAGGGGAGTGAAGGGAGAGAAGAAGGACTAGGAGAAGAGGAAGGAAAACTGCAGTTAGGATGTAAATTAATCACATAAATAAATAATTTAAAAATATAAAGGAATTATCAGGAACTTTGATACAAAAATGTAAGAACACCAAATATTTACCTATGAAAAAACAGCACCTATTAAAATAATTTCATATTTAAGGTATCCATATCTAATAAATTTTAATATACGGTTATAATAAAAATAAAGAAAAAGTTGTTCACCTGAATAATTTTCAAGGGCGAGTCAGGCTGGTAGGTCTGCAGTCTAGGTGCATAGTGAACCAGCATGTGAAGCATGTGACACGCCACATGCGCAACTGTTTTATTCGTGAACTGCAACAACAAAAGTCACTGTTACAAAACCCTTCTTTATGCCTACTCATCAATATTAGCTTCTGGTGATTTAAACCTCATGTTTCCTTTTAGTATAAATATCAGCGGTTGTCCCGTACATCTCTCAAAGCTGTACCTACTGTTTCCATTTTATTCTTCACTTTGCTCAGCAAAGCGCCTCAAACATAGCACATAATCAGAATTATTGTCAGTTCACTGGAGTTAGTCAAAAGTGCTTACTATGCATATCACATATTTAGCCTTAAACAGATGCTGTGGTATTAAAAGCTTTAAGACAAGAATAATAAATATTCTTTCATAAGTAAAAATACTCATATAAGCAGGGAATGGTGGAGCATGACTGAAATTTCAGCATGCAGAACGCTGAAGCAAGAAAATTCTGAGTTCGTGACAGTCTGAGCATTCTACTGAATTAGAAGGTAGCCTGGGCTAAATAGTGAGACTGTCTCAAACAATAATAGCAAAAACAAACCCCTAAATAATACTGAAATTCAGTAAATTTTATAATTTTATTCGATATTCTACTTGATTAGATTATCACTAATTTTTTAAACTCTTTTTGTGTTGGTTGCCTGCATCTATGGATGTACACCATGTATGAGCTTGGTAGGCAAAGAGGCCAGAAAAGGGTACTGGGTCTCCTGGAACTAGTTATAAGGAGTTCTGAGTTGACACATGGATGCTGGGAATTGAACCCAGGGTCCTCTGAAACAACAGTAAGTGCTCTTAATCACTCAGCTATCTCTCCAGCCCCTAGATTACTACTTTTAAACAAATTTCTATTCTGGTTATAAAGAGGATATTTATTTTGATTAATAAAGTCAAAAACTCAGTAATTTAGGGAATAATAAAGATCAAAAAGTAAGTCACAAAACTACTAGTTAAAAATCAAGAGGGCTGGGAAGGTGGCTCAGCTTGTGCCTACAGCTGAAGTGTGAGGATTTGAGTTCAAGTCCTCAGCATTCTATGAAAAGCTGCCCATGACTTTGACCTCAGCACACAGCATACACATAAACATACACCATACTTCTCTCCCTCTCCCTTCTCTTATGCGTACACACACACTAAATCATCTCCCTCCTATGTGCTATTCTAAGTGACTGGTTTATTTTTAAGATGTCAATCACATATTTTCTAGGAAAGAAATCAAATATAGAAAAGTTCAGACATAAGAGCTCATCACAAAAATACCTTAAATTCAAAAGTGGGACTATTCTTAAAGTGAGTCAGAATCAAGGAGTTAATGTAATAATACATGATGAAAATGACTATTGAATATTGTAGTCACAGGGGCCCAGGATTATTAAATGTGTGGGGAAAAATCCTGTGTCCTAATGATCTCAATATTTTTCATGAAATAGATTTCTTTACCTTTAATGAAACACAAATTACATTCAGAGCTTCTTTAATTTGAGGATGATGAGATTCATGAACTAATTCTTCACAAATCCAAATACCTAAACTGCAAAGTGCTACACATCTGAAAAAAAAAAAGATACCCTACAATGACTTCAAATAAAACACAACATTCAGTACATTCACTGTTTAAATGAATCAAAGACTTTAATAGTTAGCTGATAAGTGAGGAAAAGCAGAAATAAAAACACTGCCAATAGAAAGCCAGTTTTCTCCTGTAATCCATCACCAATAGTGATACAACAAACAGAGCAGGAGTGCTGGGAACAGCATGCAGCATCTTTCTGACAAATACCTAAGATTAAATTGACAAGAAGTCTTCTTCCCAAACAAACGGAGAGCCTGCTTTACAGGAGAGAGTTTAATATTCTTGACTAGCAACAGGACAATTAGCTTAGATAAAAATAAATTGGTGGAGTAAGTAAAATATTTTTGTTATTCAAATTTAACACAATTAGCCACAATTTTCTTAAACAAACTAAAAATGATTTTTAAAAACTCCAGAAGAAATAGACCTTGTAGGGCTTTACTTGCTTCTCTAACCTTGTGGGGTTTTATCTTCCTAAAAGTGACTCAGCTAAAATTCAGCTGGAAGTTACTTGGTAATGAGAATCAGGAAGACTTCAATGTACTCAAGTTTAGGCTTCTGATAAACTGTTTAACAGTTCTCTCCAAGTATAAAAATAGCCTACTATCTGTAATTCTGGCATATGTACATGGATTAATACTGATATTCTTACACTACATTTTAGAATAGTTCAATGAATTTTTTTTCTTCTAGAACAGAGGAGTCTGAAGTCTTCTCTTATGGGGTAGACTGTTGTTACCCAACTGTTTACACCAGAGATGACCAAGACGTCTTCAGAGTAAGGGCTACTGCCTTATTTTCACTCCTTTGGCATCAACCCATAATTCTTACATAGTGTTGATAGATCTAAGCAACTACGTTCAAGGTTTCAGCAATAGCACTATATGAAGTCATAAAGCAATAATACATTTTGAAATGCAGCAAAATGTTCCATAAACTTAATTAACCAAAAGCAGAGACTGAGAGTACCAATATGAACTAGTTTTTGTTGGAACCCAAGGGTTGGCTATAATCCTATAATCCTAGCACTTGAAAAGCTGAGGCAGGAGAATCAGGTCCTGTTCAAGGTGGCTATATAGTGAGCTCAAGGCCAGCCCATATTTACATGAGATCATGTCTCAAAAAACAAAAATCAATGAATTAAATTAAAACACTGAAATATTAAATAATAGGCTACAAACAAGATGTTTCTAAATTTGTGTGAGTACACCAAGAGAAAGTAAGTAGAGGGCATAAAAGAGACTATGGTGTTTCTTCCCTAATTTATTAAAATAATTAAGATTATTTTGGGATTGGGAGATGGTTCAGTGGGTAAGAGTGCTTACTACAAAGCATGAAGACTTGAGTTCAGATACCCAGCGTTCCATACCTGTAAAACCCCAGACACGTCTGTGTAAACCAGCAACCCCAATGAGAAGAGGGGACAACAGCCTAGCCAAAACTTGGCAAGTTCTAGGTTCAGGGAGAGATCCCATGTTTTAATGGAATAAGGTGGAAAGCAACAGAGGATACCTGATGTCTTCCTCTGGCCTGCACACATGCATGCATGAGCACCTGCATAGATATGTGTACACATACATATATACACATACACACAAAAAGGAAAGTAAAAATCTTCTCATAGTCTATTAAAAATCATGATCAAATAGGTGGCTATTAAAGTATACTATTTTCTTAGATATATCAATTTCTGTAATCTAAATATTTTAATGAACATTGATCTCTACTCTGTACTTCAAAGCACTATATAAATAACCAATGAAACATAATGATGAAGTAAAAAGTAGTCAAATAAGATTTTAAAAAATTATTTTATTTATGAAAGATGAAGGCTTTTAGAAGTCTGGAACAATTTGAAGTGTTGTAATTTTTACAAACTGCTAGGGATAGCTGTTACATTAAGAATATCTGACCTACCTTGCAGGACCAGAGGGCTCATCTCTTGCTGAGCTTAGTACAGTTTTAATTATAAGTTCCTAAAATAAGAAGAAACAGAAGAAATGATTACAATTTCTAATGTACTAGTATAAGGAATGAATTAGTACACTGTACTAATTCAACAAATATTTATGAGTTGGCCATTCTGGACCAGACAGTGCTCTGGGCATTAGAAATAGAGTGGGTAAGTGAACAATCCATTCTTAAATTTACTTTTAATAAAAATCCAGAATTATTCTAAAAGGTGGCTAACAAATCATGAAATTTATAACTAAAGTATCTTTAAAAATAACTTTTTTCATGATTAGGAGAATAATAAAGAATCACTACACAATAGAACTGATACCTAAAAGGCATGAATACCTTAAATGTTTTTTAGATATAGTATTTGAACAGCAGGGCCAGATGGTTTCAATGGCCAATTTTTATCAAACCCTTTTAAAATCTGAAGAAACAAGTGCATCTTCATGCTCATTTCATGAGGCTTCATTATCTGAATACCCAAATCCATACAGATACCACTCTATTTTTTGAAAAGTTTTCAAAAAAATTACTAGTATTCTATACCAAACTGAGCAGTACATTTTTAAAAAACTGTACATGATTAAAAAGAATTTATTCCTGGAAAGAAATGGTAGTTAATTTCTTGGAAGTTAATATTTTTAAAACAGCCATTCCATTCTAAGCAATCCCATTTATACTTATCTATCTAGGGAAACAAATCAGTATGACAGAAAGACCACATAACATGCAGGTATTGTGTCATGCTTGTGTTCTCAGAAGCCAGAGGCAAAGGGAGAAGGATCACAAGGTCCAAGCTAGTCTAGGCTACACAGGGAAATCTTCGTCTAAAAACACAAAACAAATTAAAAAGTTATCTTCCAACGGTATTCCTGGTGCTATAAGCCTGTGATACCTGTACTTGGGAGGCGAGGGCATGAGAATCTCTACCAGTTCAAAAACACTCTGGGTTGCAGAGTGGATTCTAGGCCAGTCTAGGATACTTGGTGAGACCTTGTCTCAAAACAGCTCAAAATATGCTATAATGAAACCCATACTCTATATACTAACTAAAAACATTTTTAAATGCTTAAGAAGAGATCCAACCCAAAACTTTCAGTAAAAGCAACTTGGAAAAACAAAGCATCAGCATGATCCCCCAGGAGCCACAGTGTCTTCTCCTCAGCTCTTCTGAGGCTAAAGACCAAGTCAGTTACTGTCATTGTACATTTTATCAACAGAAGTGCTAAGCCTTTGGGCATTGAGAGTACACAGGCCTATAGTCAGAGACAATGACCTAGTCACAGAATTGTTCACTAGGGCTCACATTGCTGAGCCCAGAACCTTAACAGGAGAATTTTCACGCCAGCCTCCTCTACCTTGGTCTAAGAGGCATTGAGTCATAGGACCAAACATGCAATCAAATCATATTTCCTCTTTAAACAGAGGCTTAGAATTACTCTTCACTAGTTTTCTAACCCGAAAACTTTGAGAAGTATACAATCACAAGTGTCATTTGTCATGCCTGTTCCTGATGAATGTGCAAGCCCTTTAATGCTTAAAGTACAGGAGATATTCCATATTTCATACAAAGCAATAAAGTTCAATCAAGAATAGAAAGTGGAAATTAAAACATTTAGCTTTAGTGTGACATCTCAATCTGAGAAGTCTTGTATTAGCAGCATAGGTCTTGGGTCACATATTCAGTGAGTGAATTAATGACTCGTAAGGGACAGACATGTGAGCAGACTTGATAATGAGAACAGGTTTCAAAGTTTTCAGGTTTAAACCTTAAAAAGGCTTTGTTCCTAGCAGACATTCGAGATTTATGACTGGAATATTAACATTCTTTAGTAACTAGATTTCAAAAAGAAAAGGGAGATGGCAGATTACATCATATATGCTAAATACTAGCATCTGATTTCTTACCTTAACGTCTGTAAAATGAGACACAGCAATCTCAGGGATGTTGGGATGGAGAGCAGGCAGTTCACAGTATAAGTTGGGAAAGCAAACTAAGGATCCCAGGAGAACTTGTGCTTCCACTCTTGGTGCCTGTGTATCAGATGTAAACACTCTATAAAATGCTAGCTGTGTTCTTAAACTACCAGTAAATATTCTGTTCTACCATTAAATATTTTGTTCTATAATTATATTATACAGGGCAGTGAGAGCATTCAGTGATTCAAAGGGGAATGTTATAAAAGATTTAAGTTTCCATTTAGAACTTCTAAAGAGAGTATGATTATTCTCAGTAAATACAATGGACAAATAGCAAAATGTTTTTTAAAAGCAACCAATAAGTTCTATGTTTTCCATCAATAACTTTATACTTGTTAATCTATAAGTTTCACATATAAAACTTAAAAATAAAACTTTATCATTTTGATTAAAAAAAGCAACCAATAAACAGAAACTATCTGGAGCTAATGACCTTTAAATAGGAACATAAGATGGTAACCAGAATACATTTAACATGATTAAAGAAAAAAAATGAGTATTTTATTTCCTTATTTATTTAGAGTCAGGGTTTTGCTACATAGTCAAGGCTGGCCCTAAACTCACTTTGTAGCACAGGCTGGTCTTGAACTTGCGATTCTCCTATTTCGGCATCCTAAGTGCAGGGCTTACTGGCATGTACAACCATGCCTGACTAAATTACTTTAAATGTAGTTCAAATTTCACTACCTATTGTTCAAATAAGTTAATGACTTGATGTCACTACTTTAGAGTGCATAAGAAGAGATTAAAATGTTAATTCTGTCTTTAAGAAATAGGTACCAGGATAGATGGTTTTTTATATATTTATGTATATGAACAAAACCACTATCCTTAATATTTACTAACATTATAATTCACGTCAACATAAATCATAAGAAGTATTTCATGTTGTCTTTCATTTTATTAAGTCATCTCTTAAGTATCAATATTGAACATTTCCTCTTCTGCCCTCTTGCATGTCCACCAAACAGGGACCAACGCATTAATTTACAGACTAATTGGTTTTTAGGTTTAAGAAAAATGTGAAACACCAGTATATTAGTAACACAGTATTTCCATTCACATAAATCAAGACTCAGTGTCTAAAAGATTTTCATCTTAGTATGACTTAAGCTTATATGACTTTCAACAGAGCAGAACAGCTCATTTTTACAGGACCTGTTAGAGTATATCAAAATCCCCACCCTAAAGAGGCTGGGGCAGAACGATTGCAAGCTGAAAGCCTGCCTGTACGACCAGAAAGACATTGTCTCAAACAAAACAACAAAACAAAAGACAAAACATTTCATGTCCAGATTGAAAGACAATCTAGACTTACAGATTTGAAAGGGCAGGGTAAATCAATATCTACTACCCTGCTTTAAAACTATCCTATACACCAAGATATTTTATGCTATTTGTAGCTATTGTGAAGGGTGATGTTTCTGATTTCTTTCTCAGCCCATTTATCATCTGTGTAAAGGAGGGTTACTGATTTTTTTGAGTTTAGGTATATATACAAAGGATGCTCAATCGTGCCATAAGGACACGTGCTCAACTATGTTCATAGCAGCATGGTTTGTCATAGCCAGAACCTGGAAACAACCTATATGCCCTTGACCGAAGAGTGGATAAGGAAAATGTGGTACATTTACACAATGGAGTACTACACAGCAGAAAAAATTGACATCTTGAAATTTGTAGGCAAATGGATGGAGCTAGAAAACATAATTTTGAGTGAGGTAACCGAGACTCAAAGACAATTATCATATGTACTCACTCATAAGTGACTTTTAGACATAAAGCAAAGAAAACCAGCCTACAAATCACAATCCCAGAGAACCTAGACAACAATGAGGACCCTAAGAGAGACATACATGGATCTAATCTACATGGGAAGTAGAAAAAGACAAGATCTCCTGAATAAATTGGGAGCATGGGGACCATGGGAGAGAATTGAAGGGGAGAGGCAAAGAGGGAAGCAGAGAAAAACGTAGAGCTCAATAAAAATCAATAAAAAATATAAAATAAAAACTATCCTTTACAAATAAAACTAATTTTTAAAGACTCGATATTTAGCTAAAGGTATTAGTTGGGTAAGGTAACTGTAATGTCTGAATATGAAGATACAACAGGAACAAGTGATTATGTAATAGTTAAGAAAGACAAAATTCAATCACTTGTAATCTGCTTAAGGAAGGAAGGAATCATTAACAATGAGAGATGATATGGATGGGATCTAAAATGAGAATTGAAAGAGCCAAGACCTGAAATTAGTATTTTTAACACCATCCAGAGGAAGACTGCCTCTGACCTTACAGGGCACATGTGAGTGTCCAGCTGCTTTCTTATAATGATTTGGTTTCTACGTAGCCTTCCTCAGTAATAGGCAGCATGCGAATTAGCAGAGAAAGGGGCTGTTGCTTGCATTATCGAAAGGATGCTGTTATATAACCAATATCTAGATGTAGAGGAGGAACGTTAGTCACATAAAAAGCATCAGGGTTTATTTCTACAGAACTTTGAGAGAAGTTGCAGAAAATATGCTTAGTAATCTGGAGTAACTGGTTCATTGATAAAGAAAAGTTTTCACAGTAACTTAAGAAGTGACAGTTATTTGAATATCAATCTCCTTTGAGTTCTATCAACTTTTGCCAGTCTAAGAGGCTGATTATCTGGGTGCTGTAGTAATACTACAATGGATTTGTAGCTTGTGTTTCACCTTTGGTTTATTTTCCATATAATCTACTCCAAAAGTAATATATTTATTTAATATTCTCAAGACAGTTTAATTATCTCTTTACTTATTTTAAAGTATTTCTTTAAGTCAGTATAGCACTATAACCTGGTCCATAGCACTTAAAACATACTAAGATGCATCCCCCAATGATATCATTCATCATCTATAATCTCAACACAACCTAGGTTCTGACTCAGTACTTCAGCATTGCTAATGAGCACCCAGACCATAGTACATGTTGTTGTGCTGAGCATGCTTTCAGTGATAAGAAAGGACAAGTTCCTGTTCATCTGTAAACCATCCTCTGCATATATAAACACGAAGGAAAAGTTTATAAACCACCAAAGTCTAAGCACAATGTTGAGCGTATACTGGTACTGGATAAGTACTTAACATTTTCAGCAGTATCTACTAAGCACTGCTCTGTGCTAGACCCTGGAGATACCAAGATACAAGACACTGTGAATGTTTTCCAGGAACAGTGGAAACAAAACTGTCTAGAAATGCAGGTTTTTTTTTCCTTTTCATATGCACATTTCCTCTGGGTGATCAATTGTATCCATGTTCAGGGCTTTAAAAATACTTCTAAAACATCTCTCTTGACCTCCTGACTTATGTAACAATTATTCTATTGACCTCTCATCAGTATCCAATACACACCTTACATCAGGCCACAAACAGCACTTTTCTCATTCACTGTTGGGCTTTTGCAAAACAGAAATAATCTATTAAATGGTTATGCATTCTTTGAAATTGTATGCCAGTATTTTCTCTTCCATATACCCTAATTTTTTTTCTAACAGGACATTAGAAAGTGATCTTTCTAAAATACACATTTGATCATGTTTCCTTAAATGATGACTCAATTTTCATTGAGAAAATCTAACCCATGCTAGCACTACATCCTCAGCTACTATCTTTCTAGCTAGCTCACTTCTGCTACTTATGTAGGAAATATTCCACCTACCCTTGTTTCTGTGCAATTATCTCACAGCTTCTTAACATGTAAAGGTTACTCCAAGGGCATATTTCTGGGTTATCCCATAAATGTTTGTTCTTTGTATTAAAATTTTAATTGTCAAATAAAAATTCCCACTAAAAAAGTGATGATTTAATAAACATGCAGTAATGATTACTCTCCATGGTTCCTTATCTTTTTCAATAACTTGCAACCCTTTCTTCACTTCCGTCCCTGTTTCCCTACATGTCCCAATCTTAAATCTTTTTTTTTCTATCAGATGTAAACCATTTTTTATAGCTCTTGGGGGCAATTCACCAACTAATTTTATTGATTTCTTAACACATCAGAATTTCTTTCTTTTTAATGTGGGAGAAGCAATCAATTCCAAATAAATGCTAAACTTTCCTGGACATAAATTTGTTATATTTTATCAGCAATAACACTTTTTGTTGCTTTGTGAGCTGAGTCTTGATAAATAGAGTTTATTACTTTAAAAGAACTAGAAATAAGGACTTACATTAAGAAAAGCTGAAGAAGCCACTCTCCCAGCTGCTATAATAAAATCCATAATCAGCATTGTGGCACCAGGCAAACCAAGTGAAAAAAACTGAGGTGAGCAGTGCTTGATGATTGTATTGACAATGTCCTTAGAAGAAGGAAAAAAGGAAAGAAAGATGATCACATATGTATTATTGGGTATCAGTTAATCAATTTCATTAAAAATAGGTAAAGTATGAAATAAAAAAATATACTGACTGACTATCTGGAAAGACTAATTTTAATTCTTTCAATTAATACGTGTTTCATATATTTTGTTAGGAAAGTAAACTTAAAACACATCTGATTAAATGACATCAACGATAGTTCTTTTCCACATTAGAAAGCAAGGAGGGCTCTTTGCTTCACAGCAAATTTTTGCCCCACATTTCCTAAAATTACAGAGCAGTTTCTCCAGCCACCTAGTTGCCTCTGTGTGAAAATTCACACCCTATATCTACACTCAACCTATGTGATCTGCTATGTGGCAACTGGAGAAATTGGAAGTCCTTGAATAATAGATATATAGCTTCATAAACCTAAAGGTAGGTGTTTTTAAGTGAATATTCTTAATATGGCATTATGATTCTGGATTTGCCAGGAAAGATGCAGTGCATTTGGTTGTGTTGTTCAATGTGACTTTTCAGGAAAGGTTTTAATTAGCCTATATTGATGTGGAGTTCCCCTCTATATGCTGTGAATACCATTAGTTAAAGAAACTGCCTTGGCCTGTTGATAGTGCAGAACTTAGGTAGGCGGGGAAAATGAAACTGAATGCTGGGAGAAAGGAGGCAGTGAGAGAGAAGCCATGCAGCTGCCACTGGAGACAGATGTGCTGAAACTTTGCTGGTAAGCCTCAACCTTGTGGTGATGCACAGATTAATGTAGATGGGTTAAATTAATATGTAAGGGTTAGCCAATAAGAAGCTAGAGCTAATGGGCCAAGCAGTGATTTAAATAATATGGTTTCTGTGTGATTATTTTGGGGGCTGAACTGTTGGGTGGCCAGGATGAACAAGCAGCCCCCTGCAACAACATATAATATGTTTTATTATGATATTTTCACATAGGTACATAGTATACTTTGGTCATATTTACCCTGAACCCGTTCTTGTCATTGCCCCACCTACTCTTACTGATCCCCTTCTCCAACCAGTCTTCCTTCCACTAAATATGACTGACCTTAAAGGAAAACTCTACTTTTATAGTAGAAAGTATGTAATAGTATTTGAGATATGTTTATAAGGTTTGGACACTACAATTATTTTTAAATTAATGAAGAAAGTTTTCTCATTTGCTCAGAAAGAAATATAACTATCAGCTTTGAATAATAGTGTTCTCCAATGGACATTTAAACAAATTACAGTACGCTTCCACACTTTTTAGTTTTCCAACTAAGATCAAGATCGCTCAAATATGTGTCCTAGAATCTTATCTATGATTATTCAATGATCATAAATGATACAGCTCCCACGTTAATGTAATTATCATTATGGCAATGTAATTTAGTAATAAGAAAATATGAGGTAAATTTTAGAGTAGAATAAACCTTATAATTGCTGTATGAAAAGGTGAGCAAATTCATATACCTCAAATGTTGATTAAGAATTAATTATAAAATGCTTAAAAATGGACGCATTAGAGTATTAAGAAAAACCAAAGTAACCAAAGGATGGTTTAATCGCTTCAAAAAGTAAATTGGTTAGTATGTGAAAGCTAAAGTTGTAAGGCTTGGGCAGTCTGTGAGGCCTAGAATTAGCGCTAGTGCATGAACTGGCTTTTTGGAGCCCATTCCCTATGGAGTGAGCCTTGCTTAGCCTAGTTAAGGGGGAAGGGTGGTGCCTTGATCTTGCCTCAGTATGATGTGACAGACTTTGTTGACTTCCCATGGGGAGGCCTTACCCTCTTTGAGGAGTGGATGAGAGCAGGGGTGGGGAGAAGGTGGGAGGAGCAAGAATAGGGAAAAGAGGGGGAATTGGGATTGGTATGTAAAATAAAAAAAGATCGTTTTAAAAAATAATACAATAATAAAAAACTGAATACTGACGTCAGTGCATTAAGTACTGCAATAGTTTGTTTTCAATCACCTTTCAAGAATAAAAGATGTCATAAAGTAGAAATGAATTATAAATAAATTGCTACATATGAAAGACAGTTTTAACTCTATATCTTCTAGAGCAAGAGTTAGGCATAATTAAAAACCAATGTCTTAGTTTCCTTTCCTGTTGTTGTGATAAAATACTTTGAACAAAACAACTTAAGAGAGAAATGGTTTGCTCAACCCAGACCTCTAGGTTCCAGTCCATCACTGCAGAGAAGCCATAGTAACAAGAACTTGAAGCAGGTGGGCACATTAGGTGCACAGACAGAAGAGAGCAAGGAGTGAACTCATGCCGTCCCCAGCTTCCTTTCTCTATCTTACACAGTCCAGGATACTCTGCACAGGAAATGGTGCCCTTGACATGGGCAGGTCTTTCCATCTAAGTTAATGTAGTCAGGGCAATCTCTCACAGACATGCTCAGAGGCCCATCTCCTATGTGATTCTAATTTTTGTCAAGTTGACAACTAACACTAACTGCCACAGCTGATAAAACAATGTTTTAGTAGGTACACATATTTACCTGATCAATATGAAGCAATCCACAATGCATTATATTGTAGAAATGTGTTAAAAAATCTCTGTTTGGAGATACATCTTGTCTTCTCTTCATTGTATTACAAATAAGTTTATATGCATGTAATTTACCTTGTTTATACTTATCAGTCAACATGGTTGCCTAAAATGAAGAAATCAGTTTTAATACTAACAACCAAATATTGTTTATAAATATTTAAACAATCAAATATAATAAGCAGTATCTGTTTTCATATATTTCTTTGTTGGTCCAATTCTATTACCCAGCTAGAAGTCAGGACTAGGAACTAGTTTGTGCTTTATTTTTATCTAAATACAATGAAGACAGCCTCCTCTAGAGCTGTGGATATAGCTCAGTGCTACAGCACTTGTCTAACACATGCAAGGCTGTGGGTTAGATCCCTAACAGGGGAAAATGGATAAAAATAAGTACATTTTAAAACATTTTTGGCATACTTTTCTACACTTGCTTTTGCTTGATTACATAAATAAACAAGCAAATAAAAAATGTAATTCTGTTATGTATAACTGTCCTTTCTATGCAAAATTTCTTAGAGATACTGGCTACAAACTAAGTGTTCTTGAAGACCAAATAACTGTTTAAAATTTCTATCAGTTGCTCAAGACTAATTTAGTAAAGAATAATGTTTTATATGTCAAGCTTACCTTAAAAAGCCAAGGTGTAAGAATTCTTAATGGAGGAATCAAAACAGGTGGAGAAGGTGAAGTCAGGTTATCTGCTGAAATGCCAAGATTATCTCTGATCTATAATTTTCAAATAAACAGTAACAAACATGTATTAAAACTATATCTTCTTTTAGTTGTTTTACCTTAAACAGAAGTCAAATCCAGTCTCTACCATAACAACCTATTTCATTACGGCTAATTATGGCCAAGTGACTTCATGTTGAGTATTTGTTTAATTCAAAGCAAGATCAAGGTTGTAATTATGTTCTCAAACGCCTCTTCTTTTTTTGTTGGGGAGAGGAGGAGAGGATGCTTGTTGTTCCTTCAGACAGAATAGACAGGGCTTGTACAGAGCCTGCTATGTAGCTTAGCATGGCTTCTACCCTGTCTCAGTCTTCCAAGTGCCAGAATTACAGGTGTGCACCACCACAACCAGCCTTCTATTTATTAATACTTTATTTTTCTTTCCATTTCCTCTTATAGCCTTTGTTTGTTTGTTTGTTTTTTTCTCACCTTGGCTAGATTCTGCCAAAGTTCACAGAGGTAATCAAAAACTTGAGCATGTATTTCAGGATCCATAATAGCATTGACATCTCCCAAAATGCCCAGCATTCTTCGCCACATAACAGTAGCAACATCAGCATGCCACCCAGTGAGAGTACCTCCTGCCATTACGCTACAGCATTCAGATGGAAATTCACTGATTTCTAAAGAAAAAAAAAAACACAATAGTGTTAGTACCCGAAAGAGACAATTTAAGTGAATAATCTCAAATATCTACAAATGTGAACTAAAGGACTGTAAATATAAGTAACTTTTTTTGATGCCAAAATCTTTCCAATACATAATTCCCTATGTAATAGGGTTTTTATTGGGATTTACTGAGGAAAAATATGCAACTACCACTTATTGTACAGCAGCTACCAAAAGGAGAAATTATTATCCGTATATATATATACACGTAAAGTATGTCTGAGAAAGCACGCTTAGAGGTGGTTCTCCTCTTACACTGTGGGTCTGGGGACTGAAGGCAGGTGGTGGGGCTGGTGCTACAGTGCTCTTACTCACTGGGCCATCTTGCCAGCCTGTGATAGAGATAGTATGTGGGACATAAATATCAATTTTATAAGCACACACTCTCACTTCTATATAATAACTAGACTATATAATCAAGAAGAAAATTTTAGGCTAAAAGTAATTCCTGTAGGAAGTCTTCATAAGCCAATTTCTTTGAAGTTAGAGCATGCAAACAGTAACACTGAAAGAAGTATCACAACATAAAAAAGATACTTGAACTAAAATTTGAACATAATAATAGTGTAATTAAGCCTTGTTGTTGTTGTTGTTGTTTTCTGAGACAAAGTTTCTCTGTGTAGCCCTGTCTGTCCCGGAACTATTTCTATAGACCATGTTCAAGTTGGGCTTGAACTCAGAGATCTGCCTGCCTCTGCCTCATGCCACCACTGTCCAGCATAACTGTGTTTTTTATCTTTAATACTAAAAAGGTGAAAAGTAATAAATACAGGCAATCTTGATCTTTGTCCCATTTCTTCCACTAACCACGTTAAACAAATTATTTTAAATACTTAAGGCTATACTTCCTCACTTATAAAATAGATAGTTTTGCTAGTTTTTTTACAGCTTAAAAAATCCATTATTACATGCATACAATTGTATAAGAAATTATAAGAAAGTATAAATGGTGCCTAAGGCCTGTAATCCAAGCTCTCAGCAAAACTGAGGCAGAAGGATCTTTGCCAATTCAAGGTCAGCCTGGACTTTTGTTTCAAGAGAGTTCAAGGCTAGCTTAGACTACACAATGAGACCCTGCAGTAAACAGCTAAACAAAAATAAACAAAAACGTTAATGTCCTTACAGCTAATGCATTTAAGAAACCAACATTTTATGGACAAAAGGAATTTTAACCGTTTTTTTTTTTTTTGGTGGGGTGGGGTTGTTTCTGTATAGCCCTGGCTGTCATCGAACTCACTCTGTAGACCATGCTGACCTCAAACTTAAGAGATTTACCTGCCTCTGCCTCCTGAATGTTGGGACTAAAGGTATGTGCCACCATCTCCCAACTTAAATAGGATCTTTCATATTTGATAATATCCCAAATATATTGATAATTTATAGTTGGTCCATTTTTGCAAGAAATTTATCTTATATTTGTAATGCTTAAATTTTCTCTTTGTATATAAATTATGCAATAACTAATAATATTTAAAAGGTATTATATAGTTAATCTTCAGATTAAAAATTGACATTCAGTATAAAGCCAGTAAGTAAATCAAAAGAAAGAGACTGAGTTCTAACACGTAGAGTTGTAATGTTTTCCTGTTCTACAGCTTCTTTATACATGTGTGTGTATGTGTATGAATATTGAGATGAATCAATTCATTTGTCTCTGACTTAACTTTCACAAAGTAAACTACAAAATATTAAATAACAAAGAGGGCAAGAAATAATAAATAACAATTAGTTACGATCTGGATCAAGCTGTATGGGGCAGCTACAAATGCCATTGATGAGATAACTGAGGAAAGTACTGTAGTTAAGAGACCAGCAATTGATGTTAAATATTGTGAGTGAAGCTAATACACTGTGGCTATAAGGGAAGTATGTCTATATTATTGGGACAGATCTACTTAAGTTTACAGGTATAAAATATTAAAAAATTTTAATTTTATATAGAAAAACAGGTATAAACCAGCAAAATAGTAACAGCCTGGTAAAATTTATTTGAATGATTTATGGATTTTTTTAACTAGTCATGTTAACTGTCTTGTAATTTAAAATTTTTCTTCCAAATGGTAGGAAAACAATATACAAACAAATGTTAAAGGTCACCATAATCCACGAAGCAGAAACATATAACTGCATGCTAAGGAATGAGCCCTTTACTCTACAGGGGATGCATGGACCTCTTTAGGAAGAAGAAACATTTTGCAGGTGGGAACTGGAAAGGGAAGGATCAGGTATACGCAGGGAGTAGAGGGAGACAGTGCAGGTAGAAACCTAGTGCAGTGGAAATTTCCTGGAATTTATGAGGGTAGCGCTAGCGAGGACTCCTAGTAATGGAGGATATGGTGTCTGAACTGGCCATCTTGTAGCCAGGCAAGGCTTCCAGTGGTGGGATTGGGTTGTATTTGTTTGAGCTGTTGGCCAAAGGGGTCTTGTGGAGATCCCTGAATAACCTAGGCTGATGCTGGAATAAAAGATCATTCTCTGAAAACTGACAGCAAGACACCACTGCAGAGGGCAACATCCACACAGCTCACTGAAAGTTGAGAGATTGAGTTGGCCCTGCATCTTGGAGCCTTTACCTCTACATTCTAATCTCTTTAGTGCAGGAAAGTATTGTGCAGGCTAGAAAAAGAGATATCAACCCAGCCACAAAACCCTCCACCTACAATCTGCCTAGCCTGCCAGATGTGCTCGGGCAGTGGTGATATAAAACTTGTGGGAGTACTCAGCTAATGTCTGGTTTAACTTGAGGCCTATGCCATGAGAGGGAGTCAGTGTCTTATACTGCTTGAATGGCCATGAACAGGAGACTGGAGAGCCCAGAGACCAAACAACTGGCACACAAACAAACAAATAATAAAATCATTGAAATAATTCCTAATAATATTCTGCTGTACTCATAGATTGGTACTGTACTCATAGATTGTAACCATCTATGAGTACAGATATGAGATATATGTATTCATAGATGGTTGACCAGCCATCATTAGAGAGGCTTCCTCCAGCAGTAGATGACAGCAGGTACAGAGAGACCCACAGTCAGACATTATGTAAAGAGAGAGTCTAAATTGGAGGTTTACATCAGATCCCTTCCCTCAGAGATCTGGAAACCCCAGGGGAACAGGGAAAGGAAGGGTTGTAGGAGTCAGAGGGGATGGAGTATACCAGGAGAACATGGCCCAGCGAATCAACCAGCCAGTGTTCACACAGGCTCCTGGTGAACACTGTGTGACAGTTAGCACAGGGCCAGCATGCAATATGCACAAAGTTCTCTGTGCATACATATGGCTGTCAGCCTGGTGTTTTTGTGAGACTCCTAAGAGTGGGAGCAGGTGTATCTCTGACTCTTTTGTCTGATCTTGGGACTCTTTTCCTCCAATTGGATTTCCTTCTCCAGCCTCTATATGAGTGCATTGTCCTGTTTGGCTGTCTCTTTTCTGAAGAGGAAATGTAGCGGAAATGGATCTGGGAAAGAGAGGAAGTGGGAGGGTTCTAGGCTAAGTGGAGAGAGGGAAAACTATGCTCAGTATGTATTGTATAAGAGAAGAATCTATTTTCAATAAAAGCAGAATACCAACAATAAATAGAAAAACAAATTAATATAATTTCAGGAGCATATATATACATATATATGTGTGTGTATATATATATGTGTGTGTATGTGTATGTATGTATATATATATATACATATATAAATGGAATGAGCCCTTTAAAGTAGTCCAGGAATTAAGCACCTTTCATTTCTTCCTTTAATAAGAATAAATGTGATATATGAATAATAAAAAATGGGCTTTTACTATGACTTATAAATAAATATTTGGTCAACTACTTCATTAACTAATTTTCAAAATATGTGGCCAAGTATTTATCTGATGCTTTTTATACTATGCAGGACTTTAGTTCCCTGTACTTAAAAAAAAAAAAAGGTAAAATTGCTAATTTGACAAATTGTTTTACTGAAAGTTTGGCTGACAAAAGATAGTACTGCTACTTCCTCCTGTGAGTGAGCAATGTATTCAAGTACAGTATTAAGAGACCTGAAACATAGTGAGCACACCTAGAACTCCAGCACTTAGGAAGCTGAGGCCGAAGGAGTTAGAGGCCAACCTGGACTACAGCACAAAACCCTGTCTCAAAGTCAAAATTTAAACAAGGAACCAGACATGGTGAAACGCTTTTAATCCTAGCAATTGTGAGGCAGAGGCAGCAGAACTCACTGTGAGTTCTAGACCAGGCCACTTAGGGATACACAGTGAGCCTCTGTCTCAAAACAAGAAAGAGAGGGAAGGAAGGATGGGGGGGGGGGTAGGGAGAGGGAAAGAACAAATATCAGATCAATAAATCAAACAATCCCAAACAGTGCAATCACTATCACCAATTAAAAGCCTTAATTAAGCCGGGTGACGGACACCTTTAATCCCAGCACTCGGGAGGCAGAGGCAGGCGGATCTCTGAGAGTTCGAGACCAGCCTGGTCTACAGAGCTAGTTCCAGGACAGGATCCAAAGCCACAGAGAAACCCTGTCTCGAAAAACCAAAAAAAAAAAAAAAAAAAAACCTTAATTATAAAAATGTTTAAAACTATGATAAAATGAAAAAACCAAAAAACAAACAAAGCAAAACAAATCTATAAGAATAATAGCCCCTTTTAAGGGTAAGAAAAACAACAGAAAACTCAGAAAAATTCAAAGACTTTAAATAAGTATAAATAATCACAGCTAAGATGACTTAGGTTCTGATACTAGTACTCTGTAAGAACAGCAAATATCTGAGTTGCAAACATTGCCTAGATCATCTGGTGTCTGCAGAACGGAGTGGTGGAGCTTCTCATCCAGCTGCAGATCCTTCTGTTCCATGTGGTCTATATTTAGTGTAGATGGGGAAGGTGTCTGTGACCGGGATCCCAGAGCTGAATGTATTGGGGAAGCGCTTTCTGAACCTGCAAAATTAATTTCATAAAATCACTGTGAAGAATATAGTCAGGGTACTTTCAAATACCAAAAAGATATAATTTTAAAACATCAAAAGATAAACTAGGTTATATACTGTCCAAAGATGTCAAAAATATCATGATATTGCCTACCACTGGATGGACACAGGATCAGGAATACAAGATAACGGGAACCACCAGTGACAGTGGCAACCTCTGTCTTGATTCTTGGCCTAACTATAGAAACTCAGGTACCACTGCTATTATTCTCTTTTTCTCATTTGAATTTGGAACAGGTCAATAGTGACGGAGCTATTCTTCTATATAATAATATAGATCAATGCTAGCTTGGTTTACACTAGTTCCCAGCTCCCAGGGAGCCCTTATCTCTACTTTTCCTACCAATCTATTCTCATAAAACATCAAAAACGCATGAAAATGCAATGATTATATCCTCATTACAAATTCTCTTGAAAATAACATATATGCCTATAATCCCAGCACTAAGAGCTGTCAAGAGTTCAATGTCTCTATTGTGTGGAATAATTTGAGGAGTTTTGGTATTAGTTTTTCTTTGAAAATCTTGTAGACTTCTGAGCTGAAACCATCTGGTCCTGGGTTGTTTTTGGTTGGGAGACTTTTGATGATGTTTCTATTTCTTCAGCAGTTGTAGGTTTGTTTAATTTGCTTATCTAGTCTTGATTTAATTTTGGTAAGTGATATTTGTCCTGAAAGTTGTCCATATCCTTTAAGTTTTCCAATTTTGAGGAGTACAGGTTTTCAAAATATGACCTGATGATTCTCTGTATTTCCTCCATGTCTGTTGTTATGTCCCCCTTTTTATTTCTGATTTTGGATATTCTCTCTCTGCCTTTTGGTTAGTTTGGATAAAGGTTTGTCTATTTTGTTGATTTTCTCCAAGAACCAACTCTTTGTCTCATTGATATTTTGTATTGTTTTCTTTGTTTCTATCTTGTTGATTTCATCTCTAATTTGACTATTTCCTGCTGTCTAGTTCTCTTGGGTGAGTTTGCTTCTTTTTGTTCTAAAGTCTTCAAATGTGAGACTAAAATTACCCTGATACACAAGCCACAGAAAGACATTACTAAGGAAGAGAATTACAGTCCAATCTCAGTCATGAACATTGATGCAAAAATACTAAATAAAACACTGGCAAATTGAATCCAAGAACACATCAGAACCCATCATCCACCATGACCAAGTCTGCTTCATCCCACAGATGCACGGATGGTTCAATATATAAAAATCTGTCAATGTAACCCACCACATAAACAAACTGAAAAATAAAAACCACATGATCATCTCAGTAGATGTTGAAAAAGCTTTCAACAAAATCCAACATCCCTTCATGATAAAGGTCTTGGAGAGAGCAGGGATACAAGGAACATAGCTAAACATAATAAAGGCAATATACAGCAAGCCAACGGCCAACATCAAACTAAATGGAGAGAAATTCCCACCGAGCCCACTGAAATCAGGAACAAGACAAGGTTGTCCACTCTCTCCATATCTATTCAATATAGTTCTTGAGGTCCTAGCGAGAATAATATGATACCAAAAGGAGATCAAGAGGATATAAGTCAGAAAAGAAGTCAAACTTTCACTATTTGCTGGTGATATGATAATTTACATAAGCCACTCCAAAGATTCTACCAAGGAACTTCTACAACTCATAAACACATTCAGTAATGTAGCAGGATACAAGATTAACTAAAAAAAAAAAAATCAGTAGCCCTCCTGTATGCGGATGATAAATAAGACGAGAAAGAAATCAGAGAAAAATTACCCTTCACAATAGACACAAGAGCATAAAATACCTCGGAGTAACTATAACCAAACAAGAAGAAGACTTGTATAATAAGAACTTTAAATATTTGAAGAAAGAAACTGAAGAAGATACCAGAAAGTGGAAAGATCTCCCATGCTCTTGGGTAGGCAGAATTAACATAGTAAAAATAACAATCTTACCAAAAAGCAATCTACAGATTCAATGCAATGCCCATCAAAATCCCAGCAAAATTCTTCAAAGACCTTGAAAGAACAGTACTCAACTTCATTTGGAAAAGCAAAAAAACCCAGGATAGCCAAAACAATCCTGGGCAATAAAAGAACTTCTGGAGGCATCACAATCCCTGACTTCAAACTCTACCACAGAGCTACAGTACTGAGAACAGCCTGGCATTGGCCTAAAAACAGACAGGAAGACCAATGGAACCAAATAGAAGACCTGGGTATCAATCCATACACCTCTCAACAGCTGATTTTCGACAAAGAAGCAAAAAAAAACATCAAATGGAAAAAAGAAAGCATATTTAACAAATGGTGCTGGCATAACTGGATATCAACATGTAGAAAAATGAAAATAGATCCATATCTATCTCCATGCACAAAACTCAAGTCCAAATGGATCAAAGACATAGCCACACTGAACCTAATAGAAAAGAAAATGGGAAGTACACTTGAACGCATTGGCACAAGAGACCACTTCCTAAATACAACCCCAGTAGCACAGACACTGAGAGAAACAATTAATAAATGGGACCTCCTGAAACTGAAAAGCAAAGGACATGGTCCTTTAGAATGAGAAAAGATCTTCACTAACCCCACATCAGACAGAGGTCTAATCTCCAAAATATACAAAGAACTCAAGAAATTGGTCATCAAAAGAACAAATAATCCAATAAAAACAATGGAGTATAGACCTAAACACAGAACTCACAACAGAGGAATTTAAAATGGATGAAACACTCTTAAGGAAATGTTCAACATCGTTAGTCATCAGAGAAATGCAAATCAAAACAACTCTGAGAGTCCATCTTATGCTGGAGAGGTTGTGGGGCAAAGGGAACATTCCTCAATTGCTGGTGGGAGTGCAAGCTAGTACAGCCCCTTTGGATGTCAGTGTGGCAACTTCTCAGAAAATTAGGAAACAACCTTCCTAACGACCCAGTAATACCACTTTTAGGTATATATCCAAAGGATGCTCAACTGTGCCACAAGGACATGTGCTCAACTATGTTCATAGCAGCATTATTTGTCATAGCCAGAACCTGGAAACAACCTAAATGCCCCTCGACAGAAGAATGATACAGAAAATGTGGTACATTTACACAACAGAAAAAATTAATGTCAGCTTGAATTTTGCAGGCATATGGGTGGAGCTGGAAAACATCATTTTGAGTGAGGTAACCGAGACACAGAAAAACAATTATCACATGGACTCATTCATAGGTGATTTTTAAACATAAAGCAAAGAAAACCGGCACACAAATCACATTCCCAGAAACAACAATGAGGACTCTAAGAGAGACATACATGGATCTAATCTACATGGGAAGTAGAAAAAGACAAGATCTCCTGAGTAAATTGGGAGCATGGCGACCTTGGGAGAGGGTTGAAGGGGAGGGGAGCCTTAGGGGAGAAGCAAAGAAAATTTAGAACTCAATAAAAATCAATAACAACAACAACAACAAACTGAACAAGAGTTCAGTGTCATCATCCTCAGCTACATAAGCAGTTTGAGGCCAGCCTGGGCTTAATGAAACCCTGTCTTTATAACACATGCAATTGGAGTCTGCAAGATGACTTAGTCAGTTAAAGGCACCTGTTTAAAAAGTCTGACAACCTGAAATCCCCAGAATCTACATGATAGAGGGAGGCCGACTGATTCTGGTAAAATCATCCTTCTACCTTGGTATGCACCACAGCTCATACCTTTACTACATACATACATACATAAATGTGAAAAACGTCAACCCTCCCCTCAAAACCTACCAAACAGAACACCAACCAAACAACAATCTTAAAAATCAATAGGTATGGTGACATATTCCTGTAATCCTGGCACTTGGATGGCTAAAACAGGATGATCATGAATTTAAGGTCACCTGGGCTACAACCTGAGACCCGGTCTCAAAAACAGATAAACATCCTCCAAGTTTTCTCACTGATCTTAGTAAACCCTCCAATTCATTTCCTAGTGTTCAGATGCCTCTGAAATGCTCTTGTACTCTACAATCTACGTATTTTTGTATTCTAGCCAAATGAACAGCATTTATTAAAATCATCATAGTCTAGACCTTTTCCATGTTTTCTTTTCTTTGGACAGAATCCTGATTAAATTCTTGGTTTAGACACTGTTTTCTACTGATGCCAACTCCTGACCTTACCAAGTGTAACTCCCTGCCATATAGTCTGGTTGATTTCATACCTTCACATTATACCACTATCATACTGATTTCAACATGCCTGTTCAGTTTGAAACACCCCTCAGTAGCATACAAATGCCTTAATCACAGGCTTGCTACTTATTTTATACTGCTGCACTGCTAGTGTCTACCAAAGTGCATGACACACAGCAAACCATCTTACTACTGTAAGTAATGTGTAGCATAAATTGCATTACAAAACAGCCGATGGTAGTTGCAGAGGAGAGTCCATTGGCACTAAACATTTTCTAATGTTGAATTTCTAGCTCAGAAATATCAATGTTCTAGACCCAATAATTGTAAAATTCTGCCCTTTTTACTATTTTCTATACAGTAAAGCAAAAATCAACTTAAGTTACATATTTGTATCAATCTCCTAAAGTATGGAACACATTTTAAAAATGGCACAATAAATGCCCCAAATAATAAAGAACTATATTATATGTACCATGTTATAGCAATCACATAATTGGTCATATGATAATTATATATCAAAAGAATTTGAATCTACCTAGGATTAATTAGATGCAGGAATCACATTATTAACTAGGTGGCTGTTCCTTTTACTTGACATACAAGAAAATTATTTCTACGATAAGACAGCTGCAGAAACCTGAGGACTCAGAAGCTTAGCATAAGCACTGTCACATGAGAGGCACATGGAGAAAAATCTCCTTAACACTTATTAAAAACGTCAAGCATACTCCAACAGACAATATTTTCATCAAATGCTTTGGAATCCAAATCTATTTCTTTTATCTCCATGTGTTATCCTGTTTCATAACAATCACTGCATTAGATATTTTAGATTACTCTCTGTGCGTGTGTACTCATTGACCACAGGATGTGTGTGGAGGTAAGAGGACGACTTGAGGAGCTGCTTCTCTTCTCCCACTATATAAATCTGGGATTCAGGAATGGAAGCAAGAACCTTTTCCCAATGAATCATCTTGTTATCCCTAAATTCATTTTTTTTTTTAAACAGGGTTTCTCTGTAGCTTTAGAGCCTCTCTTGGATCTAGTTCTTATAGGCCAGCTGGCCTTGAACTCAAGAGATCCTCCTGCCTCTGCCTCGCAAGTGCTGGATTAAAGGCGTGCACTACCACTGCCCGGCCTAAATTCATTTTTTCAGACCTAAGATTTTAAAATCAGTTTATATGAACTATAAGAGAGTCAATATTATCTTTAATTTTATTGCCAAGATTCTATAATAACTGACAAAGTTTTTCCCTGTTAAAAGAGCTTTTTACAAGACATTTTTTACTGATACTCATATGCCAAATATGCATAAAGCTTATATTAGCTATATTATTAAATGTCATATCTTTTAATATTTCCCACTAGATTTCTTGTAGTATCCAAAAACTTCTATATTAACAGAAGGGAGGATTCCAGGGCAACTGGCATCCTTCTGAAAAAACACAGTTAACAGTGTGATAATGCACACAAGCTTGACCATCAGAAAAGACTATGTCCAAGTTTTATATATTAAGTATATGAAGTTATACTCACTATTTATTTATTTATTTATTCATTTATATTTATTTATTTATTTATTCATTTATTAAAGATTTCTGTCTCTTCCCCACCACCGCCTCCCATTTCCCTCCCTCCAATCAAGTCCCCCTCCCTCATCAGCCCAAAGAGCAATCAGGGTTCCCTGCCCTGTGGGAAGTCCAAGGACCACCCACCTCCATCCAGGTCTAGTAAGGTGAGCATCCAAACTGCCTAGGCTCCCACAAAGCCAATACGTGCAGTAGGATCAAAAACCCATTGCCATTGTTCTTGAGTTCTCAGTAGCCCTCATTGTCCGCTATGTTCAGCGAGACGGGTTTTATCCCGGGCTTTTTTCAGACCCAGGCCAGCTGGCCTCAGTGAGTTCCCGATAGAACATCCCCATTGTCTCAGTGTGTGGGTGCACCCCTCGCGGTCCTGAGTTCCTTGTTCGCCGGTAGTGGTGGCGCACGCCGGCATGATTTGCTGAAGGAGGCAGAGGCAGGAGGATCACGAGTTCGAGGCCAGCCTGGGCTATACTCACTCTTAAATATTCTGTTTGTGAATAAAAACACAGCTGTCTTCAAACACTGCTGCACTACTGACAATGTCAGTGATTAAGGTTATTATTCCTTATAAAGCCTCCCAATAGGGTAACAAAATCAGCCATTCAAGGTAGCACATAGTTGCATTCCTATTACAAATTCTTAGACATTTAGTTATTAAAAAAAGAGACCATATAAACCAATTCCTTGAAATATAAATTTTAATTTTTAGACTTTTTTGTTTGAACTACTGATTTACTTTTGTGTGTGTACATACATGTGCATGCAAGTACACTCATCCACATAGGCACATGTGGGAGCATGGAGAGGCCAGATTATTGATAATAGGATGTCATCATTTTCTATTGCTATCCAAATTTATTTTGAGACAATACCTCTCATTCAACCTGGATTTATTGTTTGGGATAGACTGGATGGCCAGCAAGCTCCTAGAATCCACCTGTCTTAGTACCCCAAAGGTGGGGTTAGAGGAATACACTGCCTGGGCATCCAAACTCAGATCCACATGCTTGCTAGGCTAGAACTTTACCCACTGAATTGTCTCCCTAACTCTTGGAGCTTTATTTTTGATGAATAAAGAGAAATAAGAAAAAAGTATGGTGACATTTTCTTTTACATTGTAACAACCTTTGAAAACCCAGCAGTTTTACTAATGTTTTAAATAAACTAGAGTTAGAATCAAGCCTGCATGGGGAAGTATTTCTGTTCTTAAAGAGATCATGGTGCTTAGAATCATAAGCGACTACCATGATTGTTAACTGGAATGGCTAACCGCTGAGTGAGGTGCATCAGGGTATAACTGGAACGGTTCAGATCACGCAGTAAAACCTTCAAGATCATTGTAATCTCTACACTAACCCTGCAGTAACATTTTTATCTATTTAATTATGTCTCAACTTCCAGGACTCCACTTACTATATTAAAGTTGGGTTTTGACACATTTAAAAAGTATCTGAAGAGGATAATTTGCTGCATCACTAGGTATTCTAGTACACTAACAAATACGTCTTCTTATTGGCAGAGTGCTTTATATTTCCTGCAACAAATGCTTTAAAAGCTGGTTTGACTCTGAACAACAAGGAAAAAGATATAGTGAAGTACTTGTTTCCTCTTCTAGATTGTCTGTTTAACAACTGCTTCTAGTCTGGTGCATATACATGAAGTCCACTAACGCTTACCTACATGTACTTCACGTCAAGAAACTACTCTGGGTTTTTGTTTTGTTTTGTTTTCTCCTCTGTTAAAATAAAATAAAAATTAAATGAAAACAAAACAAACAAACAAGCAAAACCCCATTGAAATAGCAGTCGATCATACAAGCTGTAGAAACTTAACCAGATTCTTTGGAAGTTTAGAAGCCAAGATTAAGTAACATTCCCTTGAGTTGTTTTACCAGTAACTGTTGCAACTTCAGCAGAGAAGGCTTGCTGATTAAGGCTGCTTGTTTCTGAATCTAAATGAAGTGTTGTTAGGCTAGCCACTTCCTGCTCCTCAGTGCTCTGATGATGGCCAGAACCTGAATCCACATCAGCAGAGGAGGGGATCCCAATGTCAGTCCCAAAGCCAAAGTCTGTAGGAAGAAGAAACACTAGTACTTCAGCAACACAATAAGCAAATATTCACATTCTTCCTACTCTACTCTGCATTATTTCATTCTGGAACATATAAGCAGCAGTAAAATTTTGAAGATCTCAACTAGAAACACTATAAGATTGTAACAACTTATTATTAACAATAATTGCTGTGGGACAATGGTCTTGTACTTTATAAAGATTTGTTACTTGCACTGGTTTAATAAAATGCTGATTAACCAGTAGCCAGGCAGGAAGTATAGGCAGGGCCACCAGAACAGGAGAATTCTGAGACGAGGAATGGCTGAGTCTGCAGTCGTCACCCAGACACAGAGGAAGCAAGATAAGAATGCCTCACTGATAAAAGGTGCAAGGCCTCGTGGCTAATACAGACAAAAATTATGGGTTAATGTAAGAAGTAAGAATTAGTTAATAAGAAAGCCTGAGATAATAGGACAAACAGTTTGTAATTAATGTAGGCCTCTGTGTGTTTCTTTGGGACTGAATGACTGTGGGACTGGGTAAGACAGAAATCTCTGTCAAAAAATAATTATTTTAAAATGTCATTCTTATGTAGTTTCTGATAGCTGGTAATAAAATACACTTACTACTTTTTAAGTATTCTTATAAATCTCTCCCCCCCACATCATCATCATCATCTCTTAAAATCTCACCTGTTTGAGCTCAGAATAGTATATAATCAACTCATAAAAGAAGGAAACATATAATACTCCAGTATACCTAACTCACAAATTTGATTCCTAAAGTTTTTAACTTTATTCTCTGAATGCTAAGTCTACACTTAGAATTACACAGAACTTCAACGGCATGATCACGTAGTAACATATGGTACCAAATAATAATAGATGATATTTAACATAGAGGAATATTCAAGGAAGAGTCTGGGTAGAGAATTGGACAACAGACAGCAAATATGAGTGGATTAAAGAATAGCATCTCATAACTATGTTGGCGCTTTATTTTAACATTAACACCATTCTCAATAATTTTCTTTTCAATAATATCTCTGTCTTTAAAATGCAATTTCTTATGAGGGACAGTGGTTTTGGTTTTTTAAATAACTCCTGCTCCCCCATTTTTTTTTTCAAATTAAAATGGTCTCAACCTGAGATGATTCCCTAAAACTTCAGAAATTGTGAAATCAACATATAGAGTAACTTCCTAAGTAACAACAGAGAGTAAAGTAAAAGCTATGCAACCCACAAGTCAGAATACAACTGACTGAAAACATATGCTCAAACAGTAAACGATACTTACTGTCAAATTTTCGTCCATCACATTGGAAAGCACTGAAAGAATCTGAATGACTATCAGAGCTCATAAGATCACTGCTCCCTGCACTGGCAGGAGATGTCCATTCTGAGGGTACACCTGGGTCATCAACAGGACGCATCTGGCTCTGCTTGTTTAGAATATCAGGGAGATCTTTCGGAATTTCAAGGCTGCCTGGACTACTTCCCCTTCTTGTCAAAGTCTAAAACAAGAAACATTAAATTTCTTGCTTACAAATTAGAATTTTTAAAATTTCAAATCAAGCACCCAAAAAACCTTTAGTTTTCAAGATAATCATCAGTATAAATGCTGATATTTAGGACCTCCTCTGGAAAGGAGAAACATACTTATTGAACAATCTAAAGAATACATAATGATATGTACCTGACACCTAAGCTACTGTAGTTCTACTTAAAGCAAAGCCCCAAGTGTCAGGTGAGATGGTGTTGCATCTAAAGCTCTTAAACAGAAGAAAAATAAAGTTTACAGTGGGACAAAAAAGCAAACAGAAGAGACAGTAAGTGAAAAGATAGCAAAGATGTCAATTTATGATTCTAAAATAATCCCTACTCACTAAGAAAGAAATTCAAATAAAAGGAAATGTAACAGTCACAGACAAATTAAAATCCAAATGAAATAAAACAGTTTTTAAAAGCAATTCTGCAACTGAGAACTAGAGATACATTAGCTTCTATTTTCATTCTGATATTTAATATTTAAGATAAAAGGTAAATTTTAACATGAACTCTAGAAGTTATCTGAATTTTTTAAGCAATGTTTGTTATCAAAACTATGGGAACTGGGTAAGTGACTTCTGTTGTTTTTTCCTATTGACAGCAGGTGATACCAACTGGAAAGACAGTTAAGAGGAACTAGGAAAGAAGTGGCTCACAACTACTAACAGATGGTTCAGGATGTCTGCAGTGAAAAGCTACATGCTTCAATGTTTTATGTCTTTGAAAAATATATAACTTAAAAACTTTAATTTAAAACACACACATATTCCTCCTCCCACCCCCTTCTGGGACCTGACCTAATGATCTGTAAATGTTAGACAAGCACTCAATCACTGAGGTCAGTCAGCTCTCCTTTTACTTTTTATAAGACTGGATCACACTAAGTTGTACCGGCTGGTTTTGAAGTTACACTGCACCCAGGCAAGGCCTTGAATTAGTATCCTCATACCTCAGTCTCCTGAGCAGCTGGATAGAACTTTGTACCACTAAGTCCAGCTTTAAAAAGTTGTAAGGACTGGCAAGTCAGGGGTGAAGATGTTTACTATAAAGGTTGATGAACAGGGCAGAAGCAGAGAACTTCCTCTCCGAAGCTGTCCGTGAACCTTCACATGCATGCTATAGCATACAAGCACCATATATATACACACATAAAATAAATTTGTTAAAATTTTTTAATTACTTTTTAAGTGAGAGCTAAATTTCAGGAAAATAAAGTTTTGAATAAAAATCACCACATATACATTATACCTATTTTTAGTTCTCTATCTTTATCTCAAAAACCAAATAAATTAAAGAAAAAGCAAGCTCACCGAGGTATTCCCACTTCGAAGCCGCTCTGCTATGAACTCATCCATCAGATCAGGAACATTGGCACTGCTGCCACCAGTGTCACTATTAAGAGGAGGCAGTTTGGGGCTCGTGTCCTCTTTACTTACTAGAAGCAAATAAATAACTACATATAGTGAGCAACAATTTAACTGTACCTTCTAAATTTGAAACAAAATAATCCAAAATAAAGTACCTCTGCCATATCAATTATTTGCCAAACATGCACTTATGAATAATTTCCCTCCTTTTGGATTTAATATTTAAGAATTAGTAAATTGTATTTACTTTATTTAACTAAGCAGATGTTAGTCAATCTTCAGTATGACCTTAAACAGCAAGAAAGCTAGAGGTAAGCACTAGCTGAAGTCAGGTTAATATTGCCTATAAAGAAACTGGTATATTATATTTTTCTTTCTTCCTACTCTATGCTGCTCCAGAGCCTTAATAATTCACAACTCCCTCAGATTTTCCCAGAGAGTAACTGTAAGGAATATATCCTTTCAAATCATGCAAATTTCAGTGAGACACAAACACACTTAGGTTTGAACACAAATTAAAATTTCATGATTTGGTATACTGTTTTTTAGATTTAGTCTAAAATCTAACCTCAATGCTTAAAGAAAAAAAGGTTCAATTTTCGCAAGATTCAAGCAAAAATAAAACCAAAATAGTTACTAGATTTGCTTAATATTAACACTACAATATGATTTTATAGTAACAAAATTATTTTCACTTGGGAAACTAACTTGTGGGAAAAAAGATAATTATGTCAGTATCATACTGTTGAAAAGTTCATTTCTCTGTAGAAGAAAAACCAGTGCTATTTATATTCCTACTGAACCACAAAGAATTTCAGACTGTGTAATACCATTGTCTTTATATTACCGGCCAGGCTTTGCTAAGCTGTAATATACTGCCCTCAAGTGGCATTAATGGCTCAATGCAAGATGCATTATACAGCGTTGTTAATCATGCTAACAAAAACCATGTTAAAACAAATGAAATCAAAACCTACCTTACTGCTGAAAGTTAAAGTTTCTGTATCTGTAAAGTTGTTTAATTTTGAAACAAGATGAAGTGGTTACTACAATCTTGCTTCCTTTTTCTAATCTGCACATTTAGGTTCCACATTGAAATAACATTAGCTATTATGAAACCTTAGTGCACATTTAAAATCTCATAATAAAGATTTAAATCTTGCAAAGATTTAACATATTATATACACAAGAATGAAAATCTAAAGGCCTACAGCACTTTTTTCAGAAATGCCTTGAACGGAAAGTGATTAAATCTTTGAGATTAAAGAAAGGGTTTCCTCTTCAATTATAATGTTGATGTTGGTTGTAGGACTTTGATTTCTGTCATGTTAGATGTCAAAGTAACCATCTACCAAGGAAAAAATACAAGACCAACTCAGCAGTAAGAATAAGCGAATTCAATTAGATACAGCTAATGCCCATTTTGACATAAAGTAGTGGGGCAAGAGAGAAAGTACAGCCAACTCCTCAGTAAACTTCAAGACTCAGTGCACACTCAGAAAAATCCTTGACCTTTGAAAGGTCATTAAATTTGTTTCTGTATCTTCCCCTTTCTATTTTATTGTTCAGCAGCAAAGAGGTTTAACTAAATGCCTCATAAGGGAAATTAGTAATTTAAATAAATATTGTATGCTGGGAAAAATACAGCTGGGGAAAGGCGCATGCATAACCAAACAGAGAGAAAGCAGTGACCATCCCAAAGCTTTTTGATTGCTTATAGCTTGCTTCAGTTGCATTAAGCCAAACTGGTGCTGTCTTTCTCCTTTTGCGCTCTGCACACTGTAAGTGCTCACCTGCAGCTTTCCTTCCAAAATAGCCCATTACATGACTGTACAGATCCCTCAGTGGAGCCTCTGGTGGCATTCTGTTCTGCCTCTGTGGGGAAACATTTGCCTTCGGCTTCGAAAGAGCATGTACAACAGTTTTATAAACGCCACCCAGGGAGCCCTGCTGTAGTCCTGCCTCGTGACTCGATGACCTAAGAGTACTGCGACTCCCTAACTGGTTACTTGCAATTCCTTCTTTCTGTAATGTGGCGGTGGGGATCTCTGTGGATTCCTTCACTGTTTTGCTAACTGATGCTGCACCAATCATATCTAGAGGTCTGTACACACCAGGTTTTACAAGGTCTGTACCACTAGTTGAGCTGGTCTGTGTATTGCTGGTACTGCTATTGCTACTACTGCTAAAGCCACTGAGCTTCCGTAGTCTCATCTTCCATGGAGCCTCTTTATTTTCCAGTGGATTATAAAACTGAACAGACTCAGTAGATGGCCTAAAAGTAACATGAACAGTATTTCGTTTCTTAGCAGCAATTTTCATGATTTTGGCCCTATGAGTTACTGTTTCAGACAAGCTCCTCTTGGTTGGAGAAAGCTTGCCAGTGTTGGAAACATGAGGCATTCTGCGGTTTACTGGTGCTTTTAGTGCAGTTTTCTTGGCATGCATAATATAAGGGGTGAATTTTTCATTAACTTGTATACTCTTAAGCTTTTCACCTAGTGTTATATCTACACAGGCATCTACTTCTGTGGCTGTTTGTCTATACAGAGGTTTCTTTTTTTCTTTATCACAAGGGCTACCTAAACTAGGATCCAATGACTGTTCATCAAGATTTAGTTGTTTTGATTTTTCAGCAGTTTGTGTTCTCGCAAAACTAACTGACTGGTTAGGTGCAAGAGTACTCGTGGAGACAGCTGAGCTTGGTTCTTTTTGAAACGCTGTATTTTCAAAAGTCCCAACACAAGACATTAGATTTTCTGGTTTTATTTCCTGGCCTATGCACTCTAATTTATCTAAAGATGGTATTTCATCTCTAGTTACTGCAATAATCACCTTCTGAGAAGCTGTATCGTTACCTAGCTCATTTTTACTATGATTTTCCTGGTTTTCCTTAAAGTATTCTTTCAGGGAAGAAAGAAGATCCTCATCTCCTTCAAGGTCAATGTACTGGATTTGTTCGAAAGCTGCATCTGCAAGTTCTACTGGACCTATTAAATGACAAAGATGGTCATATATGCTATCACCAACTTCCAGAGAAGACTCTCTGCTATGAGTATCAGTGATGTGGCTTTCAGTGGATCTAGTTATTGAAGAAGCCTCTGTGGAGTTCTGCAAGCCTGGAGCATGACGGGATGAACTGTCAACGACAGGAACTGCACCTTTGGCTCGCTCAACACTGAATGGCTCCACGATGTCAGAAGTGCTGCTGCTTCGAGGCAATGGCTGGTCCTCATGCAAAGCTCCGAAAACTTCATTTCCAGTGTCTTCACTCTGTGAAAAATGTCGGACTCTGGTGGAACGGGGAAGGATTTGAGCATCATCAATATCTGCAAAAGAAAAAAATTATTTATAGTAGAAACTACAGAAACATAAAAAAAATTATTTCATCCACAACCCAGGAATATGCTTCCCAATAAAATTCTGATTCATTTTGTAAGTTCAACTAAAGAAAACCAATTAAAAAATATAGCTGATTTTTCAAAACTATGATGGCCCAAGGCATATGGTGTCAATGCATTAGAAAATGACCAAGATACACGTGAGATGTTAACATGCATATGGAGAGTGGAGATGAAACACTTGGAAGTGCAGTCTAAGATAGAGCTGTGCCAATACACCGAGCAATTCAGACCAGTTAGTTTTTCCTATTCAGGTTGTGAGCAAGGGAGAAAAGAGATCATAACATGCAAAGCTGATCTAGGTGTTCCATGCAGACTTTTAGAAATTCTGCTCCACTAGGCAGGAAGAAGACATTGCCTTTTCCCAACTGCGGCTATACATACTGTAGTAACAGAAATCTCCCTTGTCCTTAACATTCTCTCTATCAAGACACTGTATGCTCTCTTCTGTTTTACTTTATTTACTATAATCTTAAGTTCTATTCTTTACCATCTAATATAATCAGTAAAAAACAAAGTATGATCAGTATATAATTAAGTTATTTTTTGTTTTTGATAAAAATATTTAAATCTGCTATAGAGAAATTTTATCTACCTATGAGAGGCCCTTCTCATAAACAACCACTGTGCTGGGTAGTTTTTCATCAATTTGACACAAGTTAAGAGTCATCTAGGGCCGGGTGGTGGTGGCTCACGCTTTTAATCCCAGCACTTAGGAAGCAGAGGCAGATGGATCTCTGTGAGTTTGAGGCCAGCCTGGTCTACAAGCGCTAGTTCCAAGACAGGCTCCAAAGTGACAGAGAAACCCTGTCTCGGAAAAAGAAAAAAAAAGTCATCTAGGAAGAGGAAACCTTAATTGAGAAAATGCCCCCACCAGACTGGCCTGTGAGCAAGCTTGTGGCACATTTTCTTGATTTGATTAATGACTGATATAGGAAGCCTGAACACTGTGGGTGGCGCCAGCCCTCTGCAGGTGGCCTGAGTGTCATAAGCAAGATGTGACTGCCTCGCTGAAAAAGGTACCAAGCCATGTGGCTAATACAGACAAGAATAATGGGCTAATCTAAGTTATAAGAGTTAATAAGAAGCCTGAGATAATGGGCCAATCAGTTTACAATTAATGTAGACCTCTGTGTGATTTCTTTGGGACTTAATGACTTGCAGGAACTGGGTAGGATAGAAATCCCTCACCAACATATGTGTATACACACACACACACACACACACATATACATACATATATTAAATTTTTCAAAGTGTAATTGTGGAAATTAACACCATGCCTATGACCTCATTATAAAGTCTTGCCAGGCAGTGATGGCTCACACCTTTAATTCTAGCAGTTGGAAGGCAGAGGCAGATGGATCTCTGCATTTGAGGCCAGCCTGATCTACAGAGCAAGTTCCAGGACAGCCAGGAATTTTACATGGAGAAATCTTGTCTCAAAAAAAAAAAAAAAGCAAATAAATAAATAAATAGTCTTTAGCTTATTTAGAAATTAAAAATATGTATCTACCAGCAAAACAAAATGAGAATTTTAAGAGACTATCATTGCTATTTATTACATTTGTAATGTAAATGCTAAGTAACAGAACTAAACCTGCCAAGGTGGCTAGCCCAGGGATACAATCTAGCACTTAGGAGGCAGAGGGATGAAGAGCTGAGTTCAAAGCTAGCCTATGCTACAAAAGAGCACCTTTGTCTCAAAACAAAAAAGTAATAAACTATCACAGAAGCATTCTAATTAAACATTTAGATCAGAGTAAAGCTATCATTTATCTACAAATACAAAGTAATTTAGATTTACATCCTCTAGAAGGTAAGGGCAGTTTCCTTGTTTACAAAAGGTAAACTGTTAGTCAGTGTAATTTCAGAATCCATAAGACAGCTAAAATGGTGGTATTTCTGCTATCTTAAATAACAAGAAAAAAATTCTTGACCACTGAGTCAATGCTTCATGGAAGCCTATAACTTGTAGATGTGGCACGTCTTATTTTTACGTTTCCTTGGTAATATTTAGCATTAAAGCATTGAAAATTATTTTCTGTATTAAAAGGTACATCTTTCTGGATATTGTGTTATTTTGCTAGTTTGAGAGGTAAATTGTGCATTAAAGTATTACTGTTAGCTTGCAGCATATAAGCATGAGACTGTCTCAAACAACAAGGTCACCTGATCTGAGGGGTAAGGAGGAAATATTTCATTTTTCTTTTAGCATTTAAAAACACATTTTACTGCTGCTTCTGGTGCTGTTTGTGTGTTCCTTCAGGGTAGACCTGATGCCTCTTCTGTGGAGTAGTAGCTGAGAAGATGCCAGTAATTTTTATGGCAGATGAGAAACCCAAAGGAGTCAAGACTGAGAACAATAATCATATAAATTTGAAGGTGGTAGGCAGATAGTTCTGGGGTGCACTTTAAGAAGCAAATACCTCTCAGTGAACCAATGAAAGCCTATTGTGAATCACAGGGCTTGTCATTAAGACATTGGTTTGATGGATAACCAATCAGTGTAATAAACACACCTGCGCAGCTGGAAATAGAGGCAGAAGATAAACTTGGTGTGTTCCAGCAGCAGACAGGAGGTGCCTAATAAACAAGGAGACTGCTACTTTACTATAGCATTTTGTTATAGACCAAGAATATATTCCCACATGTCTTTAATCCCAGCACTTGGGAGGCAGAGGCAGGCAGATCTCCGTGAGTTCAAGGACAACCTGGTCTAAACAGCGAGTTCCAGGACAGCTAGAACTGTTACACAGAGAAACCTTGTCTCGAAAAACAAAACAAACCAAAACCAAAACCAAACAAAATAAAAATGAAAGAATACATTCTCAATTAGAAAGTAGAAATTTAAAAGAAAGAAAGCAAACAAGCAAGCAGAAATATGGTTCCAAAATATCCTGACTACTGAAGTATAGATTTCTGTTTTTTTTTAATTTCCCCATTCCTATTTATTTATTGTACACAAATAACTGGTGTGAATCCTAGATAGTTTTCCCTTCAAGTCAAGCATTTTTTTAAATATTTATTTATTTATTATGTATACAATGTTCTGTCTGCAGGCCAGAAGAGGGCACCAGACCTCATTTAAGATGGTTGTGAGCCACCATGTGGTTGCTGGGAATTGAACTCAGGACCTTTGGAAGAGCAGGCAATGCTCTTAACCGCTGAGCCATCTCTCCAGTCCTTTAACCGCTGAGCCATCTCTCCAGCCCTAAGTCAAGCATCTTCTTGTTTAAATAAAATTCCTGCTTTTAAAAATTTTAGCACCTATGATAATTATTTGTAAAATATAAAGTTTCTGACAATAAATTTTCTAAAGCCCAAAGGTTCTAAAAACAAAAAAGAAACTTACTAACAGTTTTTAAAATAGGAGACTATCTTATCCAACCAAAAAGTTAAGAATTAGTAACCAAAATAATTTTTAATTTTTCTAAATAAGTAAAAATTGTGTTTTTTAAGATTTTAAAATATTTTAAGTAGATTGCTTTTAAAAGCCTAGAGCAAAATAATTATGTTTACAATAAACAAGGAGGTTCTCTTGAATTGTATCTAATTCCGTTATCAGACAGAAACTTTGCCTTGTTTGCTAATTTAAAGAAATCAATTATAGTAACACATACACAAATGAAAATCTGTGCTGTTTGCATAGAAATATTTGTTATTTGGAAGGAGCAATGAAAAGGCAAAATATTTATATTTTTTATGGCTAATACTTATAGCCGAAGACAAACTATTTATTCATTCATTTATTTAGAACTAAGGGCCACATTTAAGAGAAATATGCATCACTTTCTCTCATGAATTAAAGTATATATTATTCCAGGTAAATACCATCCAACTGTCCTACAGTCTGCACTGAAGCCCTAAATTTTACTGATGGATTCATCAAATAGTTATGGATCATCTGGGCACAGTGGCTCACATCTTTAAACCAGGCATTCTCTGAGGCAAAGACAGGTGATCTTTGAGTTCAAAGCCAGCCTGGTCTATAGAGTGAGTTCTAGGATGGCCAGTACTCTGTAGGAAAACCCTGTCTCTAAAAACCTACCAACCAACCAAACAAACAAACAAAAAAATCTTATGGGTCATCAAGGTTTGGATTAAGGCCAAATTGCCCACTTTACTTTTGGCATTTAACTGCAAGTTCAAATACCGATTTAATTATACACTAGCTCTAACTTATTAGATTATGGTTTCAAAATAATACTTGAATATTTTCCAAATACACCATAATATGAGATTGGGCATGGTGGCTTGTGCATGCTGTCCCAGAACTTAGGAGGCTGAGGTGAGAGGATCATTGTTGTAGGCCAGCCTAAGCTACGTAGTTTTACATTAGTTTGAGCTACAAAGTAAAACCATGACTCAAAACAAGAACAGTATCAGAATACTATTCAGAAGTACTTCTTATATATTCTATCTAGAAATTGCATATATCTAATAACTAAATGCTTTGTTGTTCCATTTTGAGAAATGTAAATATTTTGCCTTTTATAATTCTTCACAAAGCATCGAACATAAGATATATTTAGACATTTCGGCACTTACATATAAGTAATTCTCAATTACTGGAACCCTGATAATTTAAAAGAAAATTTGATCTTGCCGGGCAGAGGTGGCACACGCCTTTAATCCCAGCACTCAGGAGGCAGAGGCAGGTGGAACTCTATGAGTTCAAGGCCAGCCTGGTTACAAGAGCTAGTTCCAGGTCAGAGAAACCCTGTCTCAAAACAAAAACAAACAAAACAAAACAAAAGAAAGAAAAGAAAATTTGATCTTGATGGAATACAGACGAAAGAGAAAAATTAACTAAAATATCATTAGCACAGATCTTTCAGTCCACTAAACTAAAGATAGGCTTTAAAAAGAAAAGATAAAAACACCCTACACACACACACACACACACACACACACACACAACCAAAAGACGCCAGTACCTCTTAAAACCAGCAATGTCACAGAAACACCTAAGAAAACTGCTAGGAAAAGTACCTCATAATGCCCAGGTAAGTTCACTGAAATACCACATTTTTCACAATAACTATACTCAAGTTTGCTTCTGTCCAAAAGATATGATACTGTATAATTTTATATATAAGCAACATAAATTAAAGGCAATACTAACTGTGGTGATGAAGTAAACAGCAGTCACTGTGGAGATGAGTGGTTACTGGCATAGACTAACTAGGGAAATTTTAAGGCAGTGGAAATGTTCCATATTTATTTGGATGGATGGTATATTATAATTCTCCAGACTCACTGAGCTGAATACATGCATTTTATTAAATGATAACTGTTTTAATAAAAGAGCATGCCATCCTGGTACTGATAATCAAGATCTAATCCAAAGGGAAAGCTGAGGTTTTTAAGTTCCTTGGAATTAGGGCTACATGAAATGGCTTAAAGAGATTTGAGAGCATCCTTTGACTTTCTACATAGTGTTTTATCTAATACAAAGTAACTATTAGATTAAATGTTTTCTTCAGTGATTATATACCCTTAATTAGTTCCAAAAAAACAGAAGGGAGGAAATAATATTTAAGATTTGCCATATTGTTAATCAAAACAATGAAACATTCAAAGTCTATTATCTGTCATGAGACATCTATGATACAGGTATTCATTACTATATCTTTTAATCACCTGAAAGAAAAAAAATCAAATGTAACAACTTGACCTTTTACAATAAAAAATATAAGACATTGGCACAGCACTAAACTTAGCACTTCCAGAATGAACTGCAAGAATAGTTCAAATAACTCAAAATGTTGATTTCTCAATTATTTTCCAATTTCCCATACCTCCCCCCAAAGAAATTAACTTTTGAAGAGTTTATTTGATTAAGCAAATTGGAAAGCAGAGGATTAAAAAGTGAACAGGGTGGTGCAGAAATTAGCAGAGGTGGCACTACCTGAAAGCTCATCAGAAAGGGGAGTGAGAACAATATCAGGCAAGAAGGGTTTGGAAGTATGGATCAGAACAGGAGCACTTTTAGCACTGCGAATATAGGCCGATGGCAGAGCACATTCACCAATGGATCGGCTTCTCATGGCTTTAAAAAGGAAAAGAAAGAAGTGGGGAGGAAAAAAGAAGAGTGACTACAATGAAAGGCTGTGTCACAGAAAAAGCAGCAACAGAGAAAACTAAAAGATCCAAAGGAAGGAAACTTTAAATTAAAAACATTTCAGCACGGCAAATACTGGCAAGCTGTAAGAAAAGAAATCACAACACACATTTTGAATGTAATTCTTTTGGTGTAAAGCAGGAAAATGCCTACTATTAGCAATTACAATGGAACAGCATTAAAAAAAAAACAGCAGACACTTCAGCACATTTAAAAAAAAAAAAAAACAAGAAATGAGAGAGCTATCAAATGGAATCACTGAAAAATACTCCATATTATTAGACCAAAACAAGACTGGTACCCTAGGTGGTCATTTCTCTGAGCAATTCTTTTTAAGAAAGCTAAATTCTACTAGCAAATCATTCCATTTTCATATTCTTACCCAAATAAAGCCTTCTAATTACTAATAGGTCCTTTTATGCAGTTTGATTTGTCATGACTTACTCTTGTGTTTAGTAGTTGTTCCAGGTGAGAGAAAACTTAAGCAAACCAGTGTCTGTCACTTACACTAGAGTACAGTAGTACAACTTTAAAGCTTTAATTAGAAACATTTATAGAAAGTAGAACTCTCATCAACATGAAGAATCACTTTCCTGAGTGGACATGGGTGGACACCTGTACTCCCAGCACTAGGGTGGTTAGAGAAGGAAGATCAGGAGTTCACAGTCATTTCCAACCACACAGTGAGCTCTAGGCCAGCCTGGTCCACAACATACCCTCTCTAAAAGCAAAGCAAACACACAATGACAACAAATATAGCACCACGCTCTTAAGAAAAATACAGTTTGTGCTCATACAAATAATAAACACATAAAAACTTCAAAGTCTCTTTTTAAAGACAAAAACTGTTGGGTACTTTCCAAAACCTGTACTTTTGGTTGCACTGGATAGTTTCATAGAAGAGTCACTAGATCACAAAGGTAGAAACTTTTAGTTCCCATAGCAGTAACTAGTAACTTAAACTTTCCAGTAATTTCTGCTTCAGTTAGAAACTATTGACTATATGAACTTATAGGCACTGCTATGTAAGAACACTGTACTTAAACTGCACTGCATAGTATTCAGTGCAAATGACAGAGGCAAAAAGAAACAGAAAAAAAAAAAAAAAAAAAAAAAAACTCTTGGCTTCAGGGATTTTACATTTTCCCTTTGCCCAGAATGTATCTCCTACAGATTCTTCCAAAGTATGCTTCCTCAAATCTACGTTCTCAAATTGTATAATACAGAAGCCTACCTTGATCTAAATCTTGCTCTCCCTCCTGCTATTCTCTAGTCTTTGACCTTGCCTTGCATTTCTTTGCAATTTCCTACTACTTATGTCGACTGGATCTGTAAGCTCAACATTAAAACTGTAAGTCCCAGTGACTGTTTTTAAATTTTGATTTGATCACTTCCTAGGTTTTTAATCAAGATCAAGTATTTGTTCTTAACTATATCCTTAATGTTTAGAACAGTGTATTAATACTGAATATTTAACTTTCTATCCATTCAAACGTATAAAATCCATGGTTAACCACAGTATATAAGCAATGCGTGTTAGGCCTCTAAGGGAATAAAGGGTCTTCAGAAGAATGTATAAGAAACTGGTAGGTCTGCCTCTAGTGAAGTCAACGGTGAAGACAGGGCAGAGGATGCTAGGAGGGCTTAATGGAATGCATGGGTTTTAGACTGAATTAAATAAGCACATTAATTCACCATGGCCATAAAACATTAACTTTAAAAATTAAGAAATTAGTCAGTCATGGTGGCTCTTATCTGTAATCCCAGTACACAAGAAGCTGTGACAAAATTACCGAAAGTTTGAGGTAAAGTGTTTCAGACCAGCCCAGGATATAGTGTGAGACCCTGTCTCAGAAAGCAAGAAACAAACAAACAATATTTAACTCTAACTTTCAAAGCACTTTCCAACTTTATGCAGGTACCTTTCTTCATAAAACTTTTCATGATTTACTTTTTGTTTACTGGACTTGAAACCTGAAACAATATCATACAATTCTGTTTCAGGTGGGAGAAGTAGTGTCGCTACCACTAAAAAAATGAAGCACTTAAAACCTAGGAAGGGGAGCCTAGATGGTCAGTGAGTCACCAAGCCTGACAACCTGAATTAAATTCTGGGACCTACATGGTGGAAACAGAACCAACTCAAGAAAGTTGTTTGCTAACCTCTTTATGCACGGAGTGGAACACACACAAACACACATAAATACACACACACACATGCACACAAAATCATTTTTAAAATATAAAACCTAGAAAGATTTGGCAAATTGTCCAAGGTTACCTAGATATTTAGTAAGAAAAAAGAGTAAGAAAGAACTTATGGCATAAGCCCTCCCTTGAATTTCTGGCAGAATCCTCTCTACTATATAATTTAGTCGAGATATATGGTTCTTAGAAAAAAATAAGACAGTTGCTAGTTCTACAGTATGCTGCGTTGCCTTAAGCCTACAATGCTTCCCACAGTGTTCCTACACCACTTTTTATGACATTATAAAAACTATTTTATGTGCTTAAAAAAAAAATAAAAGCATAGATTTCTTCTTGACCTCAGTTGCCAGCCAACAGAGGGAGTGAATTAATTCCTGGTTGAAAGTTCCTAAAGCCAATAAGACTATGTAATTTTAATACTACAAGTTCACTAACATCTCCATATTTGTGAAGATAATTACTTAATAAAAATATACCAGCTCTTGCTTAAGTTCTGCATGTTGAATACAAGTTCTACTTTTTGAATTCTATAAAATATAGATTTTGGATATATAATATATATAATAATATAAAATATAATTTGGAAACAAGGATACCTAGAATGAAGTAAACTGCATAAACACAAGAGTATATATATATTAGGCTTATAGGCATGCTACTGAACTATGCAAACTACTGGGGAAGGAGGTGCTAGAAGTTTTTTATCTCCCCAAAGAAAAAAGCGTACGCAGATAGCATCTATCCCTGTACTGCTCGTCTAATCCCATGATTTTAGAGTACATACCAACAGTTTTTTGCCGTACTATACTCCTTGCCTTTTCAGTTCCTGGGGAGCCAGTGGTTGTTGCACTTCTTTGTCTCATGGGTGCTTGGCCAGGCTGATCACGACTCCATCCTCTAGAAAATGACTTGTCAACTGAAACTTTCTGAAATTCATGTCCAACTCCTAGAAATGCAGTATTAGTATGTAGAATGGTGGTTGCCTGGGTTGCCATCTTTAAATTATCAGGAATACATTGTTGCAGAGTCTAAGGTTGCCTCACAATACATTAGAAAGTCACTATAAAGATTTTTTTAACTTTATTTTGCATAAAAACCATAGTCAAAACTTAGGAAGATTTTCAAAATTATATTAATTATTTCATCAACAATAAACTATTATAATGCTCTACATCTAGAGATAAGAAATGACCTAAAGGAAAGTCATCTTGTAGTGACAGCTTTTAAAATTCTCCAATAACAGCCACTTGAGAAATAAAAAGTGCAGGAAAATAGTTTGGAAATATCCTTAGTTATCATGACTAAATATAAAATATGACAAGTATAATTTCTAGCTGGCAACTTATTTTTTAAAATGCCAAAGACATGATAGTGATATAATAATTATGCCACTGCCCCCACTTCACTTTAATATTACATAAATACTATTTCACACCTAGAGAATGTTTACTTGTAGTTTAAAATAAAATGCTTTCAAGAGAATTTTCCAAGTAATTACTCTATACTTTAAACATAGAAGAAAGTCATCTTTTCAGTTCTATATAAAAACTGCTTATACTAAAAGGCAAATACAGTTTATAAATTTTGACTTGCATTAATCATTTAAAATAAAAGTTAACATTCTATATTATTTAATTTTAGTTAAATATAAGACTGACCATAACACATATAAATATACATATAAACATACATACACACATATATATGATATTCTTTATCTTACTAATTTTAAGATTAAGAAAATATCAATATATTTCTGAATTTTATTGTCGGAAGTTTTAAACCTCCAGGATAAATGAAGGGAGAATAGAAAAAAATCTTTCTGGCTTGGTTTTCCCCAACTCAATTATTTAAACAGACTGGTATGGAGAATCTTTGAACAACTCTTACCTTTCCCTTTGTGCTTTTTTTGTTTCTGTTCACTCAGCTTATCCAATGGCAAATCACTGAGATCCAAACTATATAAATTCCTGGCTAAAACTTTAGTTAGTGTCTCCATGGTCAGAGACCACTCCGTGGCCAATTCCTCCCAATAGGTCAATGACGACAACACTGACAGTAAGTCATCCCAGAGTTCTCGAGAGATGTATACATTTAGATTTGCTTTGATCCAGGCAACAATGAGAGTCTACAAAGACAAATATTCAAAAGTAACAATGAGATTTGTTTAAAGTGTGACTTCAAAATCAACTATTCAATTCTTTTTATCTAAAAACCAAAAAAATTTTATCACAGAATATGTTGTACAAGCAACTAATGCAATTACTAATACCTGATAAGAATTCTGGGTAACTACTAATTCGCAGTAACATTAAGGCATAACTTTTATGTTGCACTGCATTATTGCTAAGTAAAACTTATGTAAGAGATGGTTCTGTATTATTTAGTGTTGAAATTGTGCTGAAATTGAGTTCTTAAGTGAAAAACTTCAAATGACATTCCCAAACTAAAGATGGAAATGACTATAATGTGGAGGTTTGTTTTTCTACTACAACTACAAAAAAGGAGGGGGTCCTAGAGATGTACTTAATGAAATATCCTTGAAAAATAATACACAAACTAAAGGTTAAAATTACATTTTATTTTAAAGATACAACAGAAATTAAGAGCATTCTGTAATAAATCCAATTACAGTATTAAAAGTTTATACTTTAGAGAGCAGAAAATACTGGTTATCTGGTATCCCTTGAGGTTTTATAGATTGTTACTAAATATTTATCCTATTAATGATTAAGTAACAAAATAAAAAGTTTTCAAAACTGTAACTCCATGGATTTTGCTAAGGAATTATTATAAATTCACACATGAAATGTAAAGACAGCACTGAAGTGACTAGTGACCTTTCGTTCTGTCTCTAAATGTTCAAACTTCAAAAGAAGTTATTTTGCACAGCAAGCTAAATTTCTATCTTTTTGTGGCTCCTATCACTAGACTACTTATAAAAATGAAGAATTTTCTAAAAGTTTAGATAACACGTTTCTATTTTAAAAGTTAATTTACCATCAGCAGAGTTTTTAGGTAGTGACTACGAGCTGAAAAATGCCAGTTATATGGCTACATTTATGGTTAAGGATTAGATAGGAAATAGTCTTTACCTCTGACATAAAGAATTATTTTAATCATGTAATTTTATTTAATGTGTCGCCATAAAAATATTTCCTGTTTTCAGAGTTTATAGTAAGTTTAAAGTCAGTACATTACCTTCATGTTGAAAAAATATGCAATTCCTTTATAATCAAAAGTACCACTGATCAAATCAACTCGAGGAAGGAGAACAATAAAAGTCTATGGGGCTGCAGCACAAGAATGACTCTTGGTTATGTACTACATTTTTATTACTACAGAACAAAATGAAAAATGTTTTTCCTAATGATCCCAGAGATTCAGAAACTCATAAAACACTCAGGTATTATTCCTGAAGCCCTTTGCTAGCTCTCTGAAATGATAAGCATGCACCACACTGGAGGGAAAATAAGGCCATTACTCTTCGTCACAACGTTTCTCTTCCATTACGTGGTGAATTTGTGTGCATGGCTATTCAGCTGAGCAGCTTTTAATTTAGCTCTATAAAAGGTACTTAAACAGATTTCTGATTTAAAGCATTTTCCCCTAACAAGCTCAGCTTCAGTGAATCTTTTAAAAATGAACACACTTCTAGCTATCTATTTATTTTTATTGCCTGGAAAAGTGGTCCTGCAAGTCGACCTGCCAGGGTCATGGTTTTTTTCCCCTGGAACTGCAGAAAAGCTTGTGATGACATCTTCAGCACAGACTCTGTGACTCTGAGCAGCACGAGCAGCATCTGTTCCCTTAAAGAAAGAAGATCCATTAATGTTTCTTCCTGCTTTGGGTTACTGATCAATTTTCATATCCATATGTTGTGAAAATAACATTACCACTGGAATAACTCAAATACTAAATCTTTGAAAGAGCACCAAGTTTTTAGTATTCTTTAACATTAAAATTAAGAATTGAAGTTTGTAAGCCTTTATGAAGCTATCATGAAACCCTTTAGGGTACAATACCTTCAGGTACAAATTTTATGCTGTATGGTTTTAATAATGAACACTTGGGAAAAAAGAAAAGGCAAAGATATTGCTTCTCTTCCTCCCAACTCCCCCTTCCCATTTGTTTCTTGAGACAGAGACTCATAAAACCTAGGCTGGCTTCAACATTCCTATAGAGCCAAAGATGACTTTGAACTCCTAATCCCTCTGATTCCATGTCCCTAGGGTACAGAAGCTTGCCACCATACCCTTTCCTCCCTTTTAGTTTCAGTGATTTAGAAAATCATTTATATGTTTACAGGTGTATCTGTGTGAGTATAGGTCACATGTGTGCAGGCACCTGACGAAGTCAGAAGGCATCAGATTCCCTGGAGCTGGAGTTACCAGCAGTGGTGGACCTCCTAATGTGGGTGCTGGGAACTGAACTCAGGTTCTCTAGAAGGGCATAAAGAGCTCTTAACTGCTGAGCCCCATTTAACAACTGTTTCAGTCTTTTGTTCTACATGTGTATTGGAAATGGAACTAATTCTAACATTGTCTTTACCTTAAACTCGTTCTTCGAGATGCTTCCTGCTGATACCATAAAACTACAGCTGATATTTGGAAACAAATTCAGCAACATACCGACATATGAGGCTGATAGCTAAGCATAGTGGAATGCACCTGTAATCCTCAGGGGACTGAGGCAGGACGGGTGGTATGTTTAGGACCACAGTAAGACCTTGTCTGCCCAAAAAAATAAATAAGTAAATAAAAAAGGAAGGAAAAGGAAAGAAAGAAAACTGACAAGAGAGTTTTAGTTGAGTATAGAGGCAAGCCAGAGTCCAAGCCCCGATCAGTCTCCACCACAGAGGCTACTGTACAGGCCCTATCTAGGTAGGCACAGCTTTAAGGATGGTCACTGTTAAGAAATGTGGGTAAAGCAGTAAGATGTCCCAGATCTAGATGTCATTTGGAGGGAGGAAGTGAATCAAATAGAAAATTAACAATCAGATAAAAATAAAATTGCCTGAGGCTAGAGGCAATAGCAAAGCATTTGCCTATAGTGTGTGAGGTAAGGCTCAACACCATAAAAAAAAAGCAAACAATGCAATCTTGTGCAACCACTTTGGAAATCAGTGTTTCGGTTTCTCAGGAAATTTGGGATCAACCTACCCCTGGACCCAGCAATACCACTCTTGGGAATATACCCAAGAGATGCCCTATCATGACAAAAGCATTTGTTCAACTATGTTCATAGCAGTATTATTTGTAATAGCCAGAACCTGGAAACAACCTAGATGCCCTTCAATGGAAGAATGGATGAAGAAAGTGTGGAATATATACACATTAGAGTACTATGCTGCGGTAAAAAACAATGACTTCTCGAATTTTGCATGCAAATGGATGGAAATAGAAAACACTATCCTGAGCGAGGTAACCCAGACCCAAAAAGATGAACATGGGATGTATTCACTCATAATTGGTTTCTAGCCATAAATAAAGGTCACGGAGTGTATACCTGGTGAACCTAACGAAGCTAAAGAAGAAGGTGAACCCAAGAAAAAACATATAGTTATCCTCTTGCCTAAGGGAAGTAGATAAAATTGCCAGGGACAAAATTGGGATCTTGGGGGTGGGGTGGGGATAAGGGGGGACAGGGAGAGAAAAGTAAGAAGGGGAGGATTGGGGGAACTTGAGGAAACAGGAAGATTGGGATAAAGGAAGGTTGGATAGGGGAGCAGGGAAGCACATATCTTAGTTAAAAGAGCCACCTTAGTGTTGGCAAGAGACTTGAACCTAGAGTGGCTCCCAGGAGCCCAAGGCGATGTCCCCAGTTAGTCCCTTGGGAAGCTGAGGATAGGGAACCTGAACTGACCCTATCCTATAGCATTACTGACGAATATCTTTCATATCACCATAGAACCTTCATCTGGTGATGGATGGAGATAGAGACAGAGACCCACACTGGAGCACTGGACTGAGCTCCCAAGGTCCCAATGAGAAGCAGATGGAGGGAGAACACGAGCAAGGATGTCAGGACCACGGGGGGTGCACCCACCCACTGAGACAGTGGGGCTGATCTATTGGGAGCTCACCAAAGCCAGCTGGACTGTGACTGAAACAGCATGGGATAAAACCGGACTCTCTGATCATGGCGAACAATGAGGACTGATGAGAAGCCAAGGTCAATGGCAAGGGGTTTTGATCCTACTTCATGTTCTGGCTTGGTGGGAGCCTAGCCAGTTTGGATGTTCACCTTCCTAGACATGGAAGGAGGGGGGAGGACCTTGGACTTTCCACAGGGCAGGGAACCATGACTGCTCTTTGGATTAGAGAGGGAGGGGGAGAGGAGTGGGGGGAGGGGGAGAAGAGTGGGGGGAGGGGGAGAAGAGTGGGGGGAGGGGGAGGGAAATGGGTGGCTGGGAGGAGGCGGAAACTTTTTTTTTCTTATTCTCAATAAAAGAAAAAAGAAAAAAAAAATAAACAAAACACAGCCATTGCTCAGAGAATAAAATCTGTTTTTAGATTTTTCTATAATTATTTTCTAAATCTTTTTTAAAAACTTTCTTTATATTTATTCTATGCATATTTTACATCATATATCTTGATCCCATTCATTTCTCCATACCTTAGCAGCTGCCCTCTATACCTGCACTCACCCCTTCCCAAAATAAAACAAATTTTAAGAGACAAAAGGGGAAAAGGGGGAAAAATTAAAAATCTCATCATGAAAACTGCAGTGTGACACAGTGAGTCATGCATTAAACCCTTTGTCCATGCACTGTGAAAAGTCATTGCTAGGGCTCAAGCCTCTGGCTTCTGCTACACTGCAGATGCTGGTGGGCCCTCACTAGGACTCTTTCTAGATATCCTGTTGTTGCCTTGTGTCATGGAGATCCTGCAACTTTGGGTCTGTGAGTCAGGTCCCTTCACATGCCCCAGCAAATCACTGACGAAGTGGATGTTGGGGCCAGCCAAGTCATAACTCTGGTTCTGGGCCCTTGGTCTGCCTACCAGTTCTCCCCTGTCCTCACCACCAGGTTGAGCTCTCTAGTATTGCCCCTACTGATTCGTCTCTTGCAGCAATGAGTGAGGGGTGGGGCCAGTTCTCCTATTTTCACACTCAGAATAGGCCCTCTCACTCCTACACCATTAGGGCCAGCTCTAGTGTGTTGTCCAGGTGAGGAATAGGGGCCACTCTTCCGAGTCCTGCAGCTGATAAGGTCAGCTGTCTCATATGCTGCAGGTGGCAAGGGGTAAGGAGGAGCATCTCTCACCCTCCCACATCACCACTTGACAATGAATAATGGGGGCAGCTCTCCCATGCTTACAACTTCAGGCTGGCTCACCTACACTGTGCAGGGCCTGCTCTCCCAAGTGTTGCAGCTGGTGGGCAGCAGGGACAGCTCTCCAGCTCTTGTGACCTTAGGGCCAGTTTTGCATCTGCCTCAGGCACTCATGGGGAGGGGGCAACTGTCCCCTGCCCATGCTGCAACAGGACAGATGGGTGATGGGGACAGCACACTCTTGCCCACTACTTCAGGGGGCTCACCCATACCTCTGCCAACATGGTTAGCGCTATTGTGTCTCCCAAGTGAGGTGCAGGACATGCTCTCCCTAATGTTGCAGCTGGTGGGGGTCAGGGTCAGCTCTCCCATTCTTATGACCACAGGGTCACCAGAGATTAAAATTTTAAGTTAAATATTTGTTACCTTAGGCTTCTAGCTTAGCTATATGAAATGAAAATCTAACTACATACAACACAGTTTATAAATAAACCTCATCTTATTTACTAAACTTTAATTCATATATAAGGTGACTCATAATTTATACTACAAAAAGAGTAACTTTAATTAGCACAGAAAATCTCATAAAATCAATGAAAAATATGTGTACTCATATTGCCTTAGGCACTATGACTTCAGCTTTAAAGGAATTTCAAAGAATTCTGAGGGCTAGAAAGATGGACTCATCAGTGGAGAGCATGAGCTGCTCTTCCAGAGAACCTAGGTTCGATTCCTTGCACCCATATGGTGGCTCACATCTCCTTTAATCCCAGACCAAGGAGATCCAGTACATTTTTCTGGGCCTTTGCAGCACCAAGCACACGTGCAGGAAAAACACTCATATGTGTAAAAATTAAATTTAAATTTTTAATTAAAACTATGAAATAAACTCTAAAACTGTGTTTCACATGGCAACATTCCTGGCTCATCATTGATTCGAAACTTATAGAAAAAAAAATCATAGGACCAAAAGAAACATACTTCATGATGGGCAGTGATGGCACACGCCTTTAATCTCAGCACTCTGGAGGCAGAGGCATGCAGATCTTGAAGAGTTTGAGACCAGCCTGGTCTACAAAGTGAGTTCCAGGACAGTCAAGGCTATACACTGAAACTCTGTCTTGAAAAACAAAGCAAACTAAAGAAAGTAAAGAAAAAACTCTACTTCAGTTTGGTATGATTTCCTGGTTTTGTTTTGGAGAGAGTATACCTCTTTGTAGCCCAGGTGAGCCTCAACTCTGCAATCCTCCCACATCTGCCTCCCAAGTGCTGGATTACCAGTGTACACATCCATGTTTGGTTTTTAAAATAGAATACTTTTCAAAAGGAGAAAGACTATAATGCAAACTCTGTTTATCACTCATCATGAGTTCCATAAACAAAATCCAGTCATTGAATCTCCTGTGGCAAACTCAAGGAGACAAACATTATTAAGGAACAATGTGATGAGAATGCATGTGAAATGCTTGAAAATGTCTGGAGCACAAAGGGTTCCAAATATGTTAATAAGCATTTCTACGTGCAATTCTATAGAGACTTCAGTAAAGAATGTAGCTAAAGTGCTGGGAGATGGTCCAGCAGTTAGAGCACTGGCTGCTCTTGCAGAGGAGCCGGGTTCAATTCCAGCACTACATGGCAGCTCACAAGGCTCTTTAACTCCAATTCTAGGGGATCGGGAAAGGGAGGCCCTATTCTGGCCTCCACAGAACCTAGGCATAGTGTAGTTATAAACACGTAGGAAAAACACTTATACATATATAAATCTTTAAAGCCATTTCCTTCTCAGTAAGGAAACATAAATTAAGCACACCCTTTAACCAAGTGTTCCCACTTGTTAAAAATAACTCAAAAAAATGTAAGGTCCTATACTCTCCTGCCCCAAAATAAGAATACATGTGTGTGTGTGTGTGTGTGTGTGTGTGTGTGTGTGTGTGTGTGTGTGTGCCCATTAATAGATGTCGGTTTGTCGGTTAGGATAGTTACAGGCTTGTGTTTCCAGCTACTAAGGAGGCTGAGGCAGGAAGATCATACATGTAAGGCCTGCCTGAGCTACAGAGTGAGATCAAGGCTAGGATGGACAACTTAATGAGACCCTGTTCAAAATCAGTAAGTTGTGGTAGTTTACAATCATAATCCCAACACTCAGGAGACTAAGGCAGGAGAGTCAAGAAGCCCAGTCAGCCTGGAATACACAGATAGCAAGATCTTTCTACAAAATAAGTCAAAAAGTAAGTAAATAAATAAATAAAATTTTAAAGGAAGAAAAAAAAAAGGACCCAGGGATATAGCTATTAATTGTGTGTTAGAGAACTTCTTAGCATGTGCAAGACCATGGTTAAGTACCTAATACTGAAAAAAACCACACAATAAAAATATGCTTCACATGCTATATTACTACGCAATTGCATTGTGAACTAGTGAGTCAAATGTATACAAAAGGACAAACACCTCAAGAGAATGGGCTATGGGAACTTTAGGCTTTCCTTTTTGTTTTTTAACTTTTCTTGTTTTTATTATAACCATTATAAGCATTATTCTAACAAAAGCAATAAAACTGCTCTCCCTCAAAGGTCTACTTTTCTATTTAACTCACCAAGTACATAAAGGACTAAGTATATAGTATTACACTAAGTAAAGTAAGCATACAAAATTAAGATAACTGTATTATTCTTGGTGGTGGTTCCAACACATATGACTAAACAGACATTAATACAAGTAACTTAGGAATCCAGACAATTTTGAGAACTATACAGTAGTACCCATCTAGAACAAAAGGAAGTGAGGAAAAACTACATAGAAAAGAAATACAGAAAGAGGAAGGTGGAATCCACCACCTTTAGTGACCACAGAAAACATGGTAGACATTCTAAAGCAAAATTCAGAACACGCTCAGGAAAGATCACTTTGACAATTCTGGGAAGGATGCAAGGTGTAAGTTAAATTTAAGAAGTCAAACATAAGGAAAAAGCAGGAAGGGGCCTGTTAACACAAGGCTTTGAAAGCCACAGTAAAGAAATAGGCTTTAAAAGTTCAGTCAATCATCTACTAACATCTTCAATCACTTAACACAAGCAAAAATTAATTTCTCTATGTATATAGAAATACATGCATTCATTCATAGGAGAAAGAAATGAGGACATACACATACTTTAGATAGTTCGAGGGGTCTTATGGAAGCTTAATCAAGGATGTTTGGAATAAAATGAGACAGTCTACTGTCACTATGATTAGTATATAAATATTTGTACTCATTCAGAAATAACACTCTAATATTGTCACATACTCTATTCATAGACATTATCCCTTGAAAAATTACTATACTTATACAGAGAACAATAACTATATAAAGATAAAGAATTGTTACCAGGTCTTCTTGTCCATTGATACTTGCACAACCATGTATCGATAAATGTTAAGAATACGTTTACACATATCTGTGTGCTCATCCAAAAGATTTTTTATTTCATTCGCAGGTTCAAGAAGAAATATATTTGATGAGTTTATAATGAACACCTATAATAAGAGAAATCATTAATTATTCATAATGACATTTCAATGGTGGTTTTCATTTTCTCGTTTCTTTAGAACAGGATCTCACTCTGTAGCCCTGGTTGGTCTGAAACTAACTACACAGACCAGGATAAGATGAAATGAGTTGTAATCCTGCTGCTGCTGCTGTTGCCTCTTGCGTGCCAAATTATAAGCATCAGCCAACACATCTGGCTGAATGATAAATTTCTTATTTAAAGGAAAAATTAGACTGGCATGCAGGGTTAATACCTGTAATCCCAGAACTCAGAAAGATGACAAGGAGGCTGAAGGTGTGAGACCAGTCTGGGATAAAAAAATAAGACTTGATCTATCTATCTCTGTCTGTCTCTGTCTCTCTCTCTCACACACACAAACACACAGAATGAGAGACAGAGAGACAGAAAGAAACAAGTACTGATCTAGAATAAATTTAAAACCACGATGTATTAGTTAATACTCCTATTTCTACTACCATTTTGGCATATGATATTTAATCTCATTAACACTCAAATAAATGGATCCATATTAAAAGCATATTTCTAAAGTGAGTGGTCTATAGTCATAATCAAGTACCCATTTCTAGGTACTTCCATGAGAACAGTCAGGGAGACACAAAAAAATCCATGTGAAATCATCTACCTAGAGAGCAGTCAGTGAGAAAAGAACAGGAGGATATGCTATTCTGAGGACAGTGTGGGAGGATCTCAGGGAGAACAACTCTCTCTCTCTGCATATGCTCCTCACCAGGCCAGCAGTCAGGTAAGAATGTAAATGTACTTTTAGTAAAACTCAGATGTGTGTACCTTTAACCACATTGCTGCAAAAGCAGAGACAGATGATCTCTGGGAGTTAGAGGCCACCTGGTATATACAGTGCAACTCTACCTCAAAAAAATAAAATAAAAAAGGACTTTTGATTTAACAAGATAGATGTTAGAAGTGGTTTCGACAAGAAAAAAGAATTGGTGAGAGCACAGCTCTGTGACAGGATGCTCAAGCATCATGTCCTAGGCCTTGGGTGCTGTACTAAGTACCATTAAAAAAAAAAAGCACAAACTGAAGAGAAGGAAAAGGAGAAAAGGAATATAAGAAACTCCTGCAAATCCTTTAAAAGAGCAAACATCTAACAGTGGGAGAAAAGCATAATGAAACACACAGCAAGTCAGATGAGATGTGCAGATGGAGACCCAGGAAGCATTTATGGATTCCTATCTCTGTACACCCACCCATTACATGAATTATCATATTGTAGTTCTTCACTGTCTACAGAGGATGTGAAATGTTGTTTTTTAAAAATTCTGAGGCTAGTGACATGGTTTAGTGGGCAAGGCCCTTGCTGCCAAGTCTGATGACTCAAGTATGATCTCTGGCATACACATGCTTACACATGGTTAGAAGAGAATACACTGGCACAAGTTATCTACTGACCTCCGCATGGCAAACACACACTTGTACCCCCAATACACACACTAAGTGTGAAAACAAAATTATATTTTCCTAATTCAGTTTACCTTTCCTTTATTAGTCTTGAATTTCAACATCTTTTTCCATCTATGAACTATGTAATGTTTGTCAGTATTTATTTTATGAAAGACAAATATGGCATAGTGATAACTCACAGATGTGAGTGGTATATATATAAATTTAATATAATATGAAAAACCAAACTATGGGCATTTCAAATATTTAATGACTTTTTTTTTTAAGCTGAAGGGCTAGATATGTAGTTCATTGGTAGAAAACTTGCCTAGCATGCCACAAAGCCCTGGGTTCAATCCCAGGAACTATAAATATACACACAAACAACAGTAAGTATAAAGCTACCCACCTGCAAAACTGCCTGTGTACCAGCTTGAATATTTTGTTCTGTGGCTTCTTCAGAGGCATGAAAAGCAACTTGATAAGAACCATTTTTGGTCCAACTAGAATTTCGAACATGCTCAGAAATATTGGTCCCATTTTCCTGAAGCAAAATGTCAAATATTTCATCAATGAGAATGCTGCAACAAGTCAGTAACATAAAATGTGTATGGAATTATTAGATCCCACTGTTAAACTGAGTCTTTACTTCAAAACAGATCGTTTTAGGGGGTGAAGAGATGACTCAGCAGTGAAGAGCACTGACTGCTCTTCCAGAGCACCTGAGTTTAGTTCCTAGCACCCACATCAGCAGGCTTACAACTCTCTATAACTCCAGCTCCACAAGACTCTGGGGCTTCTGAGAGCACCTGCTCTCATGTGCACATACCCACATGCACACATACAGACCTATACATAACTAAAAATTAAAAATAAACCAAAAGATTAAAAAAGGTTTAACTAATAAGTGATATGTATTCACTTTAAAAAATTTTAACAGAAAAAATTATGGATAATGACTAGCTAGAGTTAATATCACATCATATATGGAATCATTTGTGTATATTCTCACATACTCAACAATCACATTACACTATTCACTGCTTTATAAAAGATTAATTCTGTTCTATACTGAATGCCAAAATCTACATAACTAGAAAACAGATTTTTAATAACAGTAAAATTCTTAAAAACAAGAGGCACTGTTTCAGACAACTACTACTGAAGCTTTCTGAAACTCTATTACAGAGCTTCAGTATTGAAAACAGCTTGGTATTGGCATAAAAACAGAGAAGTCGATCAATGGAATAGAGTAGAAGACCCAGATTTTAACCCACAAACCTATGAACACCTGATTTTTGATAAAGGAGCTAAAAGTATACAATGGAAGAAAGAAAGCATCTTCAACAAATGGTGCTGGCACAACTGGATGTCAACCTGTAGAAGAATGAAAATAGACCCATATCTATCACCATGAACAAAACTCAAGTCCAAATGGATCAAAGACCTCAATATCAATCTGAACATACTGAACCTGATAGAAGAGAAAGTGGGAAGTACCCTACAACAGTTGGGCACAGGAGATCACTTCCTATGTATAACCCCAGCAGCACAGACATTAAGGGCAACATTGAATAAATGGGACCTACTGAAACTGAGAAGCTTCTGTAAAGCAAAGGACACTGTCACTAAGACAAAAAGGCAACCCACTGACTGGGAGAAGATCCTCACCAACCCTACAACAGACAAAGGCCTGATCTCCAAAATATATAAAGAACTCAAGAAACTAGACTGTAAAAAGCTAATTAACCCAATTAAAAAATGGGGTACTGAACTGAACAGAGAATTCTCAACAGAAGAAATTCAAATGGCCATAAGACACTTAAGGTTATGCTCATCCTCCTTGGTGATCAGGGAAATGCAAATTAAAACAACTTTGAGATACCATCTTACACCTGTCAAAATGGCTAAAATCAAAAACACCAATGATAGCCTTTGCTGGAGAGGTTGTGGAGGAAGGGGTACCCTCATCCATTGCTGGTGGGAATGCAAACTTGTGCAACCACTTTGGAAATCAGTGTGGCGGTTTCTCAGGAAATTCGGAATCAACCTACCCCAAGATACAGTAATACCACTCTTGGGAATATACCCAAGAGATGCCCTATCATATGACAAAAGCATTTGTTCAACTATGTTCATAGCAGCACTATTTGTAATAGCCAGAACCTGGAAACAACCTAGATGCCCTTCAATTGAAGAATGGATGAAGAAAGTGTGGAATATATACATATTAGAGTACTACTCAGCGTTAAAAAATAATGACTTCTCGAATTTTGCATGCAAATGGATGGAAATAGAAAACACTATCCTGAGCGAGGTAACCCAGACCCAAAAAGATGAACATGGGATGTACTCACTCATAATTGGTTTCTAGCCATAAATACAGGACATTGAGCATTTAATTTGTGATCCTAGAGAAGCTAAATAAGAAGGTGAACCCAAAGGAAAACACATAGTCACCCGCCTGGATATGGAAAGTAGACAAGATTGCCGGGCAAAAACTGGGAACTTGGGATGAGGTGGCACGGGGCCAAGGGGAAATGGGGTGAGAAACGTGAGAAGGGGAGATTGGGGGGAGCTTGGGGGAATGGGATGGTTGTATAAAAACTTATTGCCAGTGAAAAGAGTTTACAAAGCCCTGATCTACACAACATAACCTCGCTGTTACTTGTTTATTTTTTGCTTTTAGATTATAGCATCAAAATAAATATAAAATAAAATTGTCACATCACAGAACTTTGCAAAAGAGTACTGAGATAAATACTGTGATATAAAATGTAAATTATACTGAAAACAACCTTTATCTATCTAAACAAATTCATATCAACACATTATTATACTTTTGAAAAACTCTAATCTATTGACCTTACATTAAACCATAAATAAGTTATCATTTTACCTCTTCTCTTTTTTCTCCATCTTCTATTGAAATATTCTGGTCTGTAATGTTTTCGAGACAAGGTATATCTGAAGAGGGGAGCACACGTTCGTCAGGCTCCTGCATAAACAAAGGCTTTTCCTCTTGTTGGATCCATTCTTGATACACTTTCACCACTTTTCTCATAGCTGCTGCTTCACAAATTGGTAATAAAAATGCCTAGTAAATAGGAAGAAAAGAAAAAGAATGATACATTTTATTTTGTCACAAACATAATAATATATTTCTCATCTCACACAATGAGGATATTAACAATTTCACAAACTTAACTCATTAACTACTAATCAATTCACAAAAAGCCTTTTATCTCCAGATATTTTGTGAATACCTTGAAAGAGAAATACGGTACATAACTATTCAAGCAGAAGGAACAAAGATTTTTTTAACTGCGTTACTTCTGAATGGTAATATTGTTTCATGAAATTTTACTCTTACAAAGTTCAAAATAAATATAACTTCTCATGATAAGCCACATTTTATAAACTTATATTTACTGCTATTTTGAGAATTATTACTATTAAAATGTTCTCATAAGCCAGACAGTAGTGGCACAGCCTTTAATCCCAGCACTCAGGAGGCAGAGACAGGCAGATCTCTGTGAGTTCAAGACCGGCCTGGTCTACGAGAGCTAGTTCTAGGACAGCTAGGAGTGTTACACAGAGAAATCCTGTCTTGAAAAACCAGAAGAAAAAAGTGTACCCATAAAAAGATTTACTTCAGATGAAGAATATAGACAGTTGAATAAAATAAGAATAATGATGTGTGGTATGAAAGAAGTCAATAACATGATACTGAAGAAAAATATTAAGTCATAACTAAAAGTTCTGTACAAAGTTTCACCAACAGAATAGATGAAGGAGAGAAAAAATAACCGTTCCAAAAGACAAGATGGAGGAAATGGAACAATTCAGTAAGGAAAAAAAATCAAGGTAATTTGAGAATTCCAAGACTCATGTGATACTATGAAAAGACCGAATCTAAAGGTCAGGGGCATAGGAGAAAAATTTTATTTTAAAAACACACAAAATTTTCAAAATAATCATAAAAGAAATGTCCATCCATATAAGGAGGGCATTCGGGACACCAAGAAAGAACTTCCCCTTGGACTCTAATTAAAATACTAAATATACAGAACAAAGCATACTGAAAGTAGCAGAGAAATACATGAAGTTACACATAAAGGCAGATCCATCAGAATAACAGTAGATTTGCCAACTAAAACTTAGTGAAAAAGTAGAAGGTCCTAGAAAGATGCACTTCAAGTTTTAAAAGTCAATTGCTAACCCACAAATGCTGCCAGAACAAGCAGAGATATCTGTCACAGCAGAAGCAGAAGTAAACTTTCCACGATAAAAACTGGCTAACAGAACTTACAACCATTAAGTCATCTCTCTATAGAAGCTACTTTAAAGGAATGTTCCAGACTAAAAACAAACAAACAAACAACCCATCCACATGAAACAAGTCACACCAGAATAATAATCAGGAAAGGAAAAGAACAAAACACTATAAAAATCAACAAAATAACAGGAATCAGTGCACAGCATTAAATAAGAGCTCTGAATATTAATGATCTCAATATTCCAAACCAAGATACAGACAAGCAGATTGGATCAAAAGCAGGAAACATCTTTTTGTTCCCTCTAAGAAAATACTTCACCACACACACCCAAAAAAAAAAAAAAAAAAAAAAGACAGGATAAAAGGGAATAGAAGGGTGTTCCAAGCAAACAGACCTAGGAGACAAGCAGATGTCACTCCTGTAACATCAGACAAAGCACAGCTCACTACAAAACTAAGAGGAAAGATAAAGACGACAACTTCATGTGACTGAGGAAATTAACTATCAAGAAAACATTGTAATTCTTTACATATGTGTTACAAGCACAGGCACACCCATTTCCTCAAATGCTACTAGATGTAAAGGCACGCATTAACCCCAACACTATAGTAGTGGGTGACTTCAATATCCTCCTCTCGTCTACTGACAAGTCATCTGACAGAAAACAACCAGGAACATCTGCATTAAATGAAATCGTACATTAAGTGGACTTATCACAGCAACAGAAACCCTAAGACGCACAGTGAATAATTACGAACTCTTTGGATAATTTAGGGAATATGAAGGGGAGGAAAAAGAAAGGAACGGTGAGGGTGCAACTCCAGTAGAGCATGTGTTCTGCACGCACAAATCTCTGTTTCTCTACGGGAAGAAAACAACAAGCAAAAAATAGAAGGAGAAAGGTAAAGGATTTTCAAATAAATTTAAGAAACTTAAAATTAACTTTTAAAATCTTTATAGAATCATTTTAAAATAGCTAAACATCAATATATTCAGTAATAATGACATAATTTTCATTATAATCTGAAACTGTTCCCATGTATTTTACCTGACGAAATATCTCTGTGACAAAGTTTACATTGCTTCTTTTGGATGAAAACACTCTGCGAACAATCTCGATGTCCGTGAGATGCTCTTCGTCAATGCTGCAGAGACTAGAAGAGCTAGGCTCTCGCTCCGTGAGCGTGCTTGTATTGGAATGAGACTGCTCTGGCTCGGTAGTTTTGTCTGCTTTATCAACATTATCATTTTTGTTTTCTTCTCTGGATACCAAACTAGCAGCTGCTCTCTAAAATGAAAACAACAATGAAAGATATCATTATCACTCAACTCAATGTTTTGCTTTTAGTAAATACTAGCATACCCCAAGGCCACATCCAACACTGTTAAAAGCCAGATAAACAATTACAATCCATGCTGAAAAATTAAGCAGAAATGCAGATAATACCTAAGTGACAGAGGAAAAACTCAAAATGTGTAATAACAAATCATCTACATACCCTTAATTAAACTGAGGTAATTCAATTAAGTCATCAATTAAACCCACATGAAAAAACTTTCAACACACAGTCACAGAGAGGAAGCTGAGGTCTTTAAGAACGAGTAAATAACTGACAAGAAAACAGCACCAGGCTATTTATTTCACAATGCTAAGTATTTAATCTTTCCTGAAGCAGAACAAGAAGAGTGTGGGGACTGCAGACCACAAAGACCCTGAATTTCCTGTAAACAACTGTTTCCCTCTGCTCTGAGCAGGAGACCCTGATAGCAGGGGAGTGGTTTCTGATGGGTCTGCAGCTGAAAGATCCTGACAGCTGGGGCGCGGCCAGAGCACTATAAAAGCTGCCCCTGAAAACAATAATGGGGGTATTTTTGTTTCAACAGTGACCCATGTCTCTGTCTCTATATGTGTGTGTGTTTAAATCTTCAGGCCCTTGCCCGAGACTCATGAACTGTCTCTCCTAGTGCAGGCGCTGCACTACAGGGGTAGTACCATAGTACACGTAGTAGTACTGACAATACAGAGAGGAGGAAGAAAGATTCATGACAGAAAACAAAGAAATAAAATTAAGAGAAAATCTTCGGAATTTTGAGAAAATGCTATTCATTATAATAACAGAATACTCATCAAGCCTGGAGACCACGATTAACCTGATCAAACTGGTTTCTTACCAGAAATGCAGGGATGGCTCCACATATATAAATAAATAAACAAACATAATTCAGCACAAAAACAGACTAAAAGACAAAACTATGTGATCATCCCATTAGAAAAGGCCTTTGACAAAATCCAACATTACTTCATGATAAAAGTTCTGGAGAGACTAGGGATACAAAGAATATACCTCAACATAATAAAGGCAATTTACAGTAAGCCCACAGCCAAAGTCAACCTAAATGGAGACAATACCAAAGCACTTCCACTAAAATCAGGAACACGACAAGAATGCCAACTCTCTATACCAATTCATATAGTACTTAAAGTTTTAGCTAGAGCAATAAAACAACTGAAGGAGATCAAGGGGATACAAATAGGAAAGGGAGAAATTCAAGTATTTTTATTTGTAGATGATATGATTTCTATATATAAAAGACCCAAAGAACTCCACCAGGAGACTTATACAGCTGCTAAACACTTAAGCAAAATAGCAGGATACAAAATTAACACACAAAAATTAGTAGTCTTCTTATATATAAATGAAAACAGGGAACAGTACCTTTACAATAGTCTCAAAAATATATATTGTAATAACTCTAAACAAGCAAGTGAAAGACTTCTATAATAAAAGCGTTAAGACACTAAAGACATCAGAAGATAGGAAGACTTCCCATGCTCTACCAAAGAACTCCTAGAGCTGATAAGTAACTTCAGTGATGTGGCACGTTACAAGATCAACTCAAAAAAAAATCAGCAGCCCTCCTATACACAAAGGATAAAGAAGCAGAGAGGGAATTCAGAGAAACTTCAACTTTTACAATAGCCACAAATAGCATAAAGTATCTTGGGGTAACTCTAACCAAGGAAATGAAAGATCTATTTGACAAAAACGTTAAGTCTTTGAAGAAAGAAACTGAAGAGGACACCAGAAAATGGAAGGATCTCTCATGCTCTTGGATGGGTAGAATCAACATAGTAAAAAATGGCAATTCTTTCCAAAGTGGTTGCACAAGTTTGCATTCCCACCAGCAATGGATGAGGGTACCCCTTACTCCACATCCTCTCCAGCAAAGGCTATCATTGGTGTTTTTGATTTTAGCCATTCTGACAGGTGTAAGATGGTATCTCAAAGTTGTTTTGATTTGCATTTCCCTGATCACTAAGGAGGTTGAGCATGACCTTATTAATGTTTTTTGGCCATTTGAACTTTTTCTGTTGAGAATTCTCTGTTCAGTTCAGTGCCCCATTTTTTAATTGGAAAGCAGTGTGGCGGTTTCTCAGGAAATTTGTGATCAACCTACCCCCAGGACCCAGCAATACCACTCTTGGGAATATACCCAAGAGATGCCCTATCATACTACAAAAGTATTTGTTCAACTATGTTCATAGCAGCATTATTTGTAATAGCCAGAACATGGAAACAACCTAGATGCCCTTCCATGGAAGAATAGATGAAGAAAGTGTGGAATATATACATATTAGAGTACTACTCAGCGGTAAAAAACAATAACTTCTTGAATTTTGTATGCAAATGGATGGAAATAGAAAACACTATCCTGAGTGAGGTAACCCAGAACCCAAAAATGAATATGGTATGTACTCACTCATAATTGGTTTTTAGCCATAAATATAGGACATTGAGCCTGTAATTCGCGATCCTAGAGAAGCTAAATAAGAAGGTGAACCCAAAGAAAAACATATAGTCATCCTCCTGGATATTGGAAGTAGACAAGATTGCTGGGCAAAAATTGGGAACTGGGGGGTGGGGTGAGATGTGGGAAAGGGGCTATGGGGAGAGACAAGTGAAAAGGGGAGGATGGGGAGAGCTTGGGGGAATGGGATGGTTGGGATAATGGAAGGATGGATATAGGAGCAGGGAAGTATATATCTTAATTAAGGGAGCCATTGTAGGGGTGGCAAGAGCCTTGACTCTAGAGGGATTCCCAGGGGTCCAGAGAGATGTCCCCAACTAGGTCCTTGGCCAGCTGAGGAGAGAGAGCCTGAAATGGCCCTATCCTATAGCCATACTAATGAATATCTTGCATATCACCAAAGAACCTTCATCTGGTGGATGGATGAAGATAGAAACAGAGACCCACATTGGAGCAATGGACTGAGCTCCCAAGGTCCAAATGAGGAACAGAAGGAGGGAGAACATGAGCAAGGAAGTCAAGACCATGAGGGGGGCACCCACAAACTGAGACGGTGTTGCTGATCTATTGGGAGCTCACCAAGGCCAGCTGGACTGGGACTGAAAAAGCATGGGATCAAACCGGACTCTGAATATGGTGGACAATGAGGGCTGACTGAGAAGCCAAGAACAATGACACTGGGTTTTGATCCTACTGCATGTACTGGCTTTGGTGGAGCCTAGTCTGTTTGGATGCTCACCTTCCTAGACCTGGATGAAGGGGGGAGGACCTTGGACTTCCCACAGAGAGGGAACCCTGACCGCTCTTTGGACTGGAGAGGGAGGGGGAGGGGGATTGGAGGGAGGAGGAGGGAAATGGGAGGAGGGGAGGAGGTGGAAATTTTTAATAATAATAATTTAATAAAGCAAAAAAATAAATAAAAGAATTAAAAAGTAAAAAAAAAAGACACTGAAGACATCAGAAGATAGGAAGACTTCCCATGCTCATGGACCCATAGGATTACTGTGAAAACAGCCATCTTATTAAAAGTATCTACAAATTCAATGCAATCCCCCAAAAAGCTCAACACAATTCTTCACAGAAATTAAAACTTGATATGGAAAGACAAAAAAATTCAGGGTACCAAAACAATCATGCAAACAAAAGAACTGATAGAAGTTCATTATCCCAAAGTTCAAGTTGTACGACAGAGCTACATTAAGAAAACCAGCATGTTATTGGCATAAAAACACACACTGATCAATGGAATTGAATTGAAGACCCAGACATAAGTCCACACACCTATGGATACTTGGTTTTTGACAAAGAAGTCAAAAATAGACATTGGAGAAAAGATCACATCTTCAACAAATGTTTCTAGTCAAGAAGAATTCAAATAGAACAATTATTTATCAGGCTGTACAAAACTCAACTCCAGATGGATCAATGATATCAACATAAGCACAGACACCTTGAATGTGATAAAAGAAAAATTGCTGGAAAGGTTCAAGTTCATTGGCACAGGAAATTACTTTCGGAACAGGACATTGATAACAATAAGATCAACAACTACTCAATGAAACCTCAGGAAGCTAAAAAGCTTGTGTACAGCAAAACACACTATCATTTCAGCAAAGTAGCAGCCTACAGAATGGGAAAACATATGATAGAAGGTTGGTATCTAAATATATATAAAGAACTAAAAAAAATTAAACAAAAACACAACAACAACACAATTAAAAGTGAGATACAGAACTAAGCAGAGTTCCCAAAAGATGAATCACAAATGGTTGAAAAACACTTAAAGAAATAAATGGTAGCCCTCTTACCAGTAAAATGCAAACTAAAAAATGGGGGCTAACACTGAGACAGCAACTGAACAATGTACAGAGAATGAGAGAATTTGGAGCACTCCATTCTAAATGGGATTTCTTCATCAAACCTGCCTCTCAAAGCTCAGGGATCTATTTGGAAGAAAAGGCAGAACGATTGTAAGAGCCAAAGGGGACAGATGACAACAAGGAAACCTTATTTTCCATACAGAACAGGACTGATGCACATATGAACTCACAGAGACTGTGAAAGCATATATAAGACTTGCACAGATTAAAGCCAGATGGAATCCCAGCACTGCGAGGCTGAAGTGGACATGGGATCCCACCTTTACCATGAAGCTTTCTGCAGCTGATACCCGCTAGCTAAGGAAATCTCACTGGCTGTATTAGTCACACCTCAGGGGGGCTCCATGGCCCGGAGGAATTGGCCAATCAAAATAAACTCAATGGTATTTTTGTAGACTTTTTGCCTCATTTTGCTTTGTTTGAATTTTTTTATTTTATTGGTCTTCTGCTTGTTTTTATTTTCATTTTGTAGGTGTGTGTGGTTCTTGCTTTTGTTGTTGTTTTGGGTTTGTTTGTATTAAAGATATAGGGTAAAGAATATATAGTTGGGTGGATAGGGAAATGGGAATGATCTGAGAGGAAGCAGGAAAAACGAAAAATGAAATCAAAATATAATTTATTTTCAGTAAAATTGTTTAAATTCATAAAAAGAAATAAGGATTTGACACTTAAGTCTGTGCCAACATTAGATTCAAATAAATGGCATCACTCAGTAAACACACACACACACACACACACACCTACACACATGCTGGGGAAAGCACAATATTAGGGGAAAAGAGAACCTGAAAAAGAAGTGTAAGGATGAAATATTGTTGAATTAAAAAAAAACCCATAATTTAAAATCCTAGTTTCTCCACTGTATAGTTATGTAACATTCATTTATATTTTTAGACTCAGTGTCTGTTGAAAATGGAAGCATTTGGGCCAGATTTCAAATCTGTATTCTTTGACTGCTTAGAATGTAAAAAGAATGAGGTTGGAAGATAAATCAGTAGGTAAACTGATGGTTATGAAAGCATGAGAATCAGAGTTAAATTAAACTTACCATACCCTGAATAGGGAAAAACATCACACAAAGGTTCAGTACTATCTGCAACTTCAGGGATCCAAGGGATCTCCAAACCTATACTCTATGAATAAAGGAGACTATTTTCTATTAAACTTCTGTGGTAATACAGGACTAAAATTACCATCTATATCCCCCAGGCTTTCTTAACTTTTTAAAAAAGAATTTTAGGTATTTATTATACAAACTTTATTTTCCATTAAGAAATTAATACTAATTTTTTTCTCCTTTTTTTTTTCCATTTTTGGAACAGGGTTTCTCTGTTTATCCCTGGCTGTCCTAGAACTCGCTCTGTAGAACAGGCTGAACTCCAACTCAGAGACCTGCCCGCCTCTGCCTCCCAAGTGCTAGGATTAAAGGAATGTGTCACCACAACCCAGCTAATACTATTTCTACAATAATAATGGTTAAAGTTGAGTTATGAGATAGATTTAGTCTCTAGCATGTATTCTAAACATGCTGTATAACTAAGGCAGATGAATTCTGGAAGCCATTTCTAACTTTAACAGCCTTGCTTTATTTGTATATTACCTGAATATTCTTTGGCAAAACTTCACCTTCCATCCCAGGAATATTAGGTCCTGAATGTGGTTTTGGCTCAAGCCAGAAAGAAACCAGCCAACGAATGACAATAACCCGAGCTTGGATGAAAGGCTCTTTTGTACAATATATTGCTTCATTGGTTTCAGCATCCTTCTTTATCATCACGTAATGAGGCTTTGGTCTGATCTGTGGGATATCTATGTGAAAAATAGAAAGCAAAACATAAAATGAAAAATGCAATTACTCTTAGCTAAGCCTACATTTTTAAGCTCTTAGGAGATATTCTGACACTACACTGGTTTTAGAAGTGTTAATTAAAAAATAATCATTTTATAATGTGAGATGCTAGTTAAGAACCTAGAAGAATGAACCATATATTAGACTAATATATAAAAGTATGACTTTTCCAAAATACCATCAATCCCAGCACTCACAAAGCAGAGGCAGGTGGATCTCTGAGTTCAAGGCCACCCTAGTCTACAGAGCAAGTTCCAGGACAGCCTGATCTGTTACACAGAGAAACCTTATGAGATGGTCATGATGGTAATACCTGAGTCTGCTAGTTGCCTGAATTTGCCACATCCTTCTTCAAAATAAATTTTCTACATATAGACTTATCTCTTCCTCTCATATACAGATTGCCCAGGACTATCAAGATTTGTACACAAGACTCTAATGCAAGGCTCCAACAGGTCACTTGGCAAAACCACAAAAAATTGGACAAGAAATTACAAAAATAAACAATTTAACAATTTCTACAATTTGATTGTTTGCTGAACCCTTGAGAAATCGTAGGAAAACAAATTCACAATATAAATTTTAAAGTTGGGCATGATGGCACATACCTGTAATCCCAGCACTCAGGAGGCTGAGATAGGAAGATCACAAACCTGGGACCAGTCTGGGTCTGAGATATTGGGCTATGTATCAAGTTCCAGACCAACTTAGGCAGCTTACCAATTCTGATCAAAATTTAAAAAAGAAAAGAAAAAAGTACACACACACACACCCATGATCATAAAAACATGAGAATTCAATTTAATCTACTGCTAACTCCAATGGATGAGATCCAGAGAGTAAACTTTTATTGAAACCTTTCCATTCTCAGTAAAAATTTGTTGCCACAAATGCACTTTCATTATGAATCTGGGTAAAGAATCAATACAAATGGTCAGTTTTCTGTAAGTAAATACCAACTTTACACTGACATTCTATTCTTATGTGTGTTCTTTTATAAAATTCAGAATTATACCTACCAAGTACAGGATGATATAAACTATTCTCCTTGCAGATGTTTGGGAAAATATAAGGCAAGTAAAACTTCTTAAAATGTGAAAACAAAAATGAAAATCCCCTTTCTTGGTTTTCTTTGTTCTTCCATTCTAAACTTTTTACCTAAAAATAAATGATATTGTTAGAATCATTCCAATACAGAATCTCTTGAATATAGTTTAGCTGTTATAAACAAGCTTATAGAGGTTATAATATATTGAACCTTTTAGACTATGAACATCATAATATATTGCAAATGTTATTCTTCATTTTATTAACATACAAAGTGGTTTCACTACACAATTTTCATACATACACATATAATGTGCTTTAATTATAATCCACCCTTTAAAATTGGTCTATATAAAACTGTATTACATATGCTTTTTAAATTCTTACACTAAATTGTATATTGCAAAATTGTGAAAATGACTTGTTTGGCTGTATTAATGACAAATACAGTAATGCTCTTTCCTCTCTACCTCTTCCTGGATAACTGTGATCAACAACAGAGGTATATATGGCCAGGATTATGTGTGTGTGCATTCACAGTGGTAGTAGGCAAGTGCAGATACCAAAAACCAAGAACAGGAAGCAGGTTATACATGAAAGGCAGCAGCTCAGTGGAGACTTTGAGACTGAGATGTCTAGAGATTGTTCATGCAATGTAAAGTAGAGGAGTAGGAAGACACAGAGTAATAATACTCCATTTTGAACTTCCAGTAAAATGAGAAAGATACCTAAGAAAGGAGTCTGCAAAGGCCCAAGGTAAATTATTGGAGCCCAGACAAATTAAGGAGAATGCCTGCAATGCATGGAAATGGTATTTGGGTAAATATGATCACTTTTAAGAAGGCTAACTAAATACTATATTGAGAGTATGAGACAAGTTTGTCACAAAGGAAAAGATGGACCAAAGGGGATAGATGTGTGTATACATATTTATTCTTTGACTTTAGTCTTTAAGAGGATGCAGAAATAGCAACACTCAGTATTGATAGCAATGAGCAATCCAAGTACCTAGATACTAGATTTCAAGCAGGAGTCTCCAGAGATAGCAAAGGAAAGTAAAAGACAAAACTGTAACAGTAAAGAATTATACTGGAGCACTTTTAATCACAGCACTCAAGATGCAGAGGCAAGTGAAATACTACGAGTTCAAGGCCAGCCTGATCTACACAGGAGTTCCAAGATAGTCAGGACTACATTGACAGACTCTGATTCAAAACAAACAAATTTAATAACTGAAAAAAAGGATCTACGAGGGCGAAAAAAATTATACTGAGGAAGAGCAAGATGGCTCAGTGGGTAAAGGTACTGCCACCAAGCCTGGAAACCTATGTTCAATCCTCTAGGACACACATGGTGAAGAAAACAATCCTGTTCTCTGACCTCCACATTTGCATCATGGGCACCCCTTGCTTCCCTCCAATGAAATAAATAAAAATGCAACAAATTTTTAAAAGAATATTATTACAGACAATGGAAAATAAGTAGGGAAGGGAGAAAACCTTTGCAGATAATTCCTGGCCTACATGAATGTAGAGGCCATGACAGGATTATTTTTCTTTTCTCTTCTTTTTTTTTTTTTTTGTGGGTATGCCACGTTTAGCCTTACATCCTTGGGTTTCATTTGTAATCTGAGACTCTGGTTGTATTAAATTGCCGAGGTGTTTTAAAAAGCTAAAATGACATAACATATCTCATAAGCTTTCTATTGGCATTACGACAAGCTACCACACACATGCTGAATAAAATCAACACAGACTAATCACCTTTCACTCTGTAAAAGGATTATTTTACAATGTTGGCTAAAAAGAGGAAATATTCAAATATCCCAACAGATACACACTTGGCATATACACATAATAAAAAGAAACAACTAATTATGCTAAAACATGAATGAATTTGTAAAGCATTTGCTAATTTGTAAAAGAAGCAGTTCAAAAAAGAATACATTGTGTGAATACATTTTGACTTCACCAAATGAATTCATTTATTTGAAATGTTAAGATAAGCAAAAATATTAGTGTTTTCCTAGAGCAGAACATGGAGTGACACTGGAATAAGAGTCTTAACAGGCTTGAGATTTTATTTTACAAGAGGAAATTAAAATACTTCAAAACTGCATGTAACAACAGCAGGACAGTCCTTAAGAACATCCCACTACACTGCATGTTCCATGTGACAGCTAGACTGCATGTCCATGACAATTCAATAAGCCACACTCAAACAATTACTAGTTGGCAACCATCATGCCTTTAATTCCAGCACTGGGGAGGCAGAGGCAGATGGATCACTGTGAGTTCAAGGCCAGCCTGGTCTACAAAGAGAGTTCTGGAACAGCCAGGGCTGTTACAGAGAGAAAAACTCTGTCTCAAGGGAAAAAAAAAATCCAGCCAAAAGCCTTAAATAGATACTTAAACTATGAGTAAAATTTTGAAGATGTTACATAATTAGAATGTCTTTCCCCCAAATATTGACTGATAAAAAGGAAAAATAGTATTAATAGTATTATCACATTTGAAAAGCCTGGTAGATACCACCTTAATAAAAACATCAAGATCTACACTACAGATGTACATGAATTCACTCAAAAAGACTCAGAGATCTCAAAAATAATCATTAAATTATAAGACTAAAAAATTAGAAAAATATCTTTTTGACACTGAAGTAGAAAAAGATTTTTTTTCTTTTATTCCTTAGAGTATGGGGTGGGGATGGGGTCTTGCTATATAGCCTTGGCTGGCCTGGAACTTACAATTTAGAACACACTGGCATACAACTCTTAAGAGAGCCACCTGTTGCTATTCCCACTGCTGGAATTAAAGGAGTGTGCCATTTATCCTAGCAAGATCTTTTTTCTCCTTGAGAGCAGCATCAAAAATCTGGTTCATAAAAGGAAAAAATAAAAGGCTTGATTTCTTATACTTTGTCAAATTAAAAGGTATCTCTTCTTCAAAAGAAAACAGGGCAGGCAAAGTGACTCTCTGGATGTCTTTCCACACAATCCCAATCATCTGAGTTCAATGCCCAAATGACCGCCAACATTATAAAGTAACTGTGGTATTTCTGTATGACAAAATCTAAAAAAACAAAATGGAAAGATATTGTGAGACAATGGTCTTGTACCCTGTAAAGATGTGAAACTTGTTTTGGTTTAATAAAACACTAATTGGTCAGTAGCCACACAGGAAGTACAGGCGGGACAACCAGAACAGGAGAATTCTGGGAAGAGGAAAGATCCAGTCTGCAGCAGTCACCCAGGTGCATGCCTCACTGATAAAAGGTACCAAGCCATGTGGCTAACACAGACAAGAATTATGGGTTAATTTAAGATATAAGAGTTAATAAGAAGCCTGTACTAATAGGCCAACCAGTTTATAATTAATGTAGGCCTCTGTGTGTTTCTTTGGGACTGAACGGCTACAGAACCAGGCGAGACAGAAACTTCCAACAACAGAAAGACCCTATTGCTGAAAACGCCACCCACTTTGGTTAAAGGTCATAGAGAAATCAGTCTCAAACTCACCAGAAAACTTTCTCCTGTTGGTTAGCTAACATATTTCTGGAAGATATTATGAAGATTGTTGTGAGGAGTGGGAGAAGACTCTGGTGGTCTTATGTAAGACTGGACCCTGAATGTTACAATGTTGAGCTGCCAGGACAGTTATGCCTACTGATGTAAGAACAGACGTGATGTTATGGAGGTAAACAATTATTAGTGGATTAAAGGCCTGCTTCACAGGAGGGAGCTCATGTCTAGTACTATAAACCTGGTCAAAATCCCTTGACTGGAAAGCTCATAGGCCCTAGTAGGGAACCCATGGTGATGTTTTGCTAAATGGTTATGCAGTCAAAATGTTTTCTAAATATTAATGCTTACATACACAGATTTGTTTTACTCTGAATCATGGTCAGAAAAGCTTTTTCTTGCCGTAACAGTTAGTAAAGAAACTAGTCAAAGGGCTAATAAGAAGTGACTGTGAATGCCCAGCCATGGACGGGTCAAAATACATCCCACCCAAGGCTTACAGAACATCACAGCAGAATAGATGGAGAGAATGTAAAAGTCAAAGGATCAAGAAAACTCCAAAGGCTGAATATGTGATGGTGTCATAAAACAAGATTCAATAAATCGTGACGGGCCTACGACTTCAGCATTCCAGAGGCTGAATCAGGAAGATTATGATTTGATACCAGCCTAGGAAAGGCTATGTAGGTAGTTTCAAACTAGTATGAGGCTACAAAAGGAAGGGAGGGAGGGGGGAGAAAAAGAAAAGACGAAAAGAAAGATCCAGCAAATGATAAAACCCAATGTCAAAATTAACTGTATAAGCAATTACATCTCAATTAACCTATAAGGCAGTTTTAAAAACTCATATGATGCATAAACTTTTCAAAAACAAAAAATAATGATGAGAGTAACAAGTGCCCGTAATTACAGAACACATCCTGTGTGTTGTGCCCCTTGAATCTTAGAACTTTGCACTACTGAACGTTTAAATAGAACAGACGGTATTCTATAAATGAGGAAACCTAAATGTAGAATGGTTAGGTAATTTAACAAAAGTCACACTAGGGAGCCATTTTAGGGTTGACAAGAGACTTGACTCTAGAGGGGTTCCCAGGTGTCCAAGAAGACGTTGTCAGCTAGTTTCTTGGGCAGCTGAGGAAAGGGAGCCTGAATGGCCCTATCCTATAGCCATACTGATGAATATCTTGCATATCACCATAGAACCTTCGTCTGGCGACAGATGGGGATAGAGACAGAGACTGCATTGGAGCAATGGACTGAGCTCCCAAGGTCCAAATGAAAAGCAGTAGGAGGGAGAACATGAGCAAGGAAGTCAGGACCGCGAGGGGTGCGCCCACCCACTGAGACAGTGGGGCTGGTCTAATTGGAGCTCACCAAGGCCAGCTGGACTGGGACTGAAAAAGCATGGGATCAAACCGGACTCTCTGAACATGGCAGACAATGAGGGCTGATGAGAAGCCAAGGACAATGGCACTGAATTTTGATCCTACTGCATGTACTGGCTTTATGGGAGACTAGCCTGTTGGATGCTCACCTTCCTAGACCTGGATGGAGGGGGGAGGACCTTGGACTTCCCACAGGGCAGGGAACCCTGACTGCTCTTTGGAGTGGATCAGGAGGGGGTGAGGAGGGGGGGGGGCAGGAGGGAAATGGGAGGTGGGGAGGAGGCAGAAATTTTTAATAATAAAAAAAAATAAAAATAAATAAAAAAAAATAATAAAGTCACTAACAACTAAAAAAATATAATCAGAATTAAAACTCTGCTAATCTTGCTCAGGATCCACATTAACAACATAATATTTGTTTCTCGGGTAAAAGAACTTTTGCATGTGAATAATTATAAATAGTAAAAGTATGTGAAAAGGTATTTTCATCAACTAGAACACGCATATTTCACAACTAGAGATGAGAAATACTTATTGTTTAAGTGTTTAAATGTAAATTAGTTTCCCCTGATTCCTACCCTGTCAGTCACCCTCTTGTTACATCTTGAGAGATTGATCCTAAATCAAGCAGCTGTTCATATTTCACTTAAGCATCAGAAGTGCTGGTAATACTGGCAGGATCAGAAAGTACGTCTGACTACTTGTGTAAGAAGCTCACACACATCTATGATCTACTTCACAGCAGGGTGATAGTACACACCTGCAAACCCAGCACTCAAGAAGCAGAGGCAGGCAGATCTCTGAGTACTGGGTCACCCAGAGCTACACGGCAAGTTCCAGCTTGGCCAGAGATACATAGTAAGACCCTGTCTCAAAACATAAACGGAAGACTCTACTTCATGGGGCTGGGAAGGTGGCTCAGGAGGTGAAGTGCCTGGAAGCATGAGGATCTGAACATGGATGTTAGGTTCCCAAGGAAAAACTGCACTGTGGCTTGCATCTATGGCAGGACAGAGGGGCAGGTAAATAGATCCCGAAGCTCAGTGGTCAGCCAGTTTGGCTGAACTAATGAGGTTCACTGACAGAATAACAGATCCTGTATCAAAAAGAAAGGTGGAAGACAGTTGATGGCAATCTCTAGCCTCCACACACAGGTGTGCATGTACATGCACACATGCACACACACATAAAAGAACCTACTCCATACACATCTCTGACTTGTGTCCTCTCAGCCTCCGCTCCTGTTGCCCTGCCCCTCCTCAACTGTAAGCTCAGACTCTTTGTCTTTCTGTGCATGGTGCTTTATCACAGGTTCTCTGAGTTTCATAATCAACTAATGATTTTCATTTGAGGAAATGTCAGTAACATATATCTTCAAAATTAAAAATTGTGTCACTATTCAAGAAAATAAGCAAATATCTACTATAACAAAGTAATGATAAAAGACTGGAAAATTATTCAGCAGAATGGAGAGTATCTTTTCATAAGGAGAAAAAAGAAGAGAAAGAACACCAGGAGGTTCTGGGTGTGCATGCGAGTAAGCACAGAGAAAAGGCCATGTGCCCATGCAGGAGAAAGATGGTAACATACCTGAATTACTATATATTTTAAAAGTGCTTCAAGAAAATAGCTTGTGAGGTCTTCTTGTCCTTTATCTCCTGACTGCGGGGGAACAAGAGGGGTGACTTCCTCTATAGTTACTTGAGCTATCCAAAGACAAAAAAAATTGTATAATCATAAGACAAACTGCATTATACATTCTACAAAAATATGACCAAATAAAATTTAACAAAATAATTAAGCAATGAAAACTGCTCTTAAATTTTTCTGAATATTTTATGTTGAAATATATCTGAGTATAACCTGGCAATCTATAATCATTGTAAACTTGAAAACTGGCTTTTTGTGAATCCATGATTGAGAGGAAATTGAACAGGGATGAGCAGGTGTGTAGTGATTGAGGATGCAAGGGCCTCACTGGAGAAGATTCACATTGGGAGTGTCAATTACAGGTTGCCACAATACGATGAGAAACATTACTACATAAAGTTAGCATTCTGATTATATGTGAGAAATCTGTGTTTTACTTTTCAGATATTAATTCACTATAATGAATGCTGTTGCAAAAATAAATAACAAATAAATAAATATTAATTAATTAATTAAACCCACAGTTAGCAAAATGTTCTCAAATTTCCCAAACAGAACAATCAGTAACTGGTTATACTGCCCAAGTTAGTAAGCCCACAACAAAGGTATTTTTCAATTCTAAAATAATACACAGTATGTCATTTCTACACCCATTTTAAAAACTTACTATTTAAAAGAACAACCTTTTAATATTTGCACCCTGTCCTCACAGAGTAGTACCAGTGTTTTATTTTACAAAGCTATAAGCCCCCATTTAAGACCCAACAACTTCTAAGCAGCTATAGAGGAACGGACAGGTAGCTCTGTAAACAGCTAAACTTCTATCCTTGGGATTGAAAGAGGGCTCAGCACTGTAGAGTGTGTACTGTTCTTGTTTGCCCCAGGTTTAGTTCCCAGAACCTATATCAGGTGGCTCAAAAACCACTGGACACTCCAAGTCCAAAAGATCTGAGACCTCTTTCTGGGCTCTGTGGACACCTATGTGCAAATGGTACACAGACAAGTAGACACACATACATACACACAAAAAATTAAAGGAAAGCTCTAATTTTGTTCTCAGAAAGAGAATGCAAAATAGTTGGTCAAAATGCATTTGAAACTAATGAAAAAAAATGAAAGCTAGATCTAAAAATAGAGACAAAAGGAAACCTACAGATGGGATGGACAGCAGTGATCCAAAAGAAAAAATGTTCAAGGAACATTGGTTGAAGACTTCAGAATGACGTGTATGTAAATAAGCAGATGTAAGTGGTCTGTTTAAGCTGGTATATTTATAGATTTTTATGCAAACTTGGTTTTGTTTCTAAAATTTTATGCTACAAGTACAGTTTGCTTTGCTATAAAAACCTGTAATTTTTAGAAATATATATTACAATAATATGTAACATCCAATTGAGTACAAGTTATGGACTAAACTGTGTACTCCCAAAATTCATTTGCTGGAACATGAACCCTCAATGTGATTGTATTTAAACAGAGAGCGTGTAAGGTTATACTGAGGCTATTAGGGTTCAATCCTAAATGTATGAAACTGGATATAGGGAGTGAAGAAACATCAGAGGGTTTTCTCTGTGTGCACAAACATGCAAATGCACTAAGGAAAAGATCATGCAAGCACACAGTGAGAGGGTGCTATATGTAAGCTGAGAAAAGGCTCACCAGAAAGTGGACCTATCAGCATCTACTGTGAGCTCCAACATCCAGGAAATGTACTTCTGCCTGAAGCCACTTAGTCTGTGGTAGTTTGTTATGCAGCCCTAGTCAACTAACACAGCAACATTTATCACAAATGCTTACTAGTACAAGAAGAATATGTTTAACAACAACAACAAAAAAAACCTTTGATATTTAAGTAGAATACTAAAAGGAAAAAAACTAAAATGTAAAGAAAAAATAACATCAGAAAATCTTAGGGCTAAAAAGGACAAAGACTCACTAGTGAAAAAAACAGAAGTTAAATAACACTTTTAAAGTCACAAATTAAATTTAAAATAAAAAAGCAACTTTTGATTTATAAAATTTTACATGCAGCAGTTTATAGTCACTGCACAAAGAAAAGCACACTTCTGTTTCTATGTACACATAAGCTAATTCCCGCATACAAAACAATACACAAGAATAGAAATTATAAATTAAAACCAGGAGTAGTATCCAATACCTCCCCGCAGGAGAATCTTGTTTTTAAGGTCATCTTTTACTACATAGGGAATTTAAGGCCAGCCTGAAATATATGAAACTGTATCTCAAAAAAACACAGCAAAACATGATGTGAAGAGGTCTATATTAACCCTAATATGGTTCAGATGCTCTGATATCTAGGACTTGGCTACCAGAGATAATGTCCTTACCGGGACTGGTTAATTCCTAGAGATAGTGATTGACTAACCTGCTAATGATGACTCTCAGATACAAACCACTCGGTCTAAAGACCACGCCCCCATACAGTCCTCTATACTCTTGAGTCAAGGGTATTATTTTCCTGCCTTGATCACTTTAGGGCCAAAGATTAGACTAGGGACCACCTTTTTGTATGAAAACCCACTTAAATTATTACACTAGCTGATTTTCACTTGCCCTTACTGACTTGCTACTTCCTTCCATGAAACCACAGTAAATTCTCCTGCCCACAATAACTTATGAACGTCTGTTCCCTCTGACTAACCCTGACCATTCATGCAAAGAGAGCTACACACATACATTGTCTACATAGGCCTATAGCATGGAGTGTGTATCTTGGAAACTAAGTAGCAAAGTACGGTTCCAACAGTTCTCTTAACCTGCAGGCCTCACCAAGCTAGAGTAATTCCAATTTACCTTATAAACACTGCCTCGAAATACCATGTACCATAACTGTACAGACATTTGACATTAAAAACAAAAACTATACAGAGGGCTGCAGAGATGTCAGTGAGTAAATAGCCTACTCAACAAATATGAGGACCTGAGATCAGATCACCAGCACCTACACTAAAAAAAGATTGATATGGCCTTGAAGACCTGTAACCCCAATACCATGGGGCAAAAGCAAGTAGACTGCAGGGGTGGGGGATTACCGCTAGGGAGTACAGTTGGAACGGTGAATTTCAGACTCAGTACGGAGAAGCAACTGAGGACGATATCCAGCTGTCAATGCCTGACCTCCACATGGCCATCATGGGCAAGTACACTTGCACACATGTACATATACTACAAACATTTGTGCACCAAAATACTACACATACTGCATACTACACAAAATGCATATAAATGAACACGTTTTTAAAAAAGAAATTCTACAGAAAACATGCTGACAGATAACATCTCATCAATCTTACTTTCTTGAAGGTTGAGTGGAGGATTAATAAGATTATCTAAAGTTCGAGGTCCATATTCAGATTGTGGTGCTGAAAACCCAGGGATCAAGCATGAAAACATCCAGAGTTGTTCTTTGCTGCAGTTATCCTGAAGAGCTTGCAACCATAGCAAGAAGAGACGAACACCTTCCCGTCTGATCTAAAATAAAATAAAATGAAATACAGTATTTCTTAATGGACATACTTTCTTGCTCCTTAAAACAATTTTTAGAATGCTATTTTGTTGGAGAAAGAAAAAGACAGGATGGAGAGTAAAAACAGATACACCCAGGACATCTCTACAACTCCCACTATTTTGAAATCCTCCTGCTTCCAGCTATTCAGTGCTGGGGTTCCAGGAGGGCGTTATCACACCTACTTTATGCAGTTCTGGGGACCAACTCAGGGCCCTGCATATATTTAGCAAACACTCTGAGTCACCCCAGCCCTTTTACTCAGGGTTTTTTGTCATAGAAAATAAGTATAATTATATTATACCTTTAAGGAGTTTCCTGTGTGGAGTAGTTTCTTTAAAATCAAACCTGAAAAGAAAAAACATGATTTTAAATATTCTTATCTTCTTATATATTTATAAATGTCAGAGTTCTCGGTCAGACTTGAAAACACTTTTAAACAAGTCCTTGGCAATCTCTAAATTGTTCTTGGTGACTTTGGTAAACCCTTTGATCAAAACTGAGATCAGAGGGGCATATAAAAAAGTCACCTTTCAACACAGTTAAACATGTTTACTTTATTGACAAAATTTGATCCTAAAATTTTGCTTAACACAACAATCTATCCACCTCGTATTTATGCTGAAAATATAAAGAAAATTTTGCCACTAATAAAAAACTACTGTAAAAAGGTTTTAATTAACCAAAGAACATTCATTAATTTCACTATTTCCTAATAATTATTTTCATTACAGTAACATCCAGAAACAAATATTCACTATGAACAAATCCAAATACAATATTATGTTGGTTATTATTTAAACATTTATCTTTGTTTTACTTAACCATACAATGGCACATTGAAGCTTAAATCATTTTCTTCCTTTCTTCTCTAGAGAAAAGCATTACATATGTTTTGGAATTATCACTTACAAAAATATTTTTATATTACTACTTACTTATAAACCTATTCATTTCTTGGCATCAATCACTTAAAACCTTATATAAAGGGTATCATATACAGTAACTCATTTATAAGTTATTTCTTCTTATATCTAGTATTAATTTTTCAAATTTATCTACACTGGTCTATGTAATTCTAGATAAATCATGTTTAACTACTTTAAAGTTTATCATTATGTAAATATATTAAAAATGTATCTAATTTATACAAAGACATCTGGCTTACTTTCAATTTTCTGCCACTATCAAGACTACTATAACAAATGTTATAGTTATTCATGACTGTTACAATATGACTTTTCTTAGACATATAAACTGCAGTAAAATCACTCACTTTCAGCTTTACCAAATGTTAAGAAATTTTACAATATAATGAAAATTAACAATACCAAGCAGTATGTGACACTGCTCTGGTATGTGATGGCAGCATGACCCAAAGACAGACTCCAACATTTGATAATTAATTAGTGTTAAGTTTTTATGTTTCCATTTGATGTTTTCTGGTGACAATAAATGTCCTTTTGTCTGTCCATTCAAATTTTATTCAATTGTTTATTATGTTCTTTTATAATTTTCAAGTGGACAAACCTTTGTAATTTAAAGATCTGTATTGTTTTTATTTACATGTGTTTGTGTCTGTGTGAACAAATGCCACGTGTGCAGGTGCTGTTGGCAGCCAGAAGAGGACATCAGTATTCCCTTGGAGTGAGTTGCTTGCTGTGGGTGCTGGAAAATTGAACCCGGATCCTCCAGAACAGCAGCACATCTTCTCATCCACTGGTTCATCTCTCCAGTCCTCAAGTTTTTGCTTTTGTTTAATATTAACAGTTCTATGTGTGTGTGTTTGTGTGTGTGTGTCCTACTAATTTTCTGCCAGCTCTATAAACTGGAGCTATCTTTTCTCAGACCAGTAAGTTATGTTTTTGTTGGGGGAGGAGTATTCTTTCACATACAGCAAATGTCTTAAAGTTTAGACCAGGTTCATGGCTTTAGTCCCAACACTAGGTAGGTAGAAATAGAAGAATTAGGAGTTCAAGACCAGTCTCAGCTGCAGATCAAGTAAGAGGGCAGCCTAGGCTTTGTGAGACTGTATCTAAAACAGCAAAAAGCAAGTGTCTGCATATTTGTGTTTATGTGTGTATTAATTTCCCTATGACTAACACTTATATTTTAGGTGTATTTTCTTTTTATAAAGAAATCCTTGACTTTAGTACTACAAAGATAAACCAAATACTTCTTTCAAAAACTTATGAGGTGGCAGGAATTGGTGTTTGCTTTTATTCCCAGCACTCGGGAGGCAGGCAGAGGCAGAAGGATCTCTGTAAGTTCAAGGCCAGCCTGGTTGACAGAGTTCCAAGACAGCTAGGACTGTTATACAGAGAAACCTTGTCTCAGAAAAACAAGAAAACAAAACAATAGACAAACAAAAATAACAACAACAAAAAAACCTTGTGAGGTGTTTTATTTTTTTTTTAATTTTGGATTTTGGCAAGGCTGGCCTGGAGTTTACAACATAGTTGAGGCTGGCATTTTGACAAATGGCTTCAAAAACTATGTGAGGGGGATAGACATATCCTAAAACTGGACTATGAGGACTATTTTCTAAAAATATTGAATTTCACTTCAAAGAATAAATTTTATCTATGCAAATTGTATATCTTAATGAAGTTATTTTTTAAATCAACTACAGTTACATTTTCTTTCATTAATAATTCATAAAGCCAAGAGCTTGTAGGAATCATCTGAATGACAAAGAAAATCACCATTTATGAATTTTCACAAGTTATATACATTTTTGGAATACGATTAATTATGACAACTAGGTAACATAAAGATCTTTTGGTGATTAAAGGCCGCAGTCCTCAAGAAATATCTAAGGATCTCTGTAAGCTGGGCAGGGGTGGAGCACCTTTAATCTCAGCACTCAGAAGGCAGAGGCAGGAGAATTTCTTGAGTTCAAGACCAGCCTGGTCTATAAAGCTAGTTCCAGGATACAGCCAAGAATACACAGAGAAACCCTGCCTCTAAAAAAAATACCAATAAATAAATACAACATTAAAAGTTCAACATTATATAGAAATGGATAAAGAAATACATTAAAAGTTCAAATGTCTCAAAAAAAAGTTTTACAAAGACAATCATCAAACAAAGACAATCTTCAAGAACAGTTTCATGATAAGGAAGTTCAAATAAAAGTTCACTATTCTTTTGAGCACTTTGTTATGTGCTCACTGGTAATATCTTTTGTGTAATGTATATTAAAATATTTGGACACCTTTTAAAGCTTGTCTTTTGAATATAGTATGCTGTAATGCAAAAATAATTTTTAATTTGGGGAGGGCAGTTCTGCGCTCTAACCCATGCCTACTTGTATGCTAGGCATACATCCTATTGTTGAGCTAAAGCCCCAGACCAATCCTTAAAGTTCATTTTATCTAAGATTGTGATTTTATTCATTATATCAATATTCCCCCATCTCTGTCTAATATTCCTTTATTTTCCTGGGATAATTTGAAAAAGCTTCTATTTGCACGACTAACCAAGAAATTGAGGCCTAAATAAACCTCTGATTTTCCTTTCTTTTCAAATTTTATTTTGGGAATTGGACGATGGCTCAGTGGTTAAGAACACTCATTCCTCTCTTCAGTTCTCTGAGCCCCCTTCAGGTGGGTTGCTCATTACCATCCTTAGCGTTAGTTCTATAGATCTGCTGCCTTCTTCCAGCCTCCATGGCACTTGCATGCATGTGGTGCATATAGAGACAAGAAAGCACATACACATATACACAAGATTTTTAAAAATTCATTTTTATTTTTAGTTATGTGTATATGTTTGTGTCTAAACAGGAATGTGTGCATGTGAGTGCAGGTGCCCCGGGAGGCCAGAAAAGGGTGACAGATTCCCTGGAGCTGGAGGCACAGCTGTAAACTATCTGAGGTGGACGCTGGGAACTGAATTCAGGCCCTCTGTAAGAGCAGCAAGCACACTTAGCCACTGAGCCATCTCTCTAGACACTGTGACTCTCTTTCCAAATACAAACATACAAAAATTTCTAAGAAAATATAATCAGTTGCGTTCTGGCTCAACAATGTAGACATAAGGCCATTTACTCCCTATGACAAAGGGCATGAAAATCTCCAGCAACCAAGGCAGACAGTGAAGAAGCACTGACTACTTACTTGCTGATCCCTTTTTTAACCAAGGGGGTTGGAAATAAGTCTTATAATAACAGCTCAAAATCCCTGTGGTTATAATTTGAATGTAGCAAAACCTGACTTCATTATTTTAGCTTGTTTCTTGAAAAACAGAAAGTCTGTTTTCTCCTACTTGGACTCCACAGTAATCTACAACATACTCTTTCTTTCTTCTTTTCAGCTTTTGTTTCATGAACTAGACAGCCATATTTTGATCCTTCAAGCAACACTAAGCTTAACTCCAGTCCCCCTGCTTTGTTTTCAAATTTGGGGCTGTCATACATGGAGCATATGCCTGTAATCCCAACACATGGGAGGCAGAGGCAAGAGGATCATGGATTCAAGGCTTGTCTGGACTACATAGTGAGAATTTATCCCAAAATTACTTCAGTAATCAAAGGCTGAAGCAGGAGGACTGCTGAGCAGTTGTGCACAGCTGAGGAGCAGCTCATGCTACATGACAAGCTCTAGGACAATCTGGACTATAATGTGAGAGACCCCACCACAGAAAACAAACAGAAAAGCCAGAAGACAAAGCTTCATAGATTCTCCCTTTTTTGCATTGCATTTCTCTCCTATTTCTGATTCACAAAGATATTTATCTTGAGTTGAAGCCTGCTTCTATTTTTAAAAATAATTCATCATCATTGCTAATGCATTCAGAGTAAAGAGGTAGATAAAAAACACAGTATTGTGTGCCAAGTCAATATATGTGTGTATACACACACACACACACGCACACACATTCTCCTCTCTCTCCTCTTCCTCAACTCATCTTTTTCCCCTCCTTTGTATGTGTTTACAGGAAACTGAACCAGTGCCTCACATGCAAACCATGAGATCTACCACTGACCATTGGCCCTTCATTTAAATTTTAGTCTTAGATCCCCAGTCTGCCTGTGTATTTTCTTCTCTATAGTACTGAGGATGAAATCTAGAAGCTTACATATTCTAGGCAAGCACTCCACCACTGAATTATATACCCAGCTCATTCTTCACTCTTTCATTTTTAGATGGGGTTTTGCTTGCCCAAGCAGGCCCTAAATTTGTGATCCTCGGGCTTTGGCATCCTAAGTAGCTGGGATTAGAAACCTGTGGCACTACACCTGGCTCACCCCTAAATTCATGTATGTACATGCACACATGTGTATGTGTGTGAAAAGTGGAGGCCAGAGATTAATATTGGTGCTTTCCACCTCATGTTTTAAGACAGGGTCACTTACTGAACCTGGAATCTGTGGTTTTAGCTAGACTGGTAGGTCAGAGAGGCTCAGTGTCTGTCTCTACCATGGCACTGGGGTTACTGGTATGAATGTGGCCACCTTTGGTTGCCACCCTTGACTTTTTAGACCTGGGTGCTGGCCAGCAAGCACTTTACCTACTGAGCCATGTCGCTAGCCTCTTATAGTCTGTTTTCAGTAAAACAACCATGAACTCATTAAAAAAATAACTGATAAGCCATTGTATAATTTATTTCAGATGTGAAATATATATTTATATTACTTACCAATACTATGAAATTGCCATCGCTGATGAATTCTTTCTGGAAGAAGTTGTAAAATTTTCTAAAAATCAATATAAGCAAAATAAAGAATGAAATCAAATAATGAGTCAATATATTGTGAAGTATGAAATATGAAGGCCACGTGAAGAGCTTCTTATGTTAAAGTACAGCAAATACAAACTAGTAAAATAATTGAACTTGCCTACGCAAAAAGTAATAAGCAATATTAAAGAAATTCTGGAAGAGAAAAATGAATAAAAATTATCTTTAACCGTGATAAAAAGTAAGTATGTTGTCCTTTTGATGGCTAATCTTAGTTGTCAACTTCAGTGGATCTGGAATGAACTAAGAAGCAAGCATCTGGGCAGTCCTATGAGAGATTTACTTGAATCTGGAAGACCCACCCTAAATTTAAGAGGAGCAAGCACACTCCAAGCATTCTCCAGGACACTTTTAATCTTCCCCAAACATTTGTGCTCACTATTCCACTTACAAGCGCCTCATGTAGCAACTTAAGGTAGTTTACCTACCAAATAAAATCAGGTTTCAAAGAATTCAAGACTAGTGAAAATTAATTTCAGAGTATTAGTTACTGTTTTCTAGTACCTTGTTTTGTTCTTCTTTTTTCTGAGTCAGGAGCTCACCATGTAGCCCAAGCTGGCCTAAAAATTTATAAGTCTCCTGCCTTAGCCTCACAATGGTTAGAGTGTAGGCATGCACCACCATGTCCAGATACATTCATTCTTAGAAGAGCCTACTCTACATAGGTGACTGACGTGCTCATGAACTCCCAGTTCGCGCATTCCTCCCGTCTCACTATTTGTCCCCCCTGAGTAGCGGGACTGCAGATGCACAAGCATCTCAACTATGAGAAATGGGCTTTTATGCTCTCTCTCTCTGATGTCTCTGAAGTCATCAGCTCTAGTCTTGGCTTTCTATCGGTCTCTAACGTCTCAGTAAAGGCAAGAATATTTCTACGACTATTTCCTCTGATAACAGTTATTTTAAAATAGGGATGAGAGGGACATAATTTCTGAATGTGCTAAAAATAGAAACAAATTTTAGCAGAGCTTATCTACCTCCAAACAATGCTTTCTGTTTATTTATAAATATTTTTCCAATCCAATTCAAAGTGATATAAAATAACAATTTAAAAAACAAGGCTATTTTGTTCAAATTTATAATGAAAAACCATTAGAGTAGAAATAATGAGCTAGGTGTGGTGGTATATGCCTTTAATCCAAACACTTGTGGACAAAAGACCAGAAGTTCAAGGCCAGCCTGAGCTACTTGTGTTGTATAGCAATTTCTTCCCAATTCAAACAGTCCATCATGGAGGGGATTAAGATTCAGGAAGTTCTAAAGTGATTTCTTTAAGGCACAGGAAATAAATAATTCACAAGTCTCAGAAAGTCCCTGAAACTTACTACATACACCCTCCTCCCCAACCCTAAGACTAAAACCAACAGTAAGGACTGCTAAGGAGAGATTTCCCATATGGTGCCCAAAGCTCAAGGGTTCCAACTTTCTGGAGTCATCACCCATGCTGTGGTGGGCTTTCAGCTGTCTCTGAGTCAGTCATGCATATTCCTGTAAACCCAATAAATTCACTGGTCCATAAAATTAGACTTTAGTGCGTATTGCTTTGATTTTTCATCAGTTCTCTATCTGGAGTGAGTAAATGTTTGTTCACATCCACAGGAATAGTATCATACAACACTATAAGACCCTGTATCAAAACGAAATGATAAAGCCTGGCATGGTGACACATCCCTTCAGTCTCAGAACTTACGAGGCAGAGGCAAGCAGATTTGTGTGAGTTCAAAGCCAGCATGGTCCGCATAGCAAGTTTTGGGCCAGTCAGGGCTACATAGTGAGACCAGCTGTGAAATAATCCTGTACACTGTGAAAATGTGTTACTCTCATTGTTAATAAAAAAGCGGATTGGCCGATAGCTAGGTATGATTTTCAGGACAGAGAGAACGCTGGGAAGAAAAAGGGCAGAGTCTGAGGAGTTGCAAACCAGACATGGAAGAAGCAATATGGGAAGTTCATAGATGAAGTAAATGAGCCTCAGGCAGCACAGAGATTAACAGAAATGAGTTAGTTTAAGTTATAAGAGCTAGTTAGTAACAAGCCTAAGCTATCAGCCATACATTTATAATTAATACTAAGGCCCTGTATGGTTATTTGTGGGGCAGTTGCCAGGACATAGAGAAACTCCACCTACAGAGACTTTGTCTTGAGGGAAAAAAAAAAAAAAGCAAAATAAATAAATAAATGATAAATCACCTAGGCAAAGATTCTAGAGGTTAAAATAATTGTGTAAACTTTATAAAAATTAAAATTTTCATTTTGCAAATATGCTATTAATTTTGCGTCGTCAAAAGCAAATACAAAAGCCGGGCGATGGTGGCGCACGCCTTTAATCCCAGTACTCGGGAGGCAGAGGCAGGCGGATCTCTGTGAGCTCGAGACCAGCCTGGTCTACAGAGCTAGTTCCAGGACAGGCTCCAAAGCCACAGAGAAACCCTGTCTCGAAAAACCAAAAAAAAAAAAAAAAAAAAAAAAAAAAAGCATATACAATTTTGTCCCTAGAAATACATTATGCTTTAATCATACACAAACTTAGATACATTTTTAAGTTATAAATTAAGTTCCGCAGAAAAGCTGGCAGATTAACTGTGTTTCATTATGTATCTGATAATTTTAATATATTTCTTCATATGTTCCCAGAATTATTTTTTTGTAAGATTTAAGTTAACAGCATTCTCCTTGCACGTATGCCTGCAGGCCAGGAGAGGGCACCAAATCTCATTATAGAGGGTTGTGAGCCATCATGTGGTTGCTGGGAATTGAACTAAGGACCTCTGAGGAACATCATTGTTCTTAACCTCTGAGCCATCTCTCCAACCTCCCAGAATTATTTTGGGAAAGTTTAAAAGGTATGATTCACAGTACTTACCTCAAAAATAAAAAGTATAGCATCTAATTCCTCTCTTTGAGACTTGTGACCTGAAACATTTTTAACAGAAAAATACTTGAAATATATCATTTTATACTCACTGTTAACAATACTTAATGAACTTAAATATTTCAATCCCTGGGCTTTTCTTCAGAAATTCTTTAGGAAAATGCGAAAGCATAGCCTATTTATTATACAGACAGTATTACGGCCCCTCTCTCCTTCTTTAGCATAATTACTCTAAATATGGGTTCTAGGTCTGGGGGTTGGGAAGACTACACTTAACATGTACAAGGTCCTCGATTCAATACCCAGGATAAACATAAAGATTTAGGTTATACTAACATCTAATAACAAATCATATATTGTGGGTTCTAAATGAGATTTGAACATGAAAAACACTTTTCCTATTCAAACATTCCTAGGGCAAAACAAAAAAAGGTAGGTTGAGGAAGCCTGACCAGAAAAATGCAAATATTCTAAGCCTTCACAAAGCAATAAGGATAGTCATACACGTATATTGGTTTCCTTTCAAAAGCAAATTTTGATAGTATAAGAAAAGTATCAAAATAAAACATTACTAAAATTCTAATGCCTAGATCCTCTTTTAAGTTAATGCTTATGACTAATAGAAATATAAACATACAAGTCATAATATATGTTAATATCTTACCTTTTTGTTTAAGACTAGCTTCAATAGTCACAAAATTTTCAAAAAACACATAGTATATATGTGAAAAATGTTGGTCAAAAAACTGTTTAAGGTCAATAGATTCTGCATTCTCTGAAAAACAACAACAAAATAGTCCTTAACAACTATTCCACCAAGGTTAAATGGTCATTAGCAAACATGCACAGTGCCAAATTGATCAATGTCAAAGATCTGCACCAGAAATTCTATCATTTTCAAATATACGAAACAAATGTTTATATAACTGCATCTTTATTTTTGCAATTTTTGCCCTTACATATTTAAGTTTTACATATGGGTAAAGTTATCATAGTCTTTGTGTTTTAAAAACAATCAATGTGAAACTGGGTGCAATGCTGCACAGCTGTAATCTCAGCTACTCTGAAGGCTGAAGCAGGATGATCAGGACATCAAGGCTAGCCTAAGAAGCAGAGTGGGACCCGGTGAAGATAGACAGAAACTGACTGACTGACTCAAAATCTAGTGCTCTATTTTGGGGATGGAGATGGAGAGTGCTCAGCGATTAAGAGCACTGGCTGCTCTTCTAGAGGTCCTTCAATTTCCAGCAACTACATGGTGCCTCACAACCACCTATCACTGTAGTCCCGTGAGATAGGATGCCCTCTTCTGGTATGTAGATGTACGTGCAGACAAAAACACCCACATACATACACAATACGGAAATAAATAAATCTCTAAAATAAGATCTATTTTTTAATTCCTGGCTCCAGCTTTTCTATTATCTTCCCTAACAGCTAAAGAATTATTATGACAATAATTTATAATAATTTAGTAAATAAATAACCTAACAACAGACTTTGCTAGTGAGCATTTGAGGATTATAAAACTTGAAACACGAACTGCTCAAGAATTTGTCAGTACAGAATACAAACAAAATATACAATTATATGCACAAAAGAAAGTTAGATTAAGAAGTTGAAATGAAAGAACCATATATGGAAATTCAAAACACAGAATTACATTCAAAGTTTAATGAACTGCAACTGCTGCCCATGTTCTGCACAGCTATTCTGTATAGTCTCCATTATAAAAACTACCTGTTACCTGAGTATAAGAAAAAGTCATAGAATACATCTATTTTGTGAATATGAAAATAAAAAATTTTAGACAAGTATGATCAAGGAAAACATTTTCCTTTTGAATAAACTTAAGAACTATGAACTGAGAAAGAAATACATTATAGTTACCTCTAAATTTTCCAATCTTAAAAATACAATGTCCCAAGAGAAACAAGAAAATGTGAATAACAAAACAAAAACTCTAAAGCACATGTGACTCAACCCAAGACTTCCCAACATATTAGGAGCTGAGATATTGTCCCTCAATTTCCTTCCCAGATGGCTGGCTATGAACAAAGCCTGGAAGCTGCACAGTGGGGTAAGCCTAATAAACAAGTACTGAAGCCAGGCAGAATGACGCACTCCTGAACTTCCAGTGGAGTTTAAAATGGGAAGATTATAAAGTTGAGGCCAGTCTTGGAGCTATATAGCTCGATCCTGACTAAGCAGGGGAGATGGGTCTATCCAAATTAAGCTGATTTTGTTGTTCTTGTTTACTTTAAGATTTATTTTTACCTTAAATAATGTGTATACCTATATATCTGCAGAGGAGGACAAGGGGGAGTATGTGCATATGAGTGTAATTGTCTATGGAGGCCAGAAGAGGGCACTGAATTCCTTGGTACTGGAGTGACAGGCAATTATGAGTCATCTGGTGCGGGCACTAGGAACTGAACTCTGGTCCTCTGCAAGGGTATTACATGCTCAGACCTACTGAGCTACTTCATTAGCCCCTCTATATTTATATTTAAAAATACAATAGCAAGCAAAAACTCTGATAAAATGTTTGATAGTCAACTAACAAAGTTTACATAACAGAGGAAAAAACAAGGACAAACTAGATAAAATATAAGAGGTCTTTGTACATTTAAAATCTTCCTCCCTCCCAAAGAGACAGCTCAGCATTAAGGATATGTGGTGCAGTTGCAGAGAACCCAAGTTCAATTCCTAGTACACACATGGCAGCGTATACCATCTATAATTCCAGCTCCAGGAGCTAAAAATACCCTCTTCTAGTCCCCACAAGAATTAGGCATACACAGACAGACGAGCAGGCAAATTATTCATACATTATATAAAATAAATAAACCTGGAGTCTCCTTCTGAGATTCCAGGATGCAGGATCCTATTTCAGACTGTGGTCAAGGTTAAAGTTAAGAGCCACCTAGGACTGAGAGGGCCTGAGGAAACAAGCTCCACCGGGAGCAGAAGCCAGGAGCAAATCAGCGATCTCCACCAGAACAAGAGTGGGGCAGAACCTAGGACAGAGAGCAAATAGCTTCACAAATAGCTCCACCGGGAGCAGAAGCCAGGAGCAAATCAAGTCCTGGGAGTCAACCAAGTCCTGGGAGCCAACCCAGTCCTGGGACACTGGCGGATCAGGGTTGAGCTAGTAACCAGATCCAGAGTCAGTGATCTCCACCAGAACATGTTCAACTCCAAGCCAGGGACTTCTGCAGGAGGGGATCCAGACCAGGATGTACAGAAACAGGGCAAAGCTGGCAACCTAGGCCAAAGTAGGCCTGAGACAGCAAACTGCAAGTGAGCAGAGCAAGGCACCGGAGCGCTGAGCTATCTCCAGGAACACCGAGTAACCTAGCGGTTAGAACTGTGACACTAACTGTACCACGAGGAAAACCATCTGAGCTTTGGATTCACTGGTGCCTAGAAGATTATTCAAGAGAATCTCAGACAGCCCCAACCACACCTATTAGAGGAAAAGATGAGTAGAAAAGGTAACATCACATGCTACACCACAAAGAGCAAAACAACACCAGTAAAACCTAAAGACCCTACAACAGCAAGACCTAAACAACCAAATATGGATGAACCAGAAGAAAATGAACAAAAAATAACTTCAAGTGAATGTTAGAAATTCTTAAAGATGAAGTGAGAAATTCCCTTAAAGAAATGGAGGAAAAGACAAAAAATTGGAAGATATCAGCAAATAACTTAAAGAAAACCAAGAAAAAGAAATCAAACATATAAAAGAAACTATTCAGGACTTAACTGAAATAGAAACAATAAAGAAAACACAAGCCGAAGGAATTATAGAAACAGAAATCATGAGAAAGATCAGGAATCACAAACGCAAGCATGAACAGCAGAATACAAGAGATGGAAGAGAAAACCTCAAGCACTGAAGATACAATAGAGGAAATAGACTCATCAGCTAAAGAAAACATTAAATCTAGCAAAAGCTTAACCCAAAATATGCAGGAAATATGGGACACCAAAAGGCCAAATCTTAGAATAATATGTATAGAAGAAAAAGAAGAAGTTCAACTCAAAGGCACAGAAAATTTATTTAACAAAATCATAGAAGAACATTTTCCCTACCCAAAGGAAGATATGCCTATGAAGATACAAGAAACTTACAGAATACCAAATAGACTGGATCCAAAAAAAAGTCCTCTCGTCACATAATAAAAAAAAACTAAATATACAGAATAAAGAAAGAATATTAAAAGCTGCAAATGAAAAAGGCCAAGTAACATATAAAGGTAGACCTATCAGAATTACACCTGACTTCTCCTTGGACACAATGAAAGCCAGAAGGTCATGGTCAAGCATTATGCAGACATTTAGAGACCACAGATGCCAGCCCAGACTCCTATACCCAGCAAAACTGTCAATCACCATAAGAGGACAAATCTAGATTTCACCAATACCTAGCCACAAACCCAGCCCTACACAAAATACTAGAAGGAAAACTCCAACCCAAGGAAGATGGCTACACCAACAAAAACACAGAGAATTGATGATCTCATAACAGCAAATCTCAAAAAAAAAAACCACACACAAATTAACATCACGAATGATAAAAACTAAATTAACAGGAGATAGCAATCACTGGTCATTAATATCCCTTAATGTAAATGGACTCAATTCACCAATAAAAAGGCACAGGCTAACAGACTGGATACGAAAACAGAATCCATCCTTCTTCTGCATACAAGAAACATATCTCAAGCTCCAAGACAGACATCGTCTCAGAGTAAAGGGTTGGGAAAAATATAGCAATCAAATGGACCTAAGAAATAAGCAGGTGTAGCTATCCTAATATCTAACAAAATAGACTTCAAGCTAAAAATCAGTCAAAAGAGACAAAGAAGGTCATTTCATATTAGTCACAGGAAAACTCCATCAAAAGGAAACTTCAATACTGAACATCTATGCCCCAAATACAAGGGCACCTTCATATGTAAAAGAAATACTTCTAAAGCTTAAATCATACATTAAACCCCACACACTAATACTCGGAGACTTCAACACTCCACTCTCACCACTGGACAGGTCAATCAGACAAAACTGAACAGAGAAATAAGAGAACTAACAGATGTTATGACTCAAATGGACTTAACAGACATCTATAGAATATTCCATCCAAACAGAAAAGAATATACCTTCTTCTCAGCACCTCATGGAACCTTCTAAAAAAATTGATCACATACTCGGTAACAAAACAAACCTCAATAAATACAAAAAAAAAAATGGAATAACCCAATGTATCTTATCAGATCACCATGGTATAAAACTAGAAGTCAACAGCAACACTAATTCCAGAAAGCCCACAAACACATGGAAATTAAACAATGCTCACCTGAATCATCAATGGAACAAGGAAGAAATAAAGGGAGAAATGAAAGACTTCCTAAAATTTAATGAAAATGACCACACAACATACCCAACTTTATGGGACACAACGAAAGCAGTGTTAAAAGTTCATAGCACTAAACGCCTACATAAAGAAGCTGAAAAAAATCCCACACTAGTAAATTAACAGAACTTTTGAAAACTTTAGAACAAAGAGAAGCAAACTCACCTAAGAGATCTAGATGGCAGGAAATAAAGTGAGAGCTGAAATCAACAAAATAGTAACAAAGAAAACAATACAAAGAATCAATGAGACAAAGAGTTGGTTCTTCCAGAAAATCAACAAAATAGACACCTTTATCCAAACTAACCAAAAGGCAGAGAGAGAATATCCAAATTAACAAAATCAGAAATGAAAAGGGGGACATAACAACAGACATGGAGGAAATACAGAGAATCATCAGGTCATATTTCGAAAACCTGTACTCCACAAAATTGGAAAACTTAAAGGAAATGGACAACTTTCTGGATAAATATCATTTACCAAAATTAAATCAAGACCACATAAGCAAATTAAACAGGCCTATAACTGTTGAAGAAATAGAAACAGTCATCAAAAGTCTCCCAACCAAAAAAGACCCAGGACAAGATGGTTTCAGCTCAGAATTCTACAAGACTTTCAAAGAACTAATACCAATACTCCTCAAATTATTCCACACAATAGAAACAGAAGGAACATTGCCAAACTCTTTTTATGAGGCTACAATTAACCTGATACCCAAACCACAGAAAGACATTATTAAGAAAGAGGATTACAAACCAATCTCACTCATGAACATTGATGCAAAAATACTAAATAAAATACTGGCAAATCAAATCCAAGAACACATCAGAACCATCATTCACCATGACCAAGTCGGCTTCATTCCACAGCACAGATGTAGGGATGGTTCAACATACAAACATCTGTCAATGTAATCACCAAATAAACAAGCTGAAAAATAAAAACCACATGATCATCTCATTAGATGTCAAAAATACAACATCCCTTCATGATAAAGGTCATGGAAAGAGCAGGGATACAAGGAACATAACTAAACATAATTAAGGCAATATACAGCAAGGCAACAGCCAACATCAAACTAAATGAAGAGAAACTCCTAGTGATTCCACTGAAATCAGGAACAAGGACAAGGTTGTCCACTCTCTTCATATCTATTCAATATAGCTCTTGAGGTCCTAGCTAGAGCAATAAGACACCAAAAGGAGATCAAGGGGATACAAATTGGAAAAGAAAAAGTCAAACTCTCACTATTTGTTGATGATAGGATTGTTTACATAAGTGACTGCAAAAATTCTACCAAGGAACTTCTACAACTCATAAACACTTTCAGCAATATAGCAGGACACAAGATTAACTAAAAAAAAATCAGTAGCCTTCTTGTACACAAATTATAAAAGGGCTGGGGAAGAAATCAGAGAATCAACACCCTTCACAAAAGCCACAAGTAACATAAAAGATCTCGGAGTAGCTCTAACCAAACAAGTGGAAGACTTGTATGACAAGAACTTTAAATTTTTGAAGAAAGAAATTGAAGAAGACACCTGAAAGTGGTGTGACCACGCTCTTGGGTAGGCAGAATTAACCTAGCAAAAATGGCAGTCTTAATAAAAGCAATCTACAGATTCAACGCAATGCCTAGCAAAATTCTTCAAAAACCTTGAAAGAATGGTACTCAACTTCATTTGAAAAAGCAAAAAACCCAGGATAGCCAAAACAATTCTATATAATAAAAGAATTTCTGGAGGCATCACAATCCCTGACTTCAAACTCTACTACAGAGCTGCAGTATTGAAAACAGCCTGGTATTGACATAAGAACAGACAGAAAGACCAATGGAACCGAATAGAAGACCCGGATATCAAATCCATACATTTTCAAACACCTGATCTTTGATAAAGAAGCAAAAAATATCAAATGAAAAAAGCATATTTAAAAGGATCATCACACACACACTCACACACAAAAAGCTGATCAAAAAATATTACCTATCTTCAGAAACACTTGTTTGAAAGTGCTTGTGAACCAGTATTTTCCAAAAGAAACTAAATAATTATTTCACCAGAAATCCAAATTAAGATTTCTGAATTTTAAAAGCGACTCAAACCAAAAAAATAGAAAGAAAAAAGAAAAAGAAAAGGAAAGGAAAAAGAAAAAGAAGAAAACGAATTAGGCTTTGGAATGCTTTGCAGATCCTTGAGATTACTAAATTTAAGTAGCAGGATAATTCTAGACTTAAGTTTCCACAGATTAAATTTCTCAGATGTTTCATTTGTTTTTTTTTTTAAATAAAGGGATAACCTTTAAGAACCTGATAATACATTTACTCTCCTTCACATATTTATTTTTTAAAGATTTATTTATTATGTATACAGTTTTCTGTCTGCAGGTCAGACTGGAAGAGTGCACCAATCTCATTATGGATGATTGTGAGTCACTATGTGGTTGCTGGTTGCTCGGGAAGAACAGCCTTAACCACTGAGCCATCTCTCCAGCCCCTTTTCACATTTCACATATTTTTAAACATTTAAATACTATAGCATGTATGCAAACAAAAGTTTTAAAAGTCAGAGGTCAGCTTTCTTTTTTTTTTTAAAGATTTATTTCTCTATTTTATGTGCATGAGTGCTCTGTCTGCAGGCCAGAAAAGAGCACCAGATCCCATTACAGATGGCTGTGAACCACCATATGGTTGCTGGGAATTGAACTCAGGACGTCTCAAAGAGCAGCTAGTGCTCTTACCTGCTGAGCTATCTCTCCAGACTCATCAACTTTCCTTTTAAAGCCTAGATAGTAAATGTGTCCCTGAAAGTTTACTGAATTAACCTGGGTGAAAATCAAAAATTCGTCCTTTTTTCTTGTTGGCTGTCTGAAGGCAAGATGGGACCCCCAGCAACTCTACTGGAGTCTCCACGGAAGTTCAGCCAGGGTTCTCACTCTTGCCACGTTTGCTCTAACCACCATGGTTTGACCCAGAAATCTGGGCTGGACACCTGCTGTCATTGTTTCTGTCAGCACTCAAGGACACAGGCTTCATTGAGCTGGACTACGAGACCTTGAATGGATTACTAAAGACTGTCCACCTAGTAAAAAAGATCGTGTAGTCTTTATATGATTTAAAAAAAAAAAAGTGAAGATCTTAAAAAAAAAAAATCAGGCTCAGGAGGGTGGAAGCTCATGGGGCAGCCTCGGTCCTCACGATCCGTCCTGCCTGAAGGTATCCACATGCCCACTCGGCGCCATAGCTGTCAATATGATGAGCAAATATACGATGGTGAAATTGGAGATGGTTCCTGTGCTGTAGTAAGAGGAAGTTCTGAAGAAGCAAGGGCTGAGAGAAATGGACTAGTATTGATAGCCTGCTTGCTACCTGAGACCAGAGTAATGCCTGGACCTGGGCTCTGCCTAGGGCTATGTCTGGGTCTGTGGTACTACTGCAGTCGGGATGACTGAAGAAGTGCTGGAAAGGTGGAGGAGAGAAGTGGTTTTTTTGTTTTTCTGTTTTGTTTCTAATTAACTTTGGAGAGGTTCTTTTGGGACATACTGCAGGGGTAAGGGGCGGATACGGAGAGACTAGGAGGTGAACAGGGTTAGGGCTCATTCATGTGAAATTCCCAAAGGGTCAATAAAGAATTAGATTTAAAAAATTTTAAATTCAACAATTTAATTATCCTTCATCTACTAAATAGTAACGTCATTTAGAACAACCTTTCCTCAAACAGTGGTACAATTTGTTAGCCTGTAAGATGTAACATAAATAATCTGCTTCTAATAATGAAGTAGCAAACATTTAAAATTATTTCCTTAAGGCAATCGACAATAATGAAGATGGGTCCAGCAATATGGTGGCCTATCCACAAACCACTCTTTCAGGGCACACACTGAAATGCTGGATGATGAGTTAGACTGATGGCTTGTGGTTAAGAGCACTTACTACTTTTTCAGAGGACCAGAGTTTGGGTCCTGGAATGGCTAACCTTAGTTGCCAACCCATCCATTCTATCAGTTCTGTCCCTCTAGAGAACCCTGACTAATACAGCTGCCAGCACTCATGTTGAGTAGCTCACAAACACCTGTAACTCTAGCACCAAAACATCCAACACACTCTCTGGCCCCCGAGGGCACCCACACACATGTGCACACACACTCTTTAAAGTCAAATAAAGCCAGGCATAGTGGCACCCAGCACTTGGGATGAAAAGGTAGTTCAGGGATAGCCTAGTTTACATGGCAAGTTCAGGTCAGCCAGGGCTACATACAGTTAAACTCTATCACAAGCATAAAGGCGGGTTGCAATTCAGTTGGTATAAAACTTGTCTAGCAGACAAAGCTGGAAGATCAGGAGCTCAAGGTCATCCTTAACTAACCACGCGTTTAGTCCTTTCTTTGAAAAAAAAAAAAAAAACCTACAAAGTATTTCCTAAAATGCATGTACACATACATACACAATCTAAAAATGATTGAAAAGGATAAAATTTAAGAAATACAATCTAGATCCTAATCCAGACAATTATACTGACTCACCAATTAAAGACAAAGTCAAGAATTACAAATTAAAGAAGGCTAATGAAAAGCAAATAAGGAGCCGGGCAGTGGTGGCGCACGCCTTTAATCCCAGCACTCTGGAGGCAGAGGCAGGCAGATCTCTGTGAGTTCGAGACCAGCCTGGTCTACAAGAGCTAGTTCCAGGACAGGCTCCAAAACCACAGAGAAACCCTGTCTCGAAAAACCAAAAAAAAAAAAAAAAAAAAAAAAAAAAAAAAAAAAAAAAAAAAAAAAAAAAAAAAAAAAAAAAAAAAAAAAAAAACAAATAAGGTAGAAAAGACCAATTATTAAATACTGATTTACTGATTTATTTAGCAACTTACTTAAAGTACTGCTCATACTGCCTATGTGCCAAGCATGGCTTCACTCTGCTACCAGGAACAGAATGACTGGACAAGTAGTTGAAACAATGGGTCACTGTCCTTAACAACCTGTTGACTGCCAGGTACACTTCTCTAAGATCTTGCTTGCCTGCCCCACTTGTGGTTTTAGAATATAAAAGGAAAATACAAACTAGACCCAGCATGGAAAGCTTTCAGGTGTCCTGGCTTCAGTGTACTGGTGAGATCTCTTCTCTTCCACTCTCACTGGTGTCTGGGTGCTTATTCCAGAAAGAGTTCTACAACAAACATATTTTATAGAAATTGTTTTGGGCTTTGTTTTTTGTAAGCAGGAAGTTTTCTTGTACAACTATTTCAAAATATAAAGAAGCAAAAATAAGAATTCTAATGGGAAATTACACTAGTGTGGTGGGTTTCCAATTCTTGTATCTAAATTATGTAAAAGCTAAGGCTCTATCTAGTCCAACAGATGATGCTATCTGTTTTCAGAGTAGTCAAAAGAGTAATATTAATATTTTATAACCAGTTGCACATGTCCCAAAATAGGTATTGCAGTTCATAAAGTCAGTTCTCTAGCAATGAAAATATTCTTTTGGATACTGAAGAGTTTAGGCATAAGTCTTTTAGGAGTTTAAAGTCTAAAACAACAATATAGGCAGACATAATAAGCAATGAGTTTTCACACAATGCAAATACTTTAAATAAAATATTTGCATATGTGAAATTTTGTGTATATGCTTGTGAATTTAAATATAAATAAAACCTGTATAAAGTGAAAAACAGGTGGACTGTTCTATGCTCTGAATCCTATTTGATAAGTTCAATAGTTGTACATTTGGATGTTATGGTATTGCCAAAGGGAGATGAACCTCTCGACACATTCAACTTGTATGTTTGCCTTGTTGCAGATCTGTAATAAGCCACCAATGTGTGTGTGCCAGTTTACAAACTATACTTGGTGTCCCAGCAGCATTCACTATGGAAGGAATGGTACAGTTTCAGTGTTTAAGCTGAACAGCCCTGACGGTGGTACCAGAGCAAAGAATTTCTGATATAAATACACAACAAAACTACGATTTTTAAAAAGAATAATGGCATAGCTGGGTGTGGTAGCAGAAGCAGACAGATCTCTGTGAATTTAAGGCCAGCCTGGTTTACAGAGTAAGTTCTGGGACAGCCAGGTCTACACAGGGGGGAAAAAAGGCATAAAAAAAGTCATTCCCACTTAAATCCTCATGAAAGCCTTTAACAAAATCTCACAAAGTATCTCTACACAGTATACAACACGGATTCTTCTACTTATTTTTCTATTCCTTTTCAATTAAACTGAAAATCTAAAGTGAAGTCTGATGTTTTGTTTTAAAACCTTTAAGGAGTACTGGTCAACGACTTTCCTGCAATCATGTCTGTGTTCTTGCCATTCATAACCTTTACACAAACTGCTGTATCTTACTGTGTACCTTCTGAATTCGAATTCTCTTTCAAGGCATAGCTCAAATGCCCCTGTCCCTATGAAGGTAGTATTTAAATACTACTTCTTCTCTCTTGTGTGCACAGCATGTTTCACAGCTGGCATAGGACCCCACATTACCAAGCCATCACCTCTTTAGTGCTCCACCACCTGCTCAGAATATGACTGCTTAGATCCATCATTTTTAAATTTTCAAATAGGCATACACATAGATGGTTATGTTTTTAACATGGTTTTTAATTATTTTTATTTTTATATTATTATTATTACTATTATTATATGTTATTTGGTTTTTGCCTGCATGTATGCCTGTGTGATCATGTCAGAAGCTTTGGAACTGGAATTACAGACAGGTTTGAGTGAGTTGCCATGTGGCTGCAGGAATTGAACCCAGATCCTCTGGAAAAGCAGCTAGTGCTCTTAACCAGAGTCATCTCTCCAGCTCCTCTTAAACATGTTTGATGAGGAATGGCATGTTTATTATTTTTAAAAGGCTTACATTAACAACTAACCTGCTTCTAGAAAGTTATAAGAACACTTGATAGAAAGATGAGGAGGACCCTCAAGTCTATGAATTTAAAGGAATTTAGACAAAACCACAAATTCCAATAAACACCATTTTAGCCTGGTCATTCTATTTTAGGTTTGGGTGGAGAGAAAGGGTAACAGTTTGTGGCTTCCTTGCATTATCTGAAATAAAATACCAGTAGTCAATTTTATTTCCTTTGTTTTCTAGCATAAATTCACCATTTTCTAAGTCACTAATTTTTACCAGACATACAGGGCTCATTTATTCTTTAAAAACAAATTCGATTACTTGACTGAGTAGCATATAACATCCATTTTTGTGTTTTCTTGACCAGAATCCAGGTCTTGAAAGTGTTAGGCAAGTGTTCTACCTTGAGCTGCAAGCCCAACCCTCTGATTTAATTAAACTTGAAAAATACCTCAAATGCCCCTATAAACTTTGCAGTTCAAATGTATTTTTTGTGCAATCTCTGTGTTTGGGGTGGTGTTATAATAGTCTCATGGACAGGTAAACTAAAGATTGAAAGTATTAAGTAATAAACAACAGAAATCAGACTCCGGTCGTCTGCTTTCTTTCCCTATTTATCCAATCTTCAAGTCTCTCAGCGGTTAATCACTACCTACCACGTGAAGCTACTGTGGGGATTAAATGCTACACGTAAAATACCAGTCTAAAGATCTCCTGAGTAAACTGGGAGCATGGATGCCATGGGAGAGGATTGAAGGGGAAGGGAGAGGCAGGGAGGGGAGGAGAGAAGAACATAGAGCTCAATAAAATAAAAAAAAAAAGTCAAAAAAATACCTAGTCTAGAACCTATCAAAAATACTATTATTACCAATACATGACAGCTGCTTTTTATAAAAAATATTCACTCTAAAAACTTACCAAGAACATACACAGATGGGCTAGCAGGAGGCGAGACAAGAAGATTTCTAGTTCAAGACCAGCCTGAGCAATATAGTAAAATACCCTAATTCAAAACACAAAACATCCAATCAAAGCTTTTCATGGAAGTTAGCCAGCTGATTTCCAAATACATATGGGAGAGAGGAAAAAGCCAAAAGCAGCCAAGAAGCTGCTCTTAGCTTTCTATGACTTCAAGAAACCACAGCCCAAAACATCAAACAGACCTAATGCCCAGAGTCTGAAATCAATGGGCTAAAATCAAGGCACTAGTAGTGCCACTGTCTTCCTGCAGACACTGTAGAGAAGAACCAGTCCATCCTGCCTGTACCATCTTCTAGAATCATTTGCTATTCATCTAGCGGTCACATAATTCCAATCTTCAAGATCAGAATCTTGAAATTTCCATTAGCTGTGTCTTAGCCTTCTCTCCGGGTCTACCTGTAGGTCAGTTAACTGTATTACATGATGTGGGTAAAAGTAAGGGACTAGTGTACTTTAATATTTCACTTGCTTCTAAAAATGAGTTTTATAAAAGCTGAATGTTATAAAAAAGATAATAAAATGTCTTTCAGTGGGAGAAATTATCTGTTAATCCCTGACATAATGGCATAAACATTTTTCAGTTAACGCCCTAGATATATGTGTGTCTTTGCCTGTATATTTTTCAGCTAATGCCCTGGATGTGGGTGTGGGTGTGTAAATGTATGTGCACATACACATTTGCCTGTTCTTCTATGTTATACAGCACAGACTTTAGATTCTGAATCAAAATCTTTTACATGGGTATTTAAACAATCCCATCTTTCTTTCTGATCAGAATACTGACTTCTATGATTTTTTTCTACCACTGTCAATTGAACATTCACAAAACAGTTTTGCTCTCCTCATACTCCTCATATATCCACTCAAGAACTGAACAGTATTTACTGAGCACCCTAGTATAGGGCAAGCCACCACACTGTATTTAGGGATATAAAAAGATAGTTCTCTGCTCAGGAAACACTTGAGGCATTCCTTAGATGTGGAAATAATATTGTCACCCAAAAATTTGAAAATTACTAGAGATAAATAAGCAGTGTATGAAAGCCTCATGTCAGTTCCTATGCTAACCGAATCAGAAAGGCTTTACAGAAGCTCTGTGGAGCATCTCCCCCTGAAATTTGCAAAAGTAGAAACTTTCAGATGGTAAAGGTGATCGAAAGAAAGACTGGTACAGGGACAGTGCAATGACTTCTGGTTCGGCACTACAGTGTAACACGCCAGAGTTGTAACTAGGGGAAACAGGCAATCAATGTGGTAGAAAAGATCTCAAGATGCTTGAAGAGGTCTTTTCAGGGCAGATTCTGCTTCTGAGATTAGGAAGCATGTCCGAGCTAAAGCCTGGAGTGTGATGGGAGTCATCAACAGGACATATGGGAGCATCTGAAGCCAGGGCAATTTAATCAAAAATTATATATAGATACAGAAACAAGACTTGTAAAGAGAACACTGAAAGTACCAAGACTGGAGAGAGGACCTGGCTAGAGAAACAAGTCTGCAAAAGTGTAATCAATGAAATGGACTGATCATGTGGTGCCTCCCCAGCACCGGCAGGGTAGGGGGAGCAAGGGATCCAGGGGGTCTGAGGCCAGCCTGGTCTAACATAGTGAGTTCAAAGATAGCGATGGTCACAGAGAAATCCTGTCTCAAAAAACACTAGAGAGAGAGAAAGACAGAGAGAGAGAGACCAGAGGTAGAAAACTCAGAGCACTGAGAAAGTAACATGTATCCCAAATCATGGGGTATTTTCAGATGAATGCAAAGGTGAAACAGAAGCTTAGGAGCAGTAAGACAAATACAGGACGCCGGCTTCCTCACACTTGGGAGAGGAATGCCACTCATCAAAGAAATCTGCTATCAAGGAGAGAACTGGGATTCAGATGAGTTAAGTGAGTTTTAACAGAATAAAGTACTACTACATTCCTTTGCTTTTGATGATTCAACTATATCACTCAGCTGGAATGGTAAGATCAGATAACTTGATTGTTTAAATACAAGCTAAACATTCTTTTCCTACAGTGGGGATCCATGAAAGGTTTAAAAACAGTTGGTGTGGCATACTTAGTAATGTGCTATAGAAAGTTCAGAAGGGAGACCAACTAATAAACTGTTACAAATTATTAAGCAAAAGAAAATAAACATTTTAATAAAAAAATGATAGAACAGGCCAGGTGGTGGTGGCGCACGCCTTTAATCCCAGCACTTGGGAGGCAGAGGCAGGCGGATCTCTGGGAGTTTGAGGCCAGCCTGGTCTACAAGAGCTAGTTCCAGGACAGGCTCCAAAGCTACAGAGAAACCCTGTCTCGAAAAACTAAAAAAAAAAAAAAAAAAAATGATAGAACAGTCATACCTGAGCAGGATGGGGTTGGCTGGGGCTGGGGCGAAAGCTTAGTTGGTAAAGTGCTGCCACACAAGTACAAGGGTTGGAGTTTGGATCCCCAAACCCATGTAAAAAGCCAGGGACTATGCACTTTAATTCCAAAGCTCAAAGTCAGAGACAAGAGGATCCCTAGGGTTTGTCTTTTTTTTTTTTTTTTTTTTTTTTTTTTAGTAAGCCAGTAGAGTCAGTGAGCTCCAAGCCAAATGAGAGATCCTAACTCAAAATTAAATAAATAAATGAGAAACACTTGAGATTCTTTCATTGACCTCTGACCTCCATATGTACACTTTTGCACATACACACACGCACCCCAATCCACCTACACACAAACAAAAAGATCAATATTTAGCTGAAGATGTAATGTAAAGATGTCCCACACAGACCAGGCATGGTGGCACATTTCTTTAATCCCAAAAGCAGCGGCAAAAGGCCTCTGTGAATTTAATATGGCCTACATAGTGAGCTCCAAGATAGCCAGGACTACATAGAGAGACCTTGTCTCAAAGGGTGGGAGGGAGGCCTATATATTTCAATTCTGAGATCTCAATATAAATTTACCATTTTCTATCTATTATTAAAGATTCATGCCAATTGGAGGAAGGTGATATCACTTACAGAAACATAAATACTAAGCACCTATTCTACTATTTTCTCCAAGATCTGTTTCTATTATATGAACACTTCAACAAAGGTACTATATAATAAATATATGAGAGCACACACATGACATAAGTAAATTTCAAATTAAACTTAAAAAATTTCAAAGTCAGTCATGGTGCAATGCTAGCACTTGAAAGGACAAGGCAGGGATATCTTAAACTCAAGGCAAGTGAGTGAAACAGAGACAGAAATGAAGAAAAGGAAGGTTTTAGCCAAAAACAAAGACACCATAGACTTGTAACATGACCTTTCTCTTTTCACCTGAGCCACCAGGAAATTTAAGAACAGAACTCGATGACTTATAGCTGTAATCGGCTCATCTCTAACCTGATGATGTTTCTCTTCTTCACCTGGTGACTATTGAGCTGTTCTTTCTCTAATTATTCACGCTACACTTTTTTCATTGCTTACTTGGATACAATACAATCCTTAATAAATGAAATACTGGCACAAAATGGCTTACTATATTAACACAGCTTGTTCTAGTAAGCACATGAACTAGAATTATGGTTTGAATCTTTTTATGTTTCGAAAGCTTGGTATCCAGCTAATGGTGCTATTTTTGGAGAGGTTCTAGAAACTTAAGTGGTAGAGCAGAGCTGAGGAAAGTAAACCACTGCAGACAGATCCTTACAAGTACATTATCCCCAGGCTGCTTCCTGATCACGGTGTGTGAACAGTTGCCCTCTGCCACGAGCTACCATCTGCATCCAAGAAGCTCAATGACCTCCATATCAAGAAATATGAAGATAACCTAATGGCTCACAACCAATAAGGAAAAGAAAACATATGTTGCATACAGGATAGGATCCAGATGAAAAAAGACTCATCAGAAACATTACAAGGAAGGAAAAAGTGAAGTAAAAATTGTAAAGACTAATGGGGGGAAAACAAACCCATAAACCTAGGATTCTAAAAAGAGCAAAACTATGTTCCAAAAAGTATTAAAGGCAGTCTTAAAAATAAAGTATGTTTTCATTAGCAGACAATCACCATAGAGGAAATGTTAGTTTTTCAAGCACAACTACAGAATGTTTTGCATAATACATCTATTACACAGACTAGATATGGTTTCTATGTAAGAGAATAACAGTACTAGAATGATACTAAATAGAGAAGAGTGTAAGACTCTCTTGTCATCTACAAATCGTACAAAGGCTGGGGTGTGCCTCACGGGCAGAACACATACCAAGCATCTGTGAAGCCCCAAGTTCTATCCTCAGCCCTGAAAAACTTAAAAATCCTACAAAGATAACTATTGCATAGATAAAATAATATGGCATTGGATTTACAGCATACAGGTAAAGCACAAATGTTCAAGTGGGAAAATGGAAGCATACTCTTTGAAGGATCTTAAATGCAAACTGCTGTAATATCACTTAGAGGTGTAGACCCTCACTGGTTTACAGATACAAGCTAAGAACTAAACAAAAGGGGGAAAAGGGAAGGGGAAGGACGGGAACTAAACAAGCCAAACAGAAAACAAAAAGCAAGATGGCAGACTCAAACTTAATCATATCAATAATCATTACATGCAATGAACTCTCCATTAAAAGTCAGATTACTAGGGTTCTCACTAGGCATGATGATGGACTCCTGTCATCTCAGCATTCCTGAAACTGAGGCAGGAAGAGAATTTCAAGTTTCAAGGCCAGCCTGGGCTATACAGTGAATGCCAGGTCAGCCTGGGTTACATAACAATATGTTTGGTGTCTCTAAGGAAAGCATCAACTAACCAGGCGGGGCTGGGCTGTGTAGCTCAGTCAGCAGAGTGTTTGTCTATCTAGAATGCATAAAGCTTTGGTTTGATCCTCAACACATACAAGCATGGAATCACAGGCCTGTAATTTCAGCAGCCAGGGGGTGAAGGGAGGATGATCAGAAATTCAAGATCATTCTCCACTACACAGTAAGTTTGAGGCCAGTCTGGGATGCATGAGATACATCTTATCACATCTATAGATGGAACTCTAACTAGGGATGACTAGTGAATGACACAGACACAGAAAAACTGGGAAACCACAGCACCCCAGAAGCTCAGTGGTTACCATATACAGTTGAACTGGGAGGCTAGTGATTGCTAACCTCACTAGGGGCAGTCTTTGTAAGCGAGCAGTCTTCAGGCTATAAATACCCAAGAGGAGAAAGCTACGGTGGAAATTATTTTGCACACACTATCAACATCCACACACGGGCCAGGGAAGGGCTTTACCATCCCTCTAAGCCTCACCGAGGAAAGTCTTTGCCACTCCCATGGGTATAAGGCATTGAGGTCCTTGACATAGCTGTGCCCGTGTCAACAACATACATTCACTCAGGACTGCATCTGCTTCCTACACTGGCTCAAAATGAATAAATTAAGGGGGGGGGGACAACCAAGTAATAGGAAACCCACATTAAACATATAGCATATTTTAAAAAATGGAAAAACTCTTATCATTCAACACTAATCAGATGAAAGCAAATGGGGCTATATTAATAGCAATTTAAAAGGGCTGGCCACCCACACTGGACAACTAGAGTTCCATCTCCAGAACTCTTGTAAAGGTAGAAGGAGAGAATCAATTCCACAAACCAACCTCTACATAAGCATTGTAACACACACACACACACACACCATACACTATCAATTTTTAAAAATAGTATTGTAGATTATAGGATAAAAACTGTTACTATATAACTGTATAACAGGGCCCCAAATTTAGTAGGCCCAAGACTTTAGCACGACTGACTCCATGACAGAAGTACTACTCAGGCCATAAAACTCAGCACAAGGACAGTACCACAGGCTAAAATTTTAAAAAAATAAAAATAAAAAACTTATTCCATCAAAGTCCGTAGTTCCAGGAAAGTCTCTAAATGTACTAATCTTTGTTGTGGAATATTACTTTAACTAGGCAAAGATGTATTAAATTTATTTATGCTATGGAATATGACTTTAACTGTGTAGAGATGTGTTAAATTTGTTTATGTAAGGGTATGTGCTTAATTATATAAAGATGTGTTGCACTTGTTTCACCTTGCCTGCCTAACGCACTGATTGGTCTAATAAAAACCTAAATGGCCAATAGCTAGGCCAATAAAAGGATAAGTGTGGCTGGCAGGCAAAAAGAAAAATAGAAGAAGGAATCTAGGCTCGAGAAAAGAGAAGACAGAGGACAGAATGAGGGGGAAAGAGAAGGAGTCGCCCAGGGCCAGCCAGACACAAGAGGTAGTGAAACTAAGATATACAGAAGGAAAGAAAAGGTAAAAAGCTCTGAGGCGAAGCGTAGATGAAGAGGAACAGGTTAAGTTAAAGAAAAGAAGCTAGCCAGAAACAAGCATAAGCTGACGTCGAACATTCAAAACTAGGAAGTCTCCAAGTCATGATTTGGGAGCTAGTTGGTGGCCTAAAGAAAGCCTGCTACAAATCTTGGCTTTTGGACTTCTATAGTTCCACTTCTAGCTAACTGTTCTCATTAACTGAAGTATGTCAACCCAGAACATGGTTTCTGTGTTTAAAAGCTCACCCTGAGAAGGGCTCAGTTACATTGGGATCCCAAACACCCAATGTAGTCAAGAGCTAATTAATAAAAGATTCTCTATTGGCTTAAACCTGTGTCAAAGCAGTCTTTGGTGGATACCCCATAACACTAGTAATAAAGAGGCCACTCCATAATGATAAAGAGCTAATTTATTAAAAAAAAAAAAAAACAAGTCAGATATAGTGGCACGTATCTGTAATATCCTCTACTTTGGGCCACTAATCAGCTCCCAAATCATGACTTGAGGCAGGAGAATTACTTATGCCCAGAAGTTCAAGTCCAGTCTGGAGCAATACAGCAACACTCTCTCAAGAGAAAAGAAACAAGACAAAACAATTCACAAACTTAAATGTCATAGTGGATCTTAACCAAAAGGCTACAATACAATTCAGAACCTAACCCTTTAAGATACCTAAAGACAGGGGATAGAGAGAAGGTTCAGCAGTTAAGAGCATTGGCTGCTCTTCAAGAGGACACTGGTTCACTTCCTAGATCCCACACAGTAGCTCACAAACGTTTCTAGCTTCAGTTCCAGCGGATTCAACACTCTTCTAGGCCCCACGGGCGGCAGGCATGAACAGGAGGCTGAAGATGAGGGGCATCCTAGATTAAAACAAGTTCCACTAGTTCCACTAGTAACTAGGCAACATAGGGAGACTGTTTTTCAGAAGAGGAAGTGAGGAAAAGCTAGCTAGCTGGGCATTATAGCTCCCACCTGTAACCCCAACACTTGAGCTAAGGGAGAATGATAGCCATGAGTTCTAGAGCAGCCTGAGTTATAAAGTAAATTCAGGCTAGCAGTGAGCCAGTCTCAAAACAAGAGATTGTGGCTCAGTGAGGAAAGGCACCTGCCACCAAGCCTGAGTTTGATCCTTGGGACCCATATGGTGGTACCATAGTGCATATGCACAAAATAACTACATAAAAATGAGCTTCTTTTTTAACTCTACAAAAAGAAAACAATACTAATAATAATCAAGACTGACTGGGGTATAGCTCAGTGGTAAAGTACTAATATACTTAAGGCCCTGGTCTCTAATCCCCAGCATCACAAAGAAAAAACTGAAAGAAGGAAAAAAACAAAACAAAAACCTAACCCACAATGAGTGTGATTCATAACATGACTAAATGAAAAAAATGTATAACCTGTAGTAAACAGAAAACTCCAACGCTGATTCCTAGTAAAAATCCCCAGAAAAGTAGGCTTGAGGAAAAAAATTTCTAAATTTAATATAAAATCTATCTCTTGTTTTAAAAAGACAAAAACCAAAGCTGGGGAGACAGCTCTCTGGACTTGAGTTTGGATTCCTAGTACCTACACAAAGCTGGGTGTGGTGGCTCACATCTGTATCCCTAGCACTGGGGGGGTGAAGGGACAGGTAGAATTCAAGAGCTAGATGGCCAGCTAGTCTCACAATGAGCAAAGTCTGGATTCAGTGAGAGCCCCTGCCTCAAAACCTAAATAAATAAATAAATAAATAAATAAATAAATAAATAAATAAGATAAAGAAACACATAATGTTGTAATGTTGACCTCTGGTCACCATTCATTTGCTCCCTCTTGCTCTGTCTCAGCCTCTTTCTCTCTTTCTCTTTCTCTCTCTCTCTCTATCTCTTTCTTCTCTCTCTCTCTCTCTCTCTCTCTCTCTCTCTCTCTCTCTCTCTC